>NC_142478.1:7731101-8039189 GCF_049115385.1 Moschus berezovskii | reverse complement strand
ATTATGGAAAAACAAAAACAATTATACCTCAAAAATATGAGTTCTATTAAACTATACTAAGGGGGTTGCTTTAATTTTTCTTTCCCCTCAGTGAGTAACACCTGCTCAGAAATGCCATGATTCTTAAAAGGTAAAACCAGACAGACGTGTGAATCATTTAAAACGTCAGGGCTCTCATGCAGAAAAGTCAAAGAAAACATTTAAGTAACTCTGAAACACCTAGATGAAAAAACATCCTTGAGCAAGTTGATATAGTACCTTTATGAATTTTTATGTCCATTTTGGAAATGGGAGAAGAGAGAACAATATGTGAGGTTTGGGGCTAGAAAAATCTGGATTTTGACATTCCATTTTTTGCTCAAACTAGGAACCTGGATTTTGTCATATGTGAAATAGACAGCAGTTGGAAACTGAGATTTTCTGAGGTCACTGAAAGCCTTTTTAAAGTATTTCTTAAAATACTTACCCCTCCAGAATCTGCAATGAATCCTCTCTCTTCCATCTTAAACTGCAGACTAAACTAATAACTAGCAAACACTTCAGCAGTGCTGCCACAGCACTACTACATAACGATGGCACAAACATTATCTCACTTAATCATAAAAACTCTGGGGAATGTCTCCATTTTTACCTTTAAATATGAGGAAACACAGGCTCTAATAAGCTGTATTTTCCCCTTTTACCCGGACACACATACCCAGAACACTCTCCTGAGTGCCCACTGTGTGTCCTTTTTGGTTAGGGTGAAGATGTATGAATAGAAATTAAAAATACCCATGTATGTGTCTATGCACACACATGACCAATTCAAGGGCTTCCTGGTGGCTCAGATGGTAAAGAATCCCCCTGCAATGTAGGAGGCCTGGCTTCAATCCCTGGGTTGGGAAGATCCCCTGGAGAAGGGAAAGGCTACCCACTCCAGTATTCTCCCCTGGAGAATTCCATGAACTGTATAGTCTAGGGGTTGCAAAAAGTTGGACACAACTGAGTGACTTTTACCTTCTTTCTTTCATTTGACCAGTTTAAAAGTAGTTAATTTGAAGTTAATTTCACTGTTTTCCTCACACAGCTTCAAATCCCGGTTCAAAATTTACCTCTTTGACAAAACTTATGCTGGTCAATTGCCACTCATCTGTGACTTAGTAACAGTACTATAAAGTCTGAGTTATTGATTTACATTCCTCACAGGAAGAGGTCGGTTCTTATAATATGCTGTTCTTCTCTATCTACATGGTTAGGATTCACGGACACTAGTATAAAAACATGCCCTTTTTGGGTAATAGATAACTGCTGACTTGTTAATATATTATGCATGTTTAATATTTTTCTTTTTTTTCAGTTAACGTATTATTTACTGTTTGTAAAAAAGGAATAGAAAAGCGGTATCAACACATGTATGTAAGTGCTGTGTGCCTATGTGCATGCTCAGTTGTGTCCAACTCTGCGCCCCCATCGACTGCAGCCCGCCAGGCTCTTCTGTCCATGTAATTTTCCAGGCAAGAATACTAGAGTGGGTTGCCATTTCCTTCTCGAGGGGATCTTCCCAACTCAGGGATTGAACACTTCATCTCCTGCAAAGTTCTTGATCACTGAGCCACTAGGGAAGCCTCTAACAGAAAAAATATATATATCTACATCTTTTCAAGGATTTTAAGGGCTGTAGTATACAATGAAAAAAGCTAGATTAGAAGATAAGTAACTAATTCAGATCTTAGGTAAATGTTAGAAACTGTGCCACAAACTTTAATATATATTTAAGGCAAAGGCCATGATGAAAATAATGCCCATATAGCAAAATGCTTCTAAGACTTAAAACAATATCTTTTTGTTTTAAAATATTTGATATTATATAAAATTTAAATTATATTTCAAATTGAATCACATATACATTCAGCAGATGTTACTTTGTGACATTTTACTGAAACGTATACTAACAAAGAATGAGTAACATAAGTTGTAAGCTACAAAATAAATAAGACTGTTTTCAAGGACCATACATGTTCAACCTTCCAATTACTTAAGTCACATTTCTTAGATAGTTCCAACAAAGGTCTGGACTACACAGGCCCTAGATTTCCTCTCTCCAGCCTGGGTTTCTTCCCTGAATTCCAGACCTGTATATAAAATTGCTTATTCAACATATATTCTTGGGTATGTAATAGAAACTATATCCATGATCTTGCTCTTCAAATATGCAATACCACAATCCTCCCCATTTCAGTAAAATGTTGTTATTAAATTAGATTGGCCCAAAACTTTGGAGTCATCCTCAACTCCCTGACTCTCACCATCAGACAGCTCTGATCCATCAGTTTATTCTAAGGTCATAAAACGTAAAATACACCCAGAATCTGATTATTACTACAATGGTCTCATCCACTATCGTCTCTCACCTGGGTTACTCCTGTTTTGCCCTCCTAGTTCTATTCTCCACAGAACAGTTGCAGTGACAGTGCTGAAAGTCAACTCAACCTGCTTGAAGTCCTCCCACTTCACTCATGGTAAAAACCAAAGTCCTTAGGTTGGTCCACGAGGCTCTAATTTCCTCTTTCTTTCCCTCGTGTACTCTGCCTGAGCCAGAGATCCTCTTTCTGTGCCTCAAACACACCCAGGATGCCCTGCTTCAGAGCCTTTTCACTTGCTGATGCCTAGACTATTCTTTCCCTAGGCACCCACATGCTCTACGTCCCCAATTCCTTCTCTAACACCTTCTCTGTGCAATTTTCAAAAATTGCAAACCATTTCGAAACCCCCTCCCTTTCCTGACTAAAGTTTTTCAGAAAAGGGTTTTTTTTTTAATTTTGTTCATTATTGTATCCCAGATTCAAATTAGGGCCTAGCACCTGACAGTTATTCCGTAAATATTTGCTGAATAAATGAATGAAGCCCCAGAGAGTCAGGAAATACTGCACCGATGCTGTTTCAAAACTCTTTCCACAAAAGTTTCTACTCTGTATGCTGGATGGTATCACCGGGACTTGCTTCGACTGCTTCCAAGACTGGCTCCCAATTTTGACACATATGTGGTCTAGCAGCAAGGGGAGGATTAGAGCTTCACAGTTAATGAATGCACTAAAAAAATGACAACCCACATGGATCTTTAATGAGGTCCAGAGGAAAAATACGATATTGGGGATCAGGAAACTGTAATTTTGGAGAAGATATTGCCACTGATTAGGATTCCAGTCACATCACTTCATGGCAAATAGATGGGGAACAGTGGAAACAGTGGCTGACTTTATTTTTCTGGGCTCCAAAATCACTGCGAATGGTGACTGCAGCCATTAAATTAAAAGACGCTTACTCCTTGGAAGGAAAGATATGACCAACCTAGATAGCATATTAAAAAGCAGAGACATTACTTTGACAACAAAGGTCCATCTACTCAAGGCTATGGTTTTTCCAGTGGTCATGTGTGGATGTGAGAGATGGACGATAAAGAAAGCTGAGCGACGAACTTTCAAACTGGTGTTGGAGAAGACTCTTGAGAGTCCCTTGGACTGCAAGGAGATCCAACCAGTCCATCCTAAAGGAGATCAGTCCTGGGTGTTCATTGGAAGGACTGATGCTAAAGCTGAAACTCCAATATTTTGGCCACCTGATGTGAAGAGCTGACTCATTTGAAAAGACCCTGATGCTGTGAAAGATTGAAGGCAGGAGGAGAAGGGGATGACAGAGGAAAAGACAGTTGGATGGCATCACCTACTCAATGGACATGAGTTTGGGTGGACTCTGGGAGTTGGTGATGAACAGGAAGACCTGGCGTGCTGCGGTCCATGGAGTTGCAAAGAGTCGGACATGACTGACCGACTGAACTGACTGAACTGAGTTAGGTTATAATGTACCTCTGCTAGAGCTTTGCCAAGAGAACTCACTGGTCATAGCAAACACGCTCTTCCAACAACACAAGAGAAGACTCTACACACTGACATCACCAGATGGTCAAAACAGAAATCAGATTGATTATATTCTTTGCAGCCAAAGATGGAGAAGCTCTATGTAGTCAGCAAAAAATAAGACTGGGAGCTGACTGGTTTACATCATAAACTCCTTGTAGCCAAATTCAGACTTAAATTGAAGAAAGTAGGGAAAACCACTAGATTATTCAGGTATGACCTAAATCAAATCCCTTATGATTATACAGTGGAAGTGACAGATTTAAGGGATTAGATCTGATAGAGTGTCTGAAGAACTGTGGACGGAGGTTCATGACATTGTATAGAAAGCAGGGATCAAGACCATCCCAAGGAAAAGATATGCAAAAAGGCAAAATGGTTGTCTGAGGAGGCCTTACAAATAGCTGTGAAAAGAACAGAAGCAAAAGGTAAAGGAGAAAAGTAAAGATATACCCATTTGAATGCAGACTTCCAAAGAATAGCAAGGAGAGATAAGAAAGCTTTCCTCAGTGATCAATGCAAAGAAATAGAGGAAAACAATAGAATGGGAAAGACTAGAGATCTCTTCAAGAAAATTAGAGATGCCAAGGGAACATTTCATGCAAGATGGGCTCAATAAAGGACAGAAATGGTATGGACCTAACAGAAGCAGAAGATATTAAGAGGAGGTGGCAAGAATACACACAAGAATTGTACAAAAAAGATCTTCATGACCCAGATATTCACAATGGTGTGATCACTTACCTAGAGCCAGATATCCTGGAATGCGAAGTCAAGTGGGCCTTAGGAAGTATCATTACAAACAAAGCTAGTGGAGGTGATGGAATTCCAGTTGAGCTATTTCAAATCCTAAAAGATGATGCTCTTAAAGTGCCGCACTCAATATGCTAGTAAATTTGAAAAATTCAGCAGTGTCCACAGGAGTGGAAATGGTCAGTTTTCATTCCAATCCCAAAGAAGGACAATGCCAAAGGATATTCAAACTACCACACAATTGCACTCATCTCACATGCTAGCAAAGGAATGCTCAAAATTCTTCAAGCCAGGCTTCTACAGTATGTGAACGGTGAACTTCCAGATGTTCAAGCTGGAGTTAGAAGAGGCAGAGGAAACAGAGATCAAATTGCCAACATCCACTGGAACATCTGTTTCTGCTCCATTGACTACGCCAAAGCCTTTGACTGTGTGGACCACAACAAACTGTGGAAAATTATGAAAGAGATGGGAATACCAGACCACCTGACCTGCCCTCCTGAGAAATCTTTATGCAGGTCAGGAAGCAACAATTAGAAATGAACATGGAACAACAAACTGGTTCCAAATCGGGAAAGGAGTAGGTCAAGGTTGTATATTGTCACCCTGCTTATTGAACTTATATGCAGAGTACATCATGAGAAATGCTGGGCTGGATGAAGCACAAGCTGGAATCAAGACTGTTGGGAGAAATATCAATAACCTCAGATATGCAGATGATATCACACTTATGGCAGAAAGCAAAGAACAACTGAAGAGCCTCTTGATGAAAGTGAAAGAGGAGAGTGAAAAAGTTGGCTTAAAGCTCAACATTCAGAAAACTAATCTGGTCCCATCACTTCATGGGAAATAGATGGGGAAACAGTGACAGACTTTATTTTGGGGGCTCCAAAATCACTGCAGATGGTGACTGAAGCCATGAAATTAAAAGATGCTTGTTACTTGGAAGAAAAGTTATGACCAACCTAGACAGCATATTAAAAAGTAGAGATGTTACTTTGCGGACAAAGGTCGTTCTAGTCAAAGTTACGGTTTTTCCAGTGGTCACGTATGGATGTGAGAGTTGAACTGTGAAGAAAGCTGAGCGCCAAAGAATTGATGCTTTTGAACTGTGGTGTTGGAGAAGACTCTTGAGAGTCCCTTGGACTGCAAGGAGAACCAACGTGTCAATCCTAAAGGAAATAAGTCCTGAATATTCATTGAAAGGACTGATGCTGATTCTGAAACTCCAATACTTTGGCCACCTGATGCGAAGAACTGACTCATTTGGAAAGACTCTAATGCTGGGAAAGATTGAGAGCAGGAGAAGAAGGGGACGACAGAGGATGAGATGGTTGGATGGCATCACTGACTCAATGGACATGAGTTTGGGTGAACTCCAGGAGTTGGTTTGAACAGGGAGGCCTGGAGTGCTGCAGCGTAGTTACAAAGAGTTGGACACGACTGAGTGATTGAACTGAACTGAATTTACTTCTGTAGGCCTTAGTTTCTTTATCTGAAAAAGTATTGGAAATTCTGATAATTAATTTATTTATGCTCTGAAAAGTAGTTGTTCTTATAAAGAAAAAAGCATTTTCCTTTGGTCTTACAGGGGAATGTTAGTGGGAACATATTGAAGGGGATAGGAAAAACATTCCAAATTCAGAAAGGATCAAGATAAACAAAATTTAATTTGTGTATAAAATTAAAATGCAAACTTGAAAACTCCCCATGAAAGTGGTATTTGATTTCAGGTAATTAGAGAGCACCTGAAAGCAGCAGAGATGAGTAGAAGGAGCCCTGAGCTGTAATCAGGGGCCAGTTTCATGAGCAAACGCACTGAAGAACTGCAGGGAAGCCCCCTAACCAGTCTGCGTCTCAGAGACCCCACCTTATGTATAATGAGTGGCTTGGCCAGACCAGTGGTTCCCAGGTGCTGGCTGAGTGCTGCAAGAATCAGGGAGTCCTCCAATCCACCATCAAAGAGTCTGATTCCATGGTCAAGGTGGGGCTGAGGGCATTTTATGTTTTAAATAACCAACCTCTCCAGGAGTGATGCAGGTGATTCACAAGGGAGCAGTGGCTATCAGTTGGGATGGTCCTTGGCAGTATCTCACTCAGATACACCTATTCTACGCCTTTAGGCAATCCAGCACCTGAATTTCATGTGATGAAGAACTCACTTCTCTAGTATCTCCAGAAGATGGTTATCCAGTCTGTCTGAACAGTTTCTGGACTAGAATACTTAGTATCTCCATTCTTCTCTGGGTCAGTTCTAATTGTTAAGTTCAAATTTACATCAAAATCCAACTCAAAGAATATGATCCAGGTTTTGTTTGCTGAAGAAACCAATAATCAGTCTGATTTTACTTTTACATATAAGTCTTCAAAACCCCATGGACGGAGGATCCTGGGAGGCTGCAGTCCATGGGGTCACGAAGAGTCGGACACAACTGAGCGACTTCACTTCAAGATGTTAGACAGAAACATTTTCCCTTAGTCCTCTCTGGCTACATACATGACCTTCTTCCACTCTTTCTGATTTAACAGGGCTTCTTGATTGGACTGTTTCAAACACAACAGCAAAAAAGTTCTGTATTCATTTTCTTCTGACACTATTCTGTTTTATCTAAGTGCTACCATAAAACCTATGTCCTCCAAAACAGTAGTTTTTACTCCACTTTTAATTTCAAAACACAGAAGTATTTTCTGTTTTATTATTGAAAACATATTAAGGAGTGCAACAGATATTTTCAAAGTACATCATAGTTTTAATACAATACAAATATACTTTGATTAAAATAATGCTGGTACTGTTAATCTGATGACATTTGTATGAAGCTAGTGTTAATAGCCTCTTCTTAGACCTGAGAAAACTGAGGCTCACAAAGGATACTTCTTTTATTGAGTTTCTACTGTATTTTCAAGTATAGCTTTAAGCACATTTACATGTTTTCTCTCCTTTGACAACTTTTTAGTGTTGTATGTGTTTCACGGAGGATGAGAACAATGGCAAGAGTGGTTACATAATATCAATGAAATTACCCAGTTATTAAGAGGCAAAGCCAGAATTGGTACTAAAAGCTTCTCCTTTTAAGTCAAAGTGCTTCTCATTATATCAGGATATTTCTGAATATCAATTTCAGAGAATGTTAATATACCTTTACCTAGTCTAACATCTGCAACTGAAAAACTATATATTAACACTCAAATGACATAAACAAAACAAAAAAATTACCAATCCTCTGCTCCCAAATTATCAATCTGAAAGCATCAATCTGGTGTTGCCAAAAAAAAAAAAAAAAGAATCAATGGCAACTAAAAATTCAAACAGTACAAAATTTTTGGACTTTTTTAGTTTTGTTTCTAATTGGCACTTCTATTTTAGAGTGGCATTCTGTTTCAATTTCCTTTTATCTAAAATGGTGTATCATTTGTTCTTATTCATTTTATAAATTGAGTACAGAGTACTTTGTCAGAATAGATGGAGCTGGACCAAAACAATGCTGTATCACTGTCTTAGGAGCAATAGCAGAACAGTAAGGAGACAAGTTCTCCCATTTTGCTTGTTATGCCACAGAAAAGGCATAATTAAATGCCCCACAGCACATCTGTAGAAATCAAGCGAGTTTAATTATCCCTCAACTATACTACATAGGTCAACTCATGACTCCCCCACTTTACTATGAAATTATCTCTCTTCAAGTTAAGCATTAAAGCATTGCAAGCCTTTAGGCAAGTGAGTCATTCCTGGTTACTCTGGCACCAGCCCTGAAAATAAAGGGCATGAGGCACCACAATGAGGCCGTGGGTGTGTCGGGCAGACAACGTACTCAAAGGATTAAGGTCTTCATCTATCTAGCTGACCTTTTATTGCTAGTAAATTTTTTTGCTATAGAATAGTTATGTGAAAAAAACACAGTATTAAGCCTTCAGGGATAATTCTATATGTTAGTTTACTAAATCTCATTCATTCTAAACAAGTTTTTTTTTTTAATTTACAATTAATATTTCTGAAGTTGGGATGCATCTAATAATCTATTTTATCTCAGATCTGATGACCTAAAAACACTACATGGTAACATGAGGACATTTCATTAAGAAAAGCATGAGTGAGCTAAATAAGCAAACACTGAACAAAGGATTCCCTAAAACACCCTCAATGCAAAATAGAGCACAAAAGCTCCCTACTATAGATCAGCATTTGAGAGTGTTCTCTTAAAATTGGTAAACACTAAATAGCTGATTGCAGCCATGAAATTAAAAGACGCTTGCTCCTTGGGAGGAAAGTTATGACCAACCTTGATAGTATATTAAAAAGCAGAGACATTACTTTGCGAACCAAGGTCCGTCTAGTCAAGGCTATGGTTTTTCCCGTGGTCATGTATGGATGTGAGAGTTGGACTGTGAAGAAAGCTGATCGCCGAAGAATCGATGCTTTTGAACTGTGGTGTTGGAGAAGACTCTTGAGAGTCCCTTGGACTGCAAGGAGATCCAACCAGTCCATTCTAAAGGAGATCAATCCTGGATGTTCATTGGAGGGACTGATGCTAAAGCTGAAACTGCAATACTTTGGCCACCTCATGCGACGAGTTGACTCACTGGAAAAGACTCTGATGCTGGGAAAGGTTGGGGGTGGGAGGATAAGGGGATGACGGAGAATGAGATGGCTGGATGGCATCACCGACTCTGTGGACATGAGTTTGAGTGAACTCCGGGAGTTGGTGATGGACAGGGAGGCCTGGCGTGCTGTGATTCATGGGGTCGCGGAGAGTCGGACACGACTGAGCGACTGAACTGAACTGAACTGAAATAGCTAGCAAAGAATATTCTGGAACTCTGAAACACTGGGGGGAAAAAAAGGCTCATACTACATACAAAATAAGTTATAGTCTAGTCTACCTTCTGACAAGCTTTGCATATAAAATGAGTATTTTGAAGGGTATCTACACTGATGATATAACTATTACTGGTAGTGTAATTTTCCATCATGTTGGTACTTTCCTATAAAAATTACATGAACACTTCATTTTCTCAAGTGCTGCACTGCTCACACTGTATGTGTGTGTAAGCATGACAATGCACACTCATGTTCCTGAGTCCTTGGCTCAATCAGAGATGATACAACCGTTAAAGCATTTCTTTAAGGCGTTATAAGTGTCTGAGTTCTTTTTTCACCTCTAATGAGGGGGGATACACCTCTTTTTAAAAGAATGAGACAAAAAATTTAGAATTCTGAGGGCATGTTTTGGAAAAGATTAAAATAAAATAAACCATGAACCTAAGGGAAAAGAACTTAGATGAGGGGAGAGAATAATTCTTATGAAAGGTAAGTTTAATTAACAAACGACTATGAAAACAAAACAAAAAACTTTGTAATTGTAGTGGTTCATAACATCATAACAGTAAAGTGCAACTTTCATGCCTCGAAGCCATACATTCTCGAGTTCAGTAGCTACTATTCTGGGCTAGATTAGTCTGTGTTGAGGGTGGCTGTCCTTCACAATGATTCCAACCATCAGATACCAGCTGTGTCCTGCACCCCAACCTTGGAGTTGCAACAGCTAAAAATGTTTCAACCACAGGAAAATTTGCCCCCTGTTGAGAACTGCTGCTCTAACCTTTCAGTTATCAACTGGAATAAAAAAAGGTTATTCTAGTTTCTCTGAAATTACCTGAAGAGTAGAAAACAATTTTAAAAATCCATTTTAAAGAAACATTGCTTCAAGTATGTTTTCCAGCTACACAAGAAAAAAACTGGGACATTTAGTATTTGCTCAAGTATTTAAAATATTGGGATTTATATAAATGGGCACTTAAAAATCGGAAGTAAACAAAATCCATAAAGTATCTTCTTTTTCAACCATTATTCCCCTAGGATTCAGAAAATACCATCAATCGAACAGTCAGACGTAAGGAAATAAATTAATTTACACTAGTATGGTGGCTATAATCAAAGATACCTTCACTTTACATACTTTATATTATTTACTATTTACAAAAACTGTTTAATCCATGCCAACTACTTTGCTAATACTTGATTTCCATGCATTATCTCACTAGAAGAAGAGATAAATTAACTTAATATCACTATCATGAGTTAAAAAATTCCAAAGATTCAAGGTTTGGTTATAGCCAATCTTCCTGGTAAACTTCCCCAAACTTTATATGCTAGTAAAGCATAGTATGGAGAATGCAATGGCAAACCACTCCAGTACTCTTGCCTAGAAAATCCCATGGATGGAGGAGCCTGGTAGGTTGCAGTCCATGGGGTCGCTAAGGGTCAGACACGACTGAGCGACTTCACTTTCACTTTTCACTTTCACACATTGGAGAAGGAAATGGCAACCCACTCCAGTGTTCTTGCCTGGAGAGTCCCAGGGACGGGGGACCCTGGTGGGCTTCTGTCTATGGGGTCACACAGAGTCAGACACGACTGAAGTGACGCAGCAGCAAAGCATGCTGCTGCTGCTGCTAAGTCACCTCAGTCGTGTCCGACTCTGTGTGGCCCCATAGACGGCAGCCCACCAGGCTCCCCCGTCCCTGGGACTCTCCAGGCAAGAACACTGGAGTGGGTTGCCATTTCCTTCTCCAATGTGTGAAAGTGAAAAGTGAAAGTGAAGTCGCTCAGTCGTGTCTGACTCGTAGCGACCCCATGGACTGCAACCTACCAGGCTTCTCCGTCCATGGGATTTTCCAGGCAAGAGTACTGGAGTGGCTTGCCATTGCCTTCTCCGCAGCAAAGCATAGTAATCAGAATTCTGAGCACAATAAGCTACATACAAGCATGGCATCTATGGAAAAAAGCTGCATCAACTCTTGGAGGCCATGAGGGTAACGGTGATGGATAAGTTACTACCAGTGACTAATACTCCTAAATGCTTAACTTCCAAACCATGCAGTTTAGCAAACAAGTACATTCACTAACACCAGAAATCCAAACATAAAAGAGAAAAAGAAATACCTTATTATCTAAAAAGCAATGAACAGTGCAAATGGACACTTTACACAAAATAAGCATGAACCCTCTCAATACACTTAAAATTTAGAGTTGAGTTCCCTTGTATTTAATAGCATTTTTTAATTGAGATATACTTCACAAACATAAAATTCACCACTTAAATGTACACTTCAATAGCTCCCAACACATCCATCTTGCTATTTAACCATCACCACTGTCCAATTCCAGATCACTTCCATGACCCCTGACAGAAGCCCAGTGCCTACTGGCAGTCTGCCCTCCAAACATCACCTAGCGATCACTAACTATCTACCTTCTGTCTCCCATGGATTTGTCTGTTCTTGGTGTTTCATATAATCACACATTATGTGGCCTTTTGTGTCTGACTTCCTTCACTTAGCACATGGTTTGGAAGGGTCATCCGTGGTGTAGCATGCTTCTTTTCATGGCTGAATAATCCCTCACTGTCAGAGCAACTAAGTGAAGCATTTCAAGTACTGTGTTCAGACTCGTCACCTGAAACATTTTCAGCCACTCCTGGAGGCCGGTAGGTGGCTGCACAGATGTAATTCGGCGTCGTTGTTGCCCTTGACCATTGGCTGCTCTCAGGTCTCCAAAAGTTGTTGGTGTTGCTGAACATGGTACAAGCCCAGTGGTACTGCAAAAACACAAGGGTGGAAGCAAAGACAGATTTATTTATTAAGAATCATGGGCTCTAATAAGAATTAGATGATATGGTATATTTCAAACATCAAATTATTATTTTTACTTGCTTATTCCCAGAAAACAAGGATACACAAACCTTAGTCTGCTATTCTTAGGTCTAAGTTTCCTCCCTCCTACATAACCAGCTGTTTTTATCCCAGCACAGCTAATTGCAACCAAATGGCAGAATCTCTATGGCAAAACTGCAAGTTGTTGATAACATACAAATAATGTTAAAATACTTTTTTAGAAGATTCAGGTTCCACTTGTCTTATGACTGGTCTTTAGGAACATTATTAAACAAAAGTTAAAATTTCTTTCATAAAACGGGGTGTAAGACTTATTAATGCTTTAAAGTATCGTAAGTAGTAGTACGTTTAAAGGCTTTAGACATTTCACTGGTCACATTATTCCTTAAGTTTGCCTGATGCCTTCTAAATTATTTATATTTGTCTATTCTTCTCTAATTTTCTAATGTTATTATTAAGCTTAGTCTAGATAGTATTTGATAAAAGTGAGCCTTGATTAGAAATGTATTTACTCAAACAGGCAGGTGTGAGAACATATTATATTATAAGCAAAATTAAGTGAAATGAGATCATCAAAATACTTTTATCCAATAATTTAAATTCTGAGACAGTAAACACACACACACACACACACCACAAATCTGAAATTCAATTAATTCTGCCAACTAATAGAATAAGTAAATACTCTATTTTAGAGATGTGTGGGGAAAAGGAGCAGGAAGATTCAGTTAACAAAATTACATTTGAAGAGTAATCTTCAGTTTATTGAGCTAAGACAGTACAGTATTTAAGAACATATAAATTGGATCCTAATAGTTAACTATTAAGGTCTGAAAAATTACCAATGAAGTAACCCCAATTCTTTTCTATCTAGCAAATCTCATTATTTTGCTTAAAAATGCATCTCAGTCACCAGAAAAATCTTCATATTTATCTCTTTTAAATCTCTTAACATTATTCATCTAAGATGGTCTCTAACATAAAACAATTAAATCTATTTTTCCTTCTATCAAATTTTAAAGGTAAGCTCTATTTTCTCCTCTGAAATGAAACAGAATGTGATTATAATTTACATTTTCTAATAAAAATAATGAAAAACCATAGTCTCATTTTATTATTAGAAAATCTTTCAACAAAATTAAAGAACATCAAATATACACTGACCAAGTCTCTAAAAAGACATGGCAATCAATATGCTGTCTGGTTTTCTTTAGTAAGACTGTGTTAGAAGGTTAAAAATAAAACTTTCTCCTTTGCAGGTACTTTCTCAATAGAAAAAAGTGAGCAACGGAAGAAAAACTTTACTAAAACGTGTTCTATGGTAAAAATTCATCATTCATTTATAAATGGCCTTAAAAACAACTGAACCATTTAATACTTCTGCCCTGGTGTTAGTCGTATTAATAGAAGACCAAAATTACATGGTTGACTGAAATCTATACACTAAAAAAATAGCTTACTTTAAACATTAAACTCAGCATTCTCATCCAAAAAACAGTTTACCAAGACTAGTAGAAAAAAGCAAAAATGAAGTGAACAGTTTCACCTATCACTCCACACCCTCTGGTCAAAGTGCCAAAACACAGTGAAACTGTCAGAGGCAAAGCATAAGTAAGAGAGGGGGACAGTTAACATGGGAAAATCACAACAAAAAGCATTTTCTGAATAAGCAAGAAATAGCCTTATTGTTCTCTTCTGTATCATTTTTGCATTTTTTGTATATAAAACTTTCTAATTATCATGATTTCTAAATTTCAACAAAAGGCATCTGAAAGGAATATTTTCCAGAACTGAATGAAATAAAAGTATAAACCATTCCCTGGAAGAAAAGAGATGCAATCTGTAACAATGTTTAATCACAAGTCCGAGTAATGTTAATTTTATTGAATTTTAAAGAATAACTCTAAATAAAAATTTTGAGGGAAAAAAAAAATGTCACCATCATGAAGTTCTTATGGTTTCTATATCTAATTTTCAATCAATATTTGAAGTGACAAATATGCCAACAAGACTCATAAAAAGCCCTTAAGATGCTTTTGTCATTTAAATTTTAAAACACCACATTCCAAATGACATCCAAAGCCATTTTTAATTGGCTGGGTAATAGATACTGTGCTTAAGTTAGCCTAATTAGTGTGAGAGAGGGAAAAGTTTTATACTGATGCAAAATCTAAAAATGATGGAATGGTGCAGGAAACAAGACTACAATTGTGTTTAGTTGTTATG
Source organism: Moschus berezovskii (assembly GCF_049115385.1). Lineage (NCBI taxonomy): Eukaryota > Metazoa > Chordata > Mammalia > Artiodactyla > Moschidae > Moschus > Moschus berezovskii. The sequence continues at coordinate 8,024,640 of NC_142478.1, read as the reverse complement.
GAAACTATTCTACTGGTGTAGAAACGTATGTGTTAAAAACATTAGGCTTACAAAGCAAATAAAGGGCGGTTTCCAACATAGTAATCTCATGAAATAAGATTTAGTTAGTGATTGTGAGGTCTATTTCACCGCTACTAAATGTGTCTTCAGTTACCCATACATAACTATCTACCCTCGAACAACTGTTGCTATAGAAACAAGATACATTTGCTCATATCCAAATATCAGGACTTACTTTTTAGAATTCCTTCAAAATTATAATTTAAAACTTTTGTTGATAAGAGAACTTCTGCGTGTGTCTTACTTCAACATATTAGTAACAAAATGTATACCCACAGTGGTAGTCATTCTTCTTATTTAAAATGTATGCTTCCCCATTTTCAGTGATGGCAAAACGTGCTAAACAGTCAACAGTACTAGTGACACTATGATTCTATGAGAATAAAGCGAGTGAAAGCTTTTCAGAATCATCAGCCCTTTAAAGAAACATGAGAATAGGGACAGAATCAAAGCATACTTAATATTACCTTGTATATTCTGAGACTTTGCATGGTTTCTTTCCCAAAGAAAAAGAGCGGACCTCAGAACCATGGTCCAACTTTCTTTTCATCTATAAAGTAAAACAAATGAGATATGTTTAAAAAAAAAAATCACCTGTCCAATTATTAAATCTTAATGTTAGCATCAGTAATACTGAAAAAAAAATCCTTAAATTTTCATATGTCTGCAATGTTAATTAGGCATAGCTAATTCATATAGAAAATAAATGTTTCATAGTTTCTTCTATTATTTCTACTCTGCTTTACTCTTTACAAGACTGGAGAAGTGAATTTCTCCCCCTAATATTTGTGCAGAAGAATAGGGTATGGTGATTTAAAAACTGATACCCATCATACATATTCCTTGAGAGTAATATGCCTTTCACATTTTCTGGTTTAAGGACCAATACACGGGAATATGTCACGTTAACCCACACAGAAAAGAACCACATTCAACATGCTGTTCTTAGTGATTTTCATTTTCCTTTAAAAGACATATTTAATTTCAAAATTAGAATGGAAGTAACAGTCTGTGATTTAAAACACATTATTACAAAAGGACAAAAGGGTAAAGAGAATAATGTAAATAGAATGCTCTTGAAAAGTAATTATGATAAGGCATATAGAATGACTGTGGGCAATGAGGACAGTACAAAAAGTAAATCCATAATAAGAGGGAAATCTAGAGATAATACAATAAAGGTAGGAAAAAACCATCCGTTGATATTCACACAGAATATATAGATACTCAGGACAAAATAGTCTAACTGAAAACCAACAAGAAAAACAGGAAGCTTTTAAAAGAATGAGTTATGCATCTTTGTAAGGTATAGCCAACATTTGTAGTTTTAAAGTGTTTCATTATGCTGCATAGATATGTAATACTGTAAATATATTCAGAATTACATTTTGTCATCAATATCGAAATGTCTGCTTTTGATAGTTTACTGTTGGTTAATCGAGGTCATCTTACTATAGATATGTTATAAAACTATAAAATAAGATCTGATGAGATTCAACAACTTATGTTTTAGTAATCCTTCTAAGATCTGTGCTTGCTAATTAATGACTATATTGCTGAAAATGATGGGAGGGATCCCCAGAGTGATAGAAAGTTATCTTCAATTTTATAATAAGGTGAAACCCCTGCTTTGCAGTAGCCTTATTTCCTTACCTACTGCTTCACATGGAACATCATAACACAGCATGCTACACTATAAATACTAAAAAGAACCAACAAGACTCTAAAAATCTTTTGAATCATATTCTAGATAATAAAAACTGTGCTTTTATCATCATGAAGAAAGTCTTCTAGAACACAGGGATTATTTTACAATGTTAGAGGCAAGACATGAGGGTATGACAAGCTCATCCAAAATTTATACCTTAGTTCACGAAAATACCGACTGAAAGAAATGGAACTGGTCTTATTTCAACCCTTCAGAAGTTTCTGTACTTATAACATTGTTCTAAAGTGACTCCTCTCAAAACCCATTATTTTCTTTCTCCAAATAATTTTAATAAAAAGAAAAAATAAATGCTTCAATACATAGGGTAGCCACGTGTTTATACGTATATAAATTACAGACATACACACATACACAAAAATTTATTCATCAGGAAGGTCAGTACAGATTACGTTAAAAATCTATTTTTTATAACTTCTATGGATCCTCATTTTCAAAATTATGTTGATAAATTTTGATATTCATTATAATTAAGTTAGGAATACTGGCTTTCAGAACTTCCGGGATATCTTGTAAATACATTGGTGCAAATGCCATTTGCCACTAAAGGCAAACTTTATTTCCATCTTAGAAATCCTTCAGTGAATAAAAATGCCCGAAATTCATTTCAAGGGAACCACTGAGAAAGGATTTTCAGATTTAGAATATCTGATAAAATAAAGCACTTTCTGTATGACTATATAAGTCTTTTTTATTATATTGTTTACTAAAAATACTGACTTTAGAACCAAAAATTAATTCTGCAATTTTGAAGGGGTGCAGAAAGTCAGTAAAATCTCTTTAAACATAAATCCCTAATATTCTAGTGATTCTACACTTTAAGAGAGGCAACTAAAGGAGAAAAAAAAACACCCTATATACAAGGCACAGAAAAATTAAAGGCAAAAAGGTTCACTGAAAGCTAACTAAGGGTAGAGTATTTCCAGGTCAGCATTTAACAGAGCCACATTTCTAAAGTACGAATATATTTTTAGAGGAAAAATTCTCAGATTAAAATACTCATTTTATTTTAAATGTAAAGCTTTTTTCAGCTCACGTTGTCTTTCCATTATTTGCTTACATTCACGATATAAAACAGAATACCAGACATCCAGCCACCCACCAAAATTAGAGGATACTGCAGCCATCTCTGATGATACAGATTTTCCTTCTCAGGCAGGCACGCACACTCACACACACACACACACAATCATACAACACAGGAAGAAAACAGCTTACTTACTTTGTAAAAAATCATTTTTAGTGTGCCGTAGAAACCCATATTTTCTGGATTTTTCCCCTTCAGTGATTCTGTGCCCCCGTGTGTCCGGCTGCTTGGCAGTCTCTGACAATATAAACCTTTTTCAGGTAGGTATGTCACAGATTCTAATGTGGACATGCTCAGGCACGTCAGAAAAGGAAGATTAGGGAGCAGAACCGGCAACAGAACTCCACAGTAGAGGCAAATGCAGCTCAGTATCAAACCGCTTCTCGGGACACACATACATACATGCAGCTTGACTGAGGAGAACTCGAGGGAATAATGAGAGAGAACCGAGAAGATTATTGGAGGAGACTCTGCCCTGTCAAAGCCTGGACTGGAGAGATTCCTCCCTCAGCAGCAGAGGGATCAGATTACATCTTCCCTTGAACACAGAATGGTGCAGTCCAGGATTCAGCAATGCAGACTGCACATCAATTATATGGTGATCCGCTCCAGGGAACCCGTAAGCACACAGCGCGCTGAACAGAGGGAGGAGGTGGGCAGTCAAGGAGACCGCCCCCACGCCACAGCACCCCCCTCCCCGCCCCGCTCCCCTTTCAAACTTTCAGGAGGTTATTTTTACATTTTGTAAAACCTGCATTTTTGAAGTTTTAAATGGCAGCATCATTTCCGCAAATAAATCCTTTCAGAAACATTTGAAAATGGAATATATTTTCATCTGGTCCTCCCAACAGAAGCAAAGCAGCCTATGTTCACTAACTGCTACCCTATTGCAGTCCTGGCATAAGCTGATCAGATTTTTCAAGTAGCTTGGACAGTCCAAGATGGGCAGTTGCAGAGGGAAGAATGAGAGACTCTTTGAGGGCGATTTACAGAAAGGTAAACCAGTTTGGAACATACCAGCATTTGTAGAAATTATGTAATAAGTTATATTTCAACCTGTATATTTCTTATATTAACATTTAATATAAATATTCCCTATGCTTTTGCATCCCATTCATTTAAAACACAGTCTTAAAAAAAATTACCACACACTGTCAGTCCTTAGTAATCCTGAGAATATCTTTCTATGATTAACAAACTAAGTACATAAAGTCTGGCTGAAAGGTTCCATTTCTCCAAAAATAACAAAAACTGTGTTCATTGGAGAGTCTTATAATTACGTGTTCATTTAATTTTGAGTAATCAGGAGGCACTGGACTTCCACTTCCAAACTTATCTTTACAGTGTATACTGCTTGTCATTAAAAACGTATTTTATATAATAATAAAAGGCATCAAAGTTTGCCTAAGGCAACATTTTTCTTAGAATGACTACTACACAAGTCTAGATATTTCATCTTGCAACTTGCTACAAAACTAGCTTCGGAGGCAATTATGAGATTCTTTGGACTAGAAAAGCCCATTATTAAGGGTCTAGTTAATTAACTCCTACCCTCCCCATTAACGTTCTTTATTACAAGTAAACTGTGTCACTATAGTTATTTAAGCACTTAAAAAGTTTCTTCAGGAAAAAGGAAATAACATCTTGACTTACTACATTTTAATACTTTCTGCTATGGTAATAAACGACTTTTGTTAGAAAAATGATTCTAAATGATGCATAAAGTAGTTTTTAAAATAAATGTTTACCTTTTTAATTAAGATGTTAAGTGAGAAAAAAAGGAAATTAAGTCAGCATAAGGTCTTTTTCTTTAAAACATAAATAAGATAACCTAAAATTTTATGAAAATATATATCCTGGGTCTTCTCTTGGAAGTTATATTCTATATATTAATTTTTTTGAATCTCCTTACTGACTCTTAAACTAATTCTTACCCTCAGAAACAATAATGTACCTGTACTCAACAAAAGTTGGTCTTCTAAATAAACAATTAACTTACTTCAAAGGAAACTTCCTTTTAAAAAGAAATGTTACTCTTGTCAAAAAAAATTCCAACTATTAAGAATGGACTCATAAACCGTTTTTTAAAAAAAGAAGCTTCAGAGCACTCAAAATTTGAAAAAGAAAAAGAACCCCTCCCCATTCTGGGCTCTCTGAAGAAACTAACTGTGAAAGGAACACCTGAAATGGCTTCTGAAAGCTTGTCAGAGGACAAAGAGACATGTAACACGTGACAGTGTACACCCTGACTACAATTAAAATCATGTCCTATCTCTAGTTGACCTAACCTTTTCAAAAAAAGTCTACTCAACTGAGGACACAGACCAACTTCAATAAACCAGGAACACTGCCTCAAAATCTTGGATAGTTAAAGAAGAAAACATCTTAACTTTGTATATTCAATGGAATGCTCTTCTGGTTTATTGACCCCTATGTATGGCTATGAAGTTACAGGAAAACTTGATTTCCACAAATGTATGTTTGTATGTAGGTATGTATATTCACTTTTTAAATTTTTGAATAGGCAAAATATTTATACAGCTCAAAAATCAAAATGAAATACAAAAATAAACAATGAAAAGACTTTTCAACACTCCCAACCATCTATCTACCATGGTTCCCATTTGGAAATGATTTTTATTAGTTTGTTTACCCTTTAAGTGTTTGTAAGTACTCATGAAGACTTAACATTTCCAAATATTTAACAATTCTCCCTAATATCTTTTTTACAATAATAATTTGAACTACAAAGAAAGAATTTGTCAAGCAAAAGTCAGTCAACCAAGTCTTCAACTAGATTTCAAAGTAACAGAATAAAAATGAATGATTTTCAGTATTCTTTGAAGTAGCAGTAACAGGGCTTCCCAGGTGGCTCAATGGGTGAAGAATCTGTCTGCAATGGAGGAGACTCAGAAAATGCAGAGTTGATCCCCGGGTCAGGAAGATCCCAGAGGAGGGCCTGGCAATCCACTCCAGTATTCTTGCCTGGAGAATCCCATGGACAGAGAAGCCCGGTAGGCTACAGTTCAAAGGGTCACAAAGACTCAGACATGACTGAAGTGGCTAAGCACACATTCACTGAAGTACTAGTAATGAAAATTGTGATCTATTACATTATTTTCATCAAAATCTATTTATGAACAAAGCAAATGAAATCATTCTCAAATTCCTATTTCTGAGAATTTTGGCTAAAATACAAAAGTTTAAAACTTTATCCAGAGATCTTTTTAGTAATACGACTAGTTTAACTAGTAAGTGAAATTAACTAGTAAGTGAATTAGTAGTAGTAATTAACTAGTAAGTGAAAAAGCCAGAAAATACTTGCTTGTCATCCACATTTTTAGAATATCTCAAAGTAGTCAATAATTATTTTTCACTACAATAAACTAAATCTTCATATAATATTAGCTAAGCAATAAATTCCCCATTCTATAAAATATTATTTCTTGTGCTGACTGACAAGTCATAAACCTTACTGAAAATCTATTAGCAAGGGAATGACTGACAATGAAGCCCTGGATTATAGCCTATCTGCTAATTCAGACCCAGTGCTCATCTCAGCACAGATCCACTGAACTAGGTGTATGAGGAGTGCATGAGAGCAGTATTAAACACTAAAAAACAGCATCCGTTCCGTCACTCAGTCGTGTCCGACTCTTTGCGACCCGTGGACTCGGCTTCTCCGCCCATGGGATTCTCCAGGCAAGAATACTGGAGTGGGTTACCATTTCCTTCCCCAGGGGATCTTCCCGACCCAGGGATTGAACCCGGGTCTCCCGCATTGGAGGCAGACGCTTTAACCTCTGAGCCACCAGGGAAGCCCAAATGAAAATGTACTGCCCCAGAGTACAAGCCTCTGGGGAAATAGTGGTAGAAGAATGATTAACCTCTGAGCTACTGCAAGAGAAATGGCTCTTTCTAAGCAACTGGTGGCAATGACTAAGTTTTCAGAAGGGCAAGTTGTGGTTGACTAAGTTTTCAAAAGAGCAAGTTGCGGTTATCGGCAGAAACAAAAACTGACCCACGGGTAAACAGTGTGAAAAACACAGACAGCAAAACAGTCTTCACAGTATTATTCAGAGAAAAACTTATCTATATACAGGCTGACAACAGAGGAAAGAGTAGTTAATAGATTACTTTTCCTCACCTTGACTCTCAGAGTTCATTATTTTCATTTAAAATACTTTCTTCCATTGCACTTTCATCATACCTCATTGTAATTATTTTTATACTTCTCTCTCCCCTACCATTTGAAGGTTCGCAGTTTTCTAAGACATTGTACAAAGATGATATAAAACAAATAGATAATACTTTTGAATAAATGGCCATTTAAGCAAGCCATTAGAATAAAAATTTTCTAAAGCATATATATACAAGCATATATACCAAATACTAAATTATACTTAGTGCTAAAAAGTACAATTGTAATAATTAGTTGATGATACTATACTATTCATACTTTGCATTACTTTGCCAACATTTAAAATTTCATTTTCATTTTACAATAGTAGGATAATGTATTTATATAGATATATCTATGATTTTCTTTATTACTATTATGACAACATTCTTTACTCTGACGTTACATTAGGAATACCACCTACCACAGTTAGCTGTCTTGCCCAAGCACAGAATTTAGATTAGAGAGAGTTTGGGATTTCAACATCAAAGAAAGGAATGCCAAGCATGTTGAGGTTGAAACCAACTTTGGAAATCTCACTAACCCACTATCATTAGGTTTCTGGGGTACAATTTCCTATTAAAACGTTCACAATTGATATTGGGAAGTTAATAACCCTGTTCTATCACAGGTATATTATCTATTAAAATAGCATGTACCTACATTTTCCCCAATACAAGCAGGTGGCTGCTGCTGCTGCTAAGTCACTTCAGTCGTGTACTGATCAATAAGCTATTTTCACATTTATTCATTCATTAAGCATTTACACCTACTATGTGTCAGGCACAGGATAGCACATAATTTAAAAAACTTATTTTCCCCTCCATTGAATTTATGGTCAATTTAAGATAGAGAATAGGGTTAGTTCCCAAAATTTCTTGAGAATATGTAAATATGTAAAATGAAACAAGGTGAGCCAGATTTAGTTTGAAATTACCATCCAGGGAAGCATATATTAAAATACTACTACATTAAAAAATATCTCAAACACTATATATTGTAATATATAACAACTCGGCTTAAAATAACACTTGTTGGGAAGTGAGGGGATGCTTATATATAAAATCTTAACCTCAGGAAATCAAAATGTAAAAGTATCATAGCTCAAATTATGTTAAAAAAAATTTAACGTAATTACAACTGTACATGTGGTACTTAATTTTTTTTCTTTTCCCTGAAGTTTAAAATATTTATAACTTTCTTTATAAAAATGCAGCCCCTAAAGATCTGACAAATAAATTACAACAGAGATTCAAGATAAAGGTTTTTTTTAGTCCCTTAGTTTGGGCCAAATTACTGATCTGACAAACATATACACATAATGTTATATATCTACCAATATGTGAATATACACACATACAGAATTTCACACAATAATGCAAGTTAAGAGGTCTATTTATAACAGCCACAGAAGAAAACAATGAAAATGGCAGCTTTGCCTGTTTGCTCTTTTAAGTTTTACATTGTTATAGAGCTGGCAGAGACAATATGCGTACTAAAACATTACTTACATTACTCCTTTGTAGACAAGCAACATCTGTAATAACCTGACAAATTTGTAAGTCACTCTGAAGTTTATCCTGAATTATCTAGAAAGCAATTAGTCTTTTAATCTCATGTTCTAAACCTAAAATAAACTACCAGTAGGCATCTTGAATTCATACCAAAATTTCCTCTCAAATTTTCATTATAAATTTTTTTGTAGCAATCCCTTCAGTAAAGTAAGAAAAATATCATGGGAAACTATTTTTTTAAAAGTTCCAGGAAAATAGAACAGCAAACATGACCCAGGAATGAATTTAATTAACATGGAAAAAGAATGAAATCAATTTTCCTTCCATGTGCTGCTTAGAACTACATTCACTCTACTTTCTTTATCTAATTTAATATTTACTGCTGCTATTTGTAAGGTTCAAATGTATCTATATGGCTTGAGAAAAGTTTCCTATAGATATGGTATATCAATCTTGCATTTTAATATTAAAATAACCTTTCGTTTTAAGGACTGCTTAAAATCCTGAAACTAATTTCTTTTATTAGCTATTAGTCCTCACTGAAAAGCTTTGAGAAAAGATACAAAGACTAAGAAGTAAAAAAGTTATATCCACTGAATCAACGAAAAAACATTAATAGCAGGAAGCCATACAGTGCAGAACTAGAAGGGAGCCTGGAAATCATCTAATTTTCCTTCATTTGTGGAATGAACCTAAGTTTTGGAATCAGAGTAATCTGAGTTTAAACAACAGCAATGTCATTATTACAGTGTAACCTTGGTAGGGATTATTTGACCACCATGAGTTCTAGTTTTCTTCTATTTGTGCAAATGTAGTTGTAATACCATTTACCTTACCAACCTAAGTGTCATTGTGTGGACAGAGAGGTGCCTGGCACAAAACATGCTATAAAATAAGAACTATTATTTATAGGTGAGAAAGGTAAGGGAGAGAATTAAGTGTCGTGTTCAGGGTTATATAGCTATTTTAGAGCCACAGACTCCAGTCCCAAGTTCACTACTTTTAACTGATTTCCATTATATATGTAATGGCTCACGTTGAGCTAAAAAAAAATTGACATTACCAAAGAAGGGGAAAAGTACTATATTTTGCAAATAGTAATTAAATATGCAAACCACAACTAAATCTTGATTTATTCAATTCATGGAATGATTATCTAGGTCTATATAACTATGCTTCTGCTACACATGGCAAACTGGGAGTAAAAAGATGGTAACTGGGGAAAAAGTAACAGAAACAGAAAGATTTAGGTTAAATGGAATCAATCAATCAAGAAATAATCAAGTTCTGCAAGGTGCTGCTGCTGCTAAGTCGCTTCAGTCGTGTCCGACTCTGTGCGACCCCATAGACGGCAGCCCACCAGGCTCCCCCATCCCTGGGATTCTCCAGGCAAGAACGCTGGAGTGGGTTGCCATTACCGAAGTCAAATAAAAACATTACAATAATCCTCCACCCTTAAGATATTTAATATCCAACTGTCAAGACAAGAAGCTAATAAAGAAGAGTATTTGACTGAATACCAAGTGCCAAACTGGGTAGTGTAAGAAGTCAGAAAATGGAGAAATCATTTAAATAGTAAGATACGGTATTGCTTCTAAGTTTAAAAGACTGAGTCTGATAGATGTTGAAGAGATAGAAGGGAATTATCATCTGTGGACCTATGATACATGTGGAAATGCCACCATCATTAACTTGAAGTACTGACAATATCTCTAACACTTCTAGCAGTCACTAGTCTTTATAAGGCCTATTTAGTATTATTATCTCCTAATTCAAACACTTAATACTACAGTTAAAATAGTCTTTAACTTACTAGTAATGGTTTCTGCAAAAGTACTTCCTGCCATGATACATACTTTCATTTTAGGGCTAATATATGTCTTTCTGTACAAGGAGAACTTTACTGTGTGGGTGTGAAAACTTTAGACTTTTTATTTTAGTTACAAACACCGACTAGGGAGGGGTCCTTCTGTTTCCAAAGGTACTTACCAGAAATCCTACGTAAAAGCAGGCTATACTCTTGAATGGGGCGGGGGGGAGGGGGGGAGGGCAGGTGCATAGTAAAGAAACAAGAGAGTTCTTGAACATTCAAATGTTATATTCACCAAAAAACTTTATGAAAAGACAATAAAAAATGTAACTCAGGGCCAGAGTGGATACCTGACTCACTGATTCTCACCAACATGTAGCCTCTACTATTGAAAAAATGCCGCTCGCTTGGAAAACAAGATACTTCATTTGTCTTGTTCTACTTCCCATGCCCTGCCCCTCCAACCTCTAAACTTGAAGCCTCCTTCTAAAGAGTAGATTTCAGTATAGAGCATTTTCAAGTCACAAAAACTGTTCTTCATATAAGAACTAAGAGAAGGGTTATTATAAAGCAGGGGATGGGAGATTCAAACACAAGGTAAAAAGTACGATCCTTTTGAAAACGTATACATACATACATATACATACATACATACATACATACATATATATATATATATATAAGTGTGTGTGTATCTGCACTCGTGTATGGATGGGAAAAGTCTACATAAATATATAAAAATGTGCACAGTGGTTATCTAAGTGGCTTAATAAGAGATTTTCTTTCTTTTTCTATTATCCTGTTAATAAACAAGCATTTCTTACTATGTGCTAATAACTGTTCTAGGCACTGAGTATAAGACAGCAAACAATGCAGATGAGGTCCCTGGTCTCATATGCTTGACATTCTAGAGTGGGGAAAAAACAGTTGCTGTTCAGTTGCTCAGTTGTGCTCGACTCTTTGTGTATCCATGGAATGCAGCACGCCAGGCTTCCCTGTCCTTCACTATCTCCCGCAGTTTGCTCAAACTCATGTTCCTTGAATTGGTGATGCATACTAATAAGTGAGCTAATAAATGAACAAGGTAATTTCATGTAATTCTAAGCTCTACAAGAAGGCTGAATGCTGAAGAATTGATGCTTCTGAATTGTGGTGCTGGGAAGAATCTTGAGAGTCCTTTGGCCTACAAGGAGATCCAACCAGTCCATCCTAAAGGAGATCAGTCCTGGGTGTTCATTGGAAGGACTGATATTGAAGCTGAAACTCCAATACTTTGGCCACCTAATGCGAAGAGCTGACTCATTGGAAAAGACCCTGATGCTGAGAAAGACTGAGGGCAGGAGGAGAAGAATGTGACAGAGGATGAGATGGTTGGATGGCATCACTGACTCCATGGACATGAGTTTGAGCAAACTCAGATAGTGAAGGACAGGGAAGCCAGGCATGCTGCAGTTCACGGGATCACAAAGAGTCAGACACGACTTAGCAACTAAATAACAGTTGTGCAACTGAACTGCAAAAGGAGGACATTCTCAACAGTGGTTGTTATTTTTTATAGTTTCAAAAATGTATATAAAATTGAAGAACACTCATAAAGTAATTCTCACATGTTGAAATTAGATATACAGAGAAAGTGAATAAAAATATTTTCAATTCTTTCATGTACAATTACTTTTCTATTTCCCTTATCACCCATCACCTCATACTAATTCTCGAACGTAGCACCCATTCCAAAAGATTCCTAAGCTTGGAAAAGGAAGAGGATTGGAATTGTAGGTGATAATTATTCTGTACCACACACCAAGCACTACTTTAAAACCTTTATATCTAGTAACTCAGGCCTGTAAGAATGAAAGGGCATCTACCATATCATCCTTCTATTTCCTTGCTTTTGCACTTTCTATGCCCTGATTCTATCTTTCCATTTGATAATTTACTCTTTTTGAGAAAGAGATAGATACTGGCCTCAGATCTCTGCAGATTGTTAATGTATCTGCCAGCCTAACTTTAGCAAACGTCTACCATGGCGAAAGACGTGGTCACCCTTGGTTATTGGAGGCAAAATGATTTTACCCATGGTACACTTTTAAAGACTGTTTCCTCATGACCATAAAGAAATTCAGAACATGATCACAGCATCTCAAGGTTGGAAAAAGCCTTCAAATAAAGTTTACTACAGCCTCGGGTATGTTCTTAGGTAAACTTTCAGTAGCACTCACTGTAGTCATCCAGGATCTTTAACCTAAAACACATGTTATTCTGAACTCTGTGATCCTGGCTTACTCATTTTGATAATTGTATTCAATTATAAATATTTGACTAGCCGATACATAAAATCCAGATTCAAACTTATAGTACTTTTTGAAGCATAACATCTCAAGTACCTTAAATATTTTACAGAAGAATTCAAAATGAGAAGGGAGAGTTTAAACCAATCTTTTAAAACTCTAGTTATGAATCAAGTTTATGAACTTGAACTTATTTCCCTTATTTAAAAACATTTATTAAGTATCTATTCCATATCAGTGCTAAGTCAGGAAGAAACATAAAACACACTGCATTCTTCCTCTACAAAGTGTACATCATACTGATCTTTAATCAATTCTTTATTTTAGAGCAGCTTGTCTGCTCTTTAAGTATTCAAGTGTTTGATGTAGCTGTCAAGTGAGTAGGAAAGAACCTAGTAATCATGCCCCCACTACATTTAAAAAAGAGGATTCTAAATATTCATTTTAGAAACATCAATTTACATTTTAAGGCAATTACTGTATATATAATTTAACAAACTGCATTCTTTGCTTTGAAACTATCAAGAATTATATGACTAGCATAACACTTACATGATCCCTTACCATTTCAGGAGATTCCAAAAGGCTTGAAGAGTCAGTAAATAAAATCTGAGTACAAAGAAATATTGCTGGAAGTAGTCATGAGTAGGGTTTGACAGATTCTGCCTGTCGTGGAAACATTTTCAAAATAACTATTAATTTGAAAAGGTATCTGATCTACAGTAGTCTTTGATTAGCAGTGAACTATAGGATTGATGTTTAGGAGCACTTTGATATCTTGGCGACACTACTGTAATAGAAATATTTTACTTATAAGTTTATTTTCTTTATTAAAAAGTTCTTTAATATTTAGCACATAACTTTAAAAATATTATAAATACTCAAGGTCTCCAAATGTTTACAAATTAACTGTGAAAGTTTGTCACACTTGATACATGACTCTATAAACATTTCTTTTTGTAGAATGGATAGCATTGGTTTCCCACCAGTTACATGAAAGCATGGTATATAATGATGGCATGATGACTATGAAACAAATCTGCATACAACAATTATGAACTGCTCTATGCACACAACTTGTCTGTTGAAAACTGCTACATGGTGGTAGGAGAACATTTAAAAAACACCTAAATCTAAATTTTATTTTTATTGAGTCAATGCATGTTCAAATGTCTACAACATGGAAAAAAAATTCTGTAAGGAATAACTTAAGTCTACCAAAGGATATAAAGTCAAAGAAAGCAAAAAGATGCTGAACTTTAGAATGTTCTTAAAATGGTAATATTTTTTAGCTCTTGGGATAAAGATACACACAGACACACACAGCCCCTCTAAATTTTAAATTTTTCCTTTACAGTTATTCTATCAGGACACAAAATAGTAAATCAAGAACTTAAAATATTTTTCAAGAGATGTTAAATGAAGGCATATTCATCATCATGATCACAATATAAAAAAGCAAAGATTAAAACTAGATGGCATTTTCTAAGATATTTTTACTCAATAGCTTTTATTAAACAATTATAATAAATAGATTTCATTAGGCCAAGATATAATTTACTCCTCACCAATTAATTTATTTCAAAGACCTTAACTTTGTGAAGTTCACTATGTTTGTTTATACAAAAGTAACAAAGGAAAAGGAAATTACTGTGAGGAAAATTTATGGTGATCTTCCAACCCCAAATTTAATTTTAATATTATCGTGTCATCCGAATGAATCCTGAGTTGTAGAATGGTTCTCTATCTTCTAAACAATGAAATAAGAGGGAGAGAAAACTAAATAGTGACTTAAACATTTTATTTTTATAGATCTAGACTACCTCATTCTAGAAACAGTTAGCCAGAGTTACTGAAAGCCAGACTCTAAGCAAAAAGTATACAAAACTGAGCAAGATGCAGTCCCTATCCTTAAGAATCTCCCAACTGAGAAGGACAGACAAGCCAATAAAAGAATGACAAATCAATGTACCTGATAAATGAAACTGCCCAATTTATATGACAACACATAGACCTAGAGAGAAAAAGAAGTCTTCACACATGGCACTATGTTAAACCAAAATAAAGAAAAAATAAACACTAGATTTTAATCTGACTGAGTGCTCCTTCAGTGCTCACTATCAAAAATATTCGACTTTGAATAAGCAATGTGAAAAAAAAAAGTTCTCCTAAGAAAATGAAGTATACGGGGAAGGAAACTTACTATATTCCAGGCACTCTTCCAGGTACTTTACTTGTATTAACTCAGTGAAACTGTGCAACAGCCCTATGAAGTAGGTATGATTATCACTTCATTTTACAGACATGGAACAGGAGCAGTGAGTTTAACATTCCCAAGGTCACACAACTATTAAATTGGTAACTGAGATTTAACCATAGGCAGAGCTTGGTCTCCAGTTCATAGAAAATGACATAGGGTTTTATACACATACATATATAGCAAGAAGTATTGTTAGTTAAGAAATCTTGAGGATGCTTCCCAGGCTATCTCAGAGTGCAAACACGTGATGTGTGGATGAAATCTATGTTAAGACTCGCAGTGGGCACAGAGAAAGAAAAGACAAACTACACAACTAACTGTGACTCTGGATGGACTTTATTGTGGGACTTTACTAAGAGCAGCGAGCAAAAGAGTTAACATTCTCCTGCTGATACTTCCTTGGCGGAGAACTGCTCCCATCATCCTGGATGCTGTACTGAGGCTCCACAGCCATCAATAGGCAGACAGGCAGATCTGATGGAAGGCGCTCACAACAATACATGAGTTTTGCCTCCTTTTCCCAAATCCCTTAAGAACTTCTAGCTCCCAACCCTTATTTCTTCGTGCTCCATGCTTTATTTCTTCCAAATGTGAAATAATGAAAAAGAGCTGAGAACAAAATATGCAAAAGTATCTCCATTGAAAGGTCGTTTCAAAGAGATTACTGGGTTTTTCACTATTACCATAATGATATGAACACTAGAGCAAAACAGGCGAAAGTTACATACCATGATACTTACTGAAGAAACTGCTTCAAGTGGTCTTTACTATTTACTCTAACCCAAATACACTTAACAGGGAATTATGACTTTTTCATTTTTTTTAGTTCAGTAGACAGCTTAAAAATACTTATTAACCAAGTAACATATATGTGTGTGTATACATACATATGTACATATGCACACAAACACAGCACTTTTCTATCTGAGTACATCAGAACATACTCTTGAATACATGATTATCACTCTGGCCATGTTTCTTAATTTCATCACATGTGACCTTTTTCTAAGAGCCAATCCATCTTAAACAACTATCAGTTTGATCCATGTGTGGTTATTGCTTTCTAGGGGACACACGCATATATCTATGAGTCTAGCCTACGTTTTATTCTTTCGACTAGCTCTAATTATTTATATTAGATGTACTGCTGCTAAGTCGCTTCAGTTGTGTCCGACTCTGTGCAACCCCATAGACGGCAGCCGACCAGGCTCCGCCGTCCCTGGGATTCTCCAGGCAAGAACACTGGAGTGGGTTGCCATTTCCTTCTCCATATTAGATGTACTAGGATACATAATTACATTATCTACACTAGGATACATAATGACAACAAATTTAGATTTATATGGTTATTTTAATCTCCCAGAGACACTCATTCATCCAGCATTCACTTGGTTGCCTATTCTCCATAAGCTAAATTAAGTACAGTCTCTGCTTCATGACTGGCCTTCACAGTGTAGTAGGGGAGAAAGACAATTAAACAAAACAGGGCAAAACTGAACTAGTAAGTAGGGTTTTGACTTAGTTTGGGGTTCAGAGAAGGCTTCTCTTCTTGAAAGGAATGACTAAGCTGTGTTGTGGTGGGAAGGGGCATGCATAGGGGTGCAGAATAAGGACAGTATGGCAGGTGCAAGATGAAGCTAGAGAAGCAGAGAAGGACCGGACTGTGTGAGATCTCATACAGGGTTCTGGTCTCCATAATAAGAGCAATGAAAAGTACAGTGAATCATGAGAAGGACAGGACCCAGGTACGCCTGCAATACTGTTGTGAGTGTACTGTTAAGACAGAACAGGAAGAGAGTGAGAGTGGATGCGGAAAGGCTGAGCAGAACGCTATCCCACCCGGCCGTGCAGGAGGAAACGCTGGCCTGGGCTGGAGGCGGGCAGACGCGAGCAGGTAAGAGATGCTCAGGGCACGGACCTCACAGGATTCGGTGACAGGCGAGCCACGGGACGAGAGGAGAGAGAGCTACTGACGCTGATGGCAAGGCTTCCTGCACAACTGAGTGGAAGGTGGCACAGGACCCTGAACAAGGTCAGCGCTCACTTTTGCTTTCCAGCACAGCGAGGATCACAAGTTCCACTTTCAGCTTATCTGGTTTGAGATGTCTTTGAGACATCCAGGTCTCAACTCATCATCACGCTCCAACCGGCTCTGGAGCTCAGCAAAAAGGTCCAGATAGAAGACACAATGTGGGAATTACCTGTGTATAGGTCATCTCTAACTTCCTTCACAGCGCCACCTCCTCCCCACTATAAGGCTGTGAACCATAGGGCTTGAACCCAACAGCCTGTCAGTGTGGACATGTTAGTTGTCTCTCTTCCCCATTAGACTGTAAGTTCCATAAAAGCACTGACCACATCTATTTTGATTCCAATTGTACCTCAGCTTTTCACACACTTCCTGCACATACCAGAATATCAATAAATAATATTTATATGAAATAATTAAGAATGTAAGATATTGAAGATGGTAGAACTACAGAGATTAATAATTGAAAAAGATTAATTTTCAGCATAATTTGAAAAACTCATAATTCAGAATAAGGCAAGATGATGTATAAAACATTTCATGTATTTATTATTTATTATTATATTATACATATTATTACTTATAATATTTTATATGTTTCTCCTCTCAGGAAAAATAAAAATTTCTACATATTTATCAGTTACACAATTCAAGGATAAATTAAATTGGAAGAAAATAATACAGTTTGATATAAGATCAAAATGTAGTTATCTTTATTGCCTGTGTTTAAAATGCAACCTGGTTTAGAACTCCCTGTGCCTTTAAAAATGCACAATAGAATATAAACTTTCACCTGTAAAGGCAGCATACAGTTTTAACAATATTCAATGTACACCACTTACGACAGATCTTACCTATCAAGCATTCTATTGATACACAGGTATCAACCTAACAGATAGCATTTTTGTGGGTCTATTTTACTGACAGGAAATCTATAGCATGAAAGTTTTTGAGAGTTACCAAAGCATTATAACTAATATTAGCTTAAAATAAAAAACCTTTGGCAATATGTATCTTAATCTCTATGAACAGAACAACTGGCTGAGTTCTATTTTCATTAAAATTAAATAAAAAACTGAATATCTTACATATAATTGCCTAACCTTACTTGGCTTTACCTGCTTTTTATCACTATCTCCCATTGAGACAGGATGTATCAAGAAGCAGTAGATTTAATGAAAGGGGTCAAAACACTAAGATCCTACTGAAATATCCTTTAAAAACTACTGATATTTTTTCAATTACCACTTTATTCATTTTGGTTTTGTGAATATGAAAAATATACAAGTAATAATTTTAACAAAAGATACATTTGGGGCATTCCATCACTTAATTTTGAATGCAGATAGAATACATCTCATCTTAACCTTCAATGTGGTCAACACTACAAACATGGATTTCCAAATCCTCTTTCGTTTTCATGTGCTAATCAAATTCTCATATATCAAAACTGAAGAATGTCATTACAATGCTCAGAGAATGCTTACATGTTCAAAGCACATATATCAAAACACTTTTGTATATAAACATACTCTGGGAACATTAAATATATTTGAAGACTACAAAATAAAGTGCAAGATGATGAAAAACACTAGCTAACAGTACTAGTGCATTTTAAATTAGATTAAAAAGAAACTAAATACATTAAAATTTTAAAAAGGAAAACTGATAAAAAAAATTTGGAAGAGGTTGTAGTTGGCCATTAATTACTTTTTTGCATTAGAGTTAATTAATATTCTAAAAAGGTCTACAAAAAGCTGAAAACCTCTCAAGCTCTGAATTCATGGCACTGACCTTAGACTTTCTCAGAATGATTTTTAATGCATTCTGTTATTAGTAAAACCTGTTCAAACACATGCCCCATCTGCCAGCACCCCATCTGTAAGAGAGCTTCTTATTCTTGTAGACAGTGCAACTTCTGCTTGCTTCCTTCTCGTTTCTACAGACCAGCTGTATGGTAATGAGCGTGAGCAGCTGAAAATCCTGCATGATAACAAAGCTAATATGAAAACGGCAGAACAACAACTTCCCCTCAATGAAGCAGTTGTCGCATGAACAGAGCAGATAAGCTATTAAACAGGGAGGTGGTGGTGATGAGAACTGTATTTGGGTGTATTTGGGGGATGTGTATTTGTGCCTGTGTATGCACATGTGTGTTAAACATGGGGTTTCCACATAACTGAAAAATATAAAGAAATAAGAGCAGCACAGGATACCAAAGATAGATCTAAAATTTCTAAGGACTTTTGTTAAGACTTGTGAACCAATTCTTTAACTTTTTAAATCTCAATTCTTATATAGTAATAATATACCAGATGACATTTGGAAAAGCCAGTTTTCAAAGATTTTAACAAGTTATGTTGCATTTCTTAATTAACATATTTTGGGGCCTTAAGGGAAAGAAAGAGAGAAAGAACTTAAAAACCATTATGGAAACTATTTCCTAGACATTCTAGCCACTAACATGTGAACCAACAAACTATGTTTTTAGTTTTTATATAGCAATTTAATTTTTTAAAAGTTTATGACATTTGAAGCCAACACATTTGAAACTCTAAACAAAATACTAAGATGGCACATGTTACCTTCTTAATTCAGGAAGGCATATTGGGGTTAAGCTGAGAGTCACACTGAATAATATACAGAATGTAAGTAGGTACAAAGCACATTAATTTTTTATGTGCAGCATCTTTCCATTTAGAGATTAACAGTCACTCAGGAAACTATTTAAGAAAAGTGACCATTTAAAATTGGTGTTATGTATTTTCTCTCATAATCTAAAGAAACTAAAAATGAAAAATATTCAAAATACTAACCACAGTGAAAGAAGTAACTGCTATTACATGAGAATTAATTACAATTTTTACCAGCACATCTAAATAAGTCTTATGTGGGCTTCATAACAGTCACTAAGTTCTTATCACATAACTATACTTTCTATACATTATTTCATTTAACCCTTAAAACAATCCTATGAAGTAGGCACTATTATCATCTGCCTCCTACAGAGGCTTAATAAAGGATGAAGCTAAAAACTTCAGCCCAGTCTAAATGACTGTCTCCATGCTCTGAAACAGTCTACCACTCTGATATCTCCACAAGGGCAAGGATTTGGGTCTGCTTCATTCATTGTTGTACTCCAAACGCCTCAAGAAGTTCTTGGCTTGTAAAAGTTGTTGAATAGACAGAATAAATAAATGGAATGGATAGAAGAGATAACTACTCAGTTGTTGCTTTTCAATTATTAAATGTAGATTGCCTTAAGTGAAAAAAAAAGCTACTATAAATTTTATAACAACTCTTAATCACTCTGTTATTGAAAAATTATTTACATATTAAGAAATCCGCAATGGGAGGGATTGGGGGCAGGAGGAGAAGGGCACGACAGAGAATGAGATGGCTGGATGGCATCACCGACTCGATGGACGTGAGTTTGAGTGAACTCCGGGAGTTGGTGATGGACAGGGAGGCCTGGCGTGCTGTGATTCATGGGGTCGCAAAGAGTCGGACACGACTGAGCGACTGAACTGAACTGAAAGTAAGTATTTAGGACTTTCAAGTTTTGTTTATTTATCAGGTTGAAAAATTAAGACTTAACTTTTAAAATTCTCATGATTAACCATTAATTTTGAAAGGCTGGTACAGAATGAATAAGGTCAAAATTGCACTGATTTTAGTATTTCTGTGAATCTGCTTGTCCTCTATTTTATTATCTAACCATAAAAATGCATTTTCCCTGTTAACTAGCTTAACATAGTCTTTGACTTCAAATATAAATCATGGCCATGAGCTTCTATAATACAAAAGCTTTTGTATAGTGTGTGTGTATATATATATATATATATATATAAACAAACTTAATAAAATAGTACCAATTATTTTTTAAAAAATAAGATATGAAGTTGTACTTCCTCAAATAAAAAGCTTCTAACAACACTTAAAAGATTTTTAAAAAACTCACAAATTCAGACAAGATTTATAAAAACAGTACTATACTGCCCCTACATGTTCAAACTAGTAGTAACAATGACATTTTAAAATCTGAACTGATAATGCAGAGATATCTGTGGATTACTGAAGAGCTGTTTAAGCTGTTTAAATTGATCCCAAGTGAATGATATGAGATCATCCACACATAAAAATGTAATTAAATATAGGAATAACCCACAGACTTCAATTTTCATTTTCAAGACTAGGAAGAAGTTTAAAAGAATTTCATCCAACATTATCATGCATTTTTTTTTTCTCTCAAAATAGATTTCCCTAACATTATATGTAGTGTTAGTTGCTCAGTTGTGTCCGACTCTTTGTGACTCCATGGACTGTAGCCCGCCAGGCTCCTCTGTCCATGGAGCTCTCCAGGCAAGAATACTGGAGTGGATTGCCATTTCCTTCTCCAGGTGATCTTTCTGACCCAGGGATTAAACCCAGGTCTCCTGCACTACAAGCAGATTCTTTACTGTCTGAGCTACAGAGAAGCCACAACATTACATGATCATTAAAAAACATAAGTAAATAAACAAATGGCTAATAAGCTATGTGCATTTGAGGTCAATACTTGTATATTAATGTCTGAGAAATACTGTTGAATTGTTTCCCCCAGATCTAAAAAAATTTCAATAAAGCTCATAAATGTATACATAAACACTTACACACACAGACATTACCAAAACCACAAGAGAAACTTTTATTAATCTAATCTTAGATTTACTTTTAAAAAACCTACTATAATTATTTTACCTTTTACCCATTGTAGGAATAAAGCACTATTATGCAAATAAAGAGATGTGCTGCACTGATAACTCCTTGTAAAAGAAACTAAGAATGTCATTGGTTTTACCGCAAATGGTAGTCCTTTCTAGTATTATTAGAAACACATACCACATTTAAAAAAAATCCTACATTATAGTATCATTATTTACATCTACCACAATTATATCTACCATTATTTAACTGATTTATATGTGAAACAGATTAATTTATGCCAGTTTCCATTAACAAGTCAGGGATAGGGTCAAGAACTCTAATTCTGACTTAGGAACAATCCAGGAAGAAATCACTATGGTGAGCCTGATATTAAAGACTAAAGTTTTCTGGCAAGAATATGAAAAACGAAATAGTATGGCATCATATTGAATCTTTCAGAGCCTCAAGATAATATTCTATACTGGATACTACCCAGCAGTATTTGAAAACTTATAGATCATAATATTTTTCAATTAAGTTAATGCTGTCAAGTGAGGCAGCGTGTGTGCATGCGTATTAATATGTATGTTTATGGAGACATCCTTATATACACACGGAGAAACCACAACACAAATAAACGATCACCAACCGACTTGGAAATGCGAAGTACTGCTGCTGCTGCTAAGTCGCTTCAGCTGTATCCAACTCTGTGTGACCCTATAGACGGCAGCCCACCAGGCTCCCCCGTCCCTGGGATTCTCCAGGCAAGAACACTGGAGCGGGTTGCCATTTCCTTCTCCAGTGCATGAAAGTGAAAAGTGAAAGTGAAGTTGCTCAGTCATGTCCGACTCATCGACTCCATGGGATTTTTCCAGGCAACAGTACTGGAGTGGGTTGCCACTGCCTTCTCCGAATGAGAAGTATGCTACTGCTAAGTCACTTCAGTTGTGTCCGACTTTGTGCGACCCCACCAGGCTCCCCCATCCCTGGGATTCTCCAGGCAAGAACACTGGAGTGGGTTGCCATTTCCTTCTCCAATGTGTGAAAGTGAAAAGTGAAAGTGAAGTCGCTCAGTCGTGTCCGACCCTTAGCGATCCCACGGACTACAGCCAACCAGGCTCCTCCATCCATGGGATTTTCTAGACAAGAGTACTGGAGTGGCTTGCCATACAACTGAATAAAGCAGTCTGGGGACACGCTCTATACTGAAGCAGGCCGAACATGATGTACATGTGTATGCCTGTGTGCTCAGTCATGTCCAACTCTTTATGACCCCAGGGACTGTAGCCCACCAGGCTCCTCTGTCCATGGGATCTCCCAGGCAAGAATACTGGAGTGGGTTGCCATTTCCTCCTCTAGGGATCTTCCTGATCCAGGGACCAAACCCACATCAGTTGCATTGGCAGGCGGATACTTCACCACTAAGCCACCTGGTAAACCCATCCTGTCCACACTGAGGTGGAAATAACAGGGTCACTGAAATATTAAATTATAAAAACGGTATGTTTTTTTCTGTTTTATTCAATACTGTATCTAGAACTGTCCCTGGAAATTAACAGATGCTTATTTACTGAATGGATTAATTAATCTGTGTTCCTCTGATTTTGATATGTGACCATGGAAAGGAGAAAATAAGATAAGTCTTTCAGAGACAGAAAAGCATCAGTGGCCTTCTTAAGGGAAGGTCTTTGCTGCCTTATTCATCTTTGTTACATTAGCATCACACATAGGGAGGGTGTATATGCCTAATACGCATTAGCAGAATGAAAGTTAATTTAGTGGAGTTAATATTTCACAGAAAACTGAGAAAAATAAGTGGCGGATGTGCTCCTTTCTCACTTAAAGTCTACTTGTGTAAGTTGCATTTCATCACTGAAGAAAAATAATATATAAGCTCTGAACCATCATCATACTATATGGAGCTGCCCATAACTGGGTTAATAAAATTTAGGTATTAATGTAAAGCATTTAAATATGAATGTAGACAGACTTAAGGCTTAGGTTACTTCAACATTTCAAAGTATACTCCATTTTTTATATGTGGATGATAGCTGTAAACTCAAAGGTCTGCAGTTAGTGCCACAATTTTGGAGAAAGCTGTGTTCCTGATTTCAAAACTTTCTGGAGTTTAAGGTAACATGGGACATATGCTGTGCATGGCAGAACACTTCTAGTGTATCACATATGAACATTTCTGTAGCAAAATATACAAATATTCAGATAAACAATAAACATGACTGTCTTATGTTAGTCAGGGTTAGATTTGGATAACTTGTTAAAGCATTTAGTTTTCAGGGCTTACTGGACTCTTGGTCTGCAGATAAGGGACCACAGGTTTATTTCATACTTGTTGACCCAGCCAGAAGCTTTGTAACCTGTTTATTTCTAGCATATTTTTCATCTGTCTCCCATACTCCACATCTTAAAGTAAGTTAGTTTCTGTAAAATATGACCTACAAGTTTAAAAAGGTTTGCCCTGATTGTTATCAACAAAAAGGGGTAACAATTCCTGGCAGTTATTTCTATGCTGTAGTTGTAGATTTACAAACAATAATTTTCTTTGCATTAATATCTGACAGCTAAGGCACAACATAATACTTTGACATCACAAGATGAAAAAAACATCTAGAAAGCAATGTTACTGAGGTCATCATAAATTGTGAAAACAAAATATGAATTATGTATTTTAAAATCTAGGATTACATGGCAAAAGTTAACCCTTGAAACCATTCCTTCAACAAATCCTTACCCAGTCAATAAGCCATAGTGTTTAATGATGCTGGAGTTAGACACCCAGGTTTGAATCTTACTCCATCATCTACTAGCTCCAGGGCAAGTCAGCTAAACTTTCTACACCTCTGGATCCTCTATCTACAAAATAGGGAGAACATAATGCAATCTGTTACTTCATGAGGTAATTTTAAGGATTAAATGAGTTCACATGTGGAAAGTACTTAGAACAGTGTCTCCCCTGCATCCCAAGTTAGACTCTATTATACTGTTACCCTGTTTTATCAACATCAAAACCTCAGCATTACTTTTCTGCTTCCCTGAATTAGAATCTAAGCTCCATGAGGGCATGGCCTTTGTCCATCGACTTCACTGTTATATCTACAGAGTCTAGAAAAGTTTCCAACTTTGTTCTAAGTTAATACATATTTTGGGACTGTTATTACTATTAATAAATCTCATACCCAGAAATAAGTGAATAATTTGCAGCAGTATAATTAATGTGAAAAAAAACCAAGATGTGAGACCAAGCAATAACACAAGTTTCTTTTGCCCACAACTTATCTGATCATCTGCTTAGCGAACAACACCTTCCCATTTTAAAGGTGCTGTGAAGCCTTTCCTGAGCCATTTGCATTAAGACTAACGTAGTCCTCTCGTGCTCCTACAGTATTTTGTATAGGAGCCCATTTAAGCAACTACCCTTTTGTACTATAAGGGTTTATTTATGGTTTAACCACTAACTATAAAATGCTCAAAAGAACTGTGATTTTCATTTTTGTATATCCACAGGAAGAGGGGAAGAATCATCTTTTTATTTACAGCTACTGCCTTGCACAATACAAAAAAATAAGACCACAAGAAAATTTACAGTTTATATTCTGCTTAGTCATCTTTTGCATGATGTAGGAAACATTGTTAAGAAATTGACAGGATTTAAAACAAAATCTCCTGATATGTGGTAACCAGTCAATTCCTTTATTGATAAAGTGACAATAAAACATATCAGATAACCTGAAAATGCCAGTTTTTCCCCAAGTTCCAATGGAATACATGTGTGGAAAAAACTTTAGAAAGTTCCATTTTAGTTTATGCACTTAAAAAAAAAAATTCAGAGAGCCTGTTAAAATCACTCTCCGAACTTGCTCATAGCACCACTCTGTTCTTTTTTCTAAAGTTTTGTAATAGTTTTCATACTTTCTGACTTTTTTGGCTATGGTAGACTCGCATAAGTGCCATCTAAATGAGTATACCCTATGTTTGTTTCTCCTTCATTTTCAAAACTGCTAAGTAGTAATTACTTTTAAGATTAAGCGTCAAACTGTATCTGAGTTTAGTTATATTTAGAAAATGAAATATTCAAAATCACAGCTGCACAGTCATTTGAAAGTATTTTGTAAACAAAAACATGTCATATTCTAACAGTATCAAAACTCTTTAAAGAATTTTCTAGACTTAACAAAAACTTCAACAAATTGGTCATACATAAAAAATACTAAAGATAATTTCTGAAGTCTAAGAGTTTATAGCCTCAAGTGAGGAGACAAGATAACTAAATGAAGCTGTCAAATAACACCACTGGACTGTACATACAAGTCTAAGAGCCAAAGGTAATGGCCACGACTACAGTTTGTTCCACTCATGGATGAGGACAACGGCAGAAGCAATCAGTGCCAGGAGGAAGGTTCCATCCAGAGGGAGAAGCCTGACTGTGAGGTCATGGAAAGGATTTGGAGACAGCAGCACAAATGTAATCGGCAGATACAGAACAGACTAGTATGGGGGAGGAGAGCATGATGCTGGCTTTTTAAAGGTTTCGTTATTTCTGTAGGTTAAGGAAACATCCAACTATTTCCTCCTGACTAAGAGTTCCATGTAACAAATGTTGAGTCTCGTGAAATCTCTTTCAGGCATCAAGATATTTTAGAAAAGCAGATTTGCCACAACTACTTTAAAAAAGAATCAATCACAGCTAGACTAGAATTAAAAAATAAAAATAAAAGGTAAACCTGGATTGGAGCAAAAGGCAAAGCTATGTCAGAAATGTATTGTAGTGCTTTAAGAAACAGGCAAGTATTTCTGGCAGCTGCGTTTGCTAGCATGAAAAGTACTCCTGTAGTAGAGATTATTAATAGCAATATACTTTGGGAGAGGCTGTCATTTAAACTGTACAAACATCACACTAAAACTCAGAAATATAAACGCATAAACTAAGATGACAAAAACTGAGATAACCATAAGACAGTAAAAATATATAAATCAATGATAAATTATAAAACTACACATATGGATCATCTGTGCAGATAAAAAAAGATGATAGCTTTAAAACTATGGGAAGAGTAGAAGAAAATTATAGCTAAAAATAATATACATTGACCATGACAGGTCAATGGCAAATATTATTTTCCAGAAAGAAGCTTTAAAAATCGCATTAGCAACAAATAATTTCTTGTTCTATTTGTATATTTTCCTATTGAAGTTTTAAGTATAAATATGTATAATTATTTTCTCAAAATGAAAAAACATTCCTTCAATAGAAAACTTAGAACAATAAACACTTAAATATACTATCAAGTAAGTAAAATCCATAAAACTTTGTCATACTAGAAATAAATTTGCTTAAAATATGATTTCTTTCTCTTGTTAAACAACATTGGAAGTCCCTCATGTTGGTTTTGATTTGATACAGTCTTGCAGTATTTGTCAAGAATCTGACGAAAATTCATACTCTTTCCTTTCTACTTCCAGAAAAAAGTGTATAGGGACATTAAAGATTTATATATTAGGAAGTTCAAAGCAGGTCACTGACCAAATTAGCAACAGTAGGAAAATGATGATACATCCACTTGACAGATTATAATACACTTTTGAAAAACTACAGCCATGGGGAACTACCATTGATATATTAAAAATGAATTAAAATATCAATTAAAAAAATTATTTCCTTATAATTTTTACTGTGGCTATTTGTGAGCAGTGGAATTACTGATAATTTAGGAAAACGTGAAGAAACACTTCTTCTGTATTTTACATACTGAGCATATCTAATTTTTATAAAGAGAAGTAAGATATTAACTATTGTAAGAAAGTAAAAATTCTCTACATCATCACTCAACTCAGAGGATTTAAGGGATTAACAAACTACTCAGGAAGGTAGTACTTCACAAGTTTGCTTGAACAACAGAACTTATGATGGCTTACAAAATCTTCAAACAAGTGAAAATTATACTGTAGAGTAAATAATTAGAGAGGTTGTTTTCTGAAACAAAGGCAATGCAACTGTCTGATAAAACTGGCAGATATTTGCTGAAAAGTCTATTAAAGGAGCCTAAAAAATTATAGATAGCTTGAACTAACTGAAGATTATACATACAAAACAACAAAATAGATTATGCCTGAATGAGAATAAAATTTTGAATACAGGGTATTCTTAAAAATTAGTATCATCAATAATTCAACAATGAAGAAAAAAACTTGAATCCAAGAAAATATAGAAGCTAAGAGAGGTATAATGTTATTTTAAATTTTTGTCATCACAGTCAAAAGTATTAATTAAACAAACTGACGAGAATGGAACTGCACTGCAGTTTGAAGATGGTTAATCTGTCAGAAACGCTGTTCTGACTGGTTGCCTACCAAACACAGACCCTGCAGTATGACAAAGGTTCTCTCCTGAACCAAACTTTAATCAGGCTCCTTTGAGCTCTTTTTCAACTAGGCCCTGCCCTTGGGCATGTTCTCAAGAACCAAATTTTAGCAAGAATCCTGCTAAATCATATTTCCAGAATTCCCCACCCTTGATATTGATCACACTCGGGACCTGAACCTCCCCTCCATATCTGCTGGGTTCGCCAGTCTCCCATCCCCCAGGTGATGTTTGACCACCTTGATTAGTTCATTTAACCAGTGTCATCCTGTTAGGCCTGATACTTCTCAGCAATTATCTACCATCTGACCTCCTAACCTGCTTCATGGCTGTAAATTCGTACTTTTAAGAGTTGAGCCCAATCTGCCTCCCCTATTGCAAGCCTCCCTAGTAGAAGTCCCTTCCCAGGTGGCACTAGTAGTAAAGAATCTGCCTGCCAATGCAAGAGATGTAAAGAGATGTGGGTTCAATCCCTGGGTTGGGAAGATCCCCTGGAGAAGGCCATGGGAACCCACTCCAGTATTCTAGTCTGGAGAACCCCATGGACAGAGGAGCCTGGCAGGTTGTAGTCCACAGGGTCGGACATGACTGAAGCAACTTAGCATGCACAGACTAGTAATAGTCCCTACATGTACCACGACAATCCTGAATGTCTGTCTTGATTTTAACAAGGGTTATGAATAACTTTTTCTTTAACAGGTACCACCCCTCAGCTTATAAAAAGACAATAAACATATATACTGTTTGAATATTTCCAGTTTTTTATGACTATAATCATTGCATCATCTGTGGGATAACTTTACAAATGAAACATTTTACAAAGAGATTACACAAAAAATACTAAATTTATAAATATAGTATGCTACCGAAGTTATCTTTAGGTCAATTATTTGAATCTTTAAATGAATTTTCTCGAAGAAACAGTGATAGGCTCCCAGGCTTACCCTTCAAAATATAAACAGTGGTTGAAAAAAGTTTAAGTTCATTTTAAAAAGGTCAAAAAACAGTAGAAAGAGAATAGTTACTACCTGTAGCACTGGAGAGTCCTGAGGTTAAACACCAGCTTTACTATTTACCAAGAAAATTGGGGACAGGTAACTTGTTTGAGCCCTGGTTTTCAAGTATACCAAGTAGAGATAATACCTAACTTACAACATTAACAAACACTTAAAAGTTAATTAAAATACATAAAACAGCTGGAGAATGCACAGTATATTTAGTAGGTTCTTTTACAATGATTGGAGAAGGCAATGGCACCCCACTCCAGTACTCTTGCCTGGAAAATCCCATGGACAGAGGAGCCTGGTGGGCTGCAGTCCATGGGGTCGCTAAGAGTTGGACACGACTGAGCGACTTCACTTTCACTTTACAATGATAGCAAGGCTTTCCTGGGGCTCAGTGGTAATGAATCCTCCTGCCAATGTAAGAGACGCAGTCCGATCCCTGGGTTGGAAGGTCCCCTAGAGAAGGAAATGGCAACCTCTCCAGTATTCTTGCCTGGGAAATCCCATGGACAGAGGAGCCTGGTAGGCTATAGTCCATGGGATCACAAAAAATTCAGACACAATTTAGCTATTAACCAACGACTGTATAATGAGAAGGTAAATTAAAAGTAGTATGTAAAAATTCTAGTGATTAGGCACATAAATATTTTTCTCTGTACATAGCTACAGAAGAATTAGAAGAGAGAATCAGGATTTCTAAAGGAACGAAAGGCTTATGGCTTTAACAATCTTTCTAAAACTTTACTGTTAACTGAAACTTACATTCAAACAAAAAGATGTATGCATGAGAAGATTTACTACAGTAATATTGTAATCCTAAAAACCTACGTCACTGTTTCATGAATAAAGTTTTATTAAAACACAGTCATGTCCATTCAGGCCACTCCCGTAAGTACTGTCTACAGCTACTTTCAAACAGTGGCAGAGCTCAGTAGTTCTATAGTAACTATTTGGTCCACAAAACCCAAAATAGTTGCTTGCCCTCTGCAGAAAAAGGACCCTTGTGGACGCTTGACTTCAATGCTAAAGAATCTGCCTGCAATGCAGGAGACACAGGTTTGATTCCTGGGTCACAAAAGTCCCCTGGAGGAGGGTATGGCAACCCACTCCAGTATTCTTGCCTGGAGAATCCCAAGGACAGAGGAGCCTGATGGGTTACAGTCCATAGGGTCACAAAGAGTCAGACATGACTGAAGCGACTAAGCATGTGTGTACTCAACGATAACGATACACAGGAGTGATACTAACACAAATATTTTCTCAAATGACACAAATATTCTATTTTAATTTTATCTCCATTTTCATTTTAAAGCAAAGCATTTATTTTTGAACATGGACATGGTACTTTAAACAGAACTTGGTATAGAATATAACCATAAATTATTTTCAACTATCAGAAAGCTAGTCATATACTCCATTGTTGCCTGAGCTCCTGTGCCATACTGCCTCCCCTTCACAGCCCTACAGTTTCCACCTGCAGTTCCACCCCCTTCTCTCACTCAGCTCTGCTGCTGCTGCTCAGCTACACAACTGGTATGTGGTTCAAATCCAAGAATATAAATGCACTCTAAAAACATATTTTTCTATAAACCAACAGTCAACCAGGTATCTTTAAAAGCCCAGATATAAACCATGAATTTCATGTCATTTGGAAATTTCTATCAAAAAGTAACACTGAAGAATAACCTTATGAGAATATTGTAAATGCTTAAAAGTCTCCGAACAAAAACAAAATGAGTTCAAGATTTAAGCCTTAAAGTCAATTTTCTTTCAACATACTATTATTAATTGCAAGATATTATTATTTCTCTTATCATCAGAAAGCAAAAAATGGTGCCAGATAAGCTATGAAATTCCATCAAGATATATCCTAATTTTACATATGTTTAAAATGTAGAAAAATAATGTATCTTAGGATTTGGAAATGCAGTATTACCATGTAGGCATTCCAATTTCAAAGAAAAATAAAACAATTTTCCAGTGATTTTATAAACTAAGTTTTTCCTGGAAGTTTTCTCTCCCTTTAAAGGATGATCAGTTATTTTAGAAAACACATTCATTTACATAATAATAAAATAGACGAGCAGTACTGATAGTATTTAATAATGGAGTAAATTAATTCCGTGAAAGCATTTCAAGAGCTATAAATTGTAGTTATGAAAACTATTCGAAAGAATTTTTCACAATTTTAAAAATTATTTTATTGTGCAAACATTCAATAGATCAACACCTATGATGGATGGAGGGGCAATAACATATTTTTCAACTTTTAACAGTTCAAACCTACATAGTGTCTTGTAAGAAGTCACACAGTATTAGCTCACTACTTAGAAAAAAAAATGGCCTACAAAACAGAGAAGTCTATACACATGTGGTCAGTGTATAATAATCTGATTAAAAGAGGCTAAACACATCCAATGAAAGATATACTGGATGTTAGATACAAAATATGATTAATTACATATTACACCAGAAGTATTTTCAAAATCTTTGATAAAAAATACATTTAAAGTGTCTATCATTAACATTACTAAGAGAAAATAAGTAAGTTTAACAACAAAGAGCATTGAATCAATTTAAAGCTACTTAAATTAACCAGTTGCAAAAAGGAGGGGCTGGGGATATAATTACACTAGCCCTCTAATATTTCTAGTAGTCAGAGTCAATGAGTTATGCAATAGTAAATTATTGGCAAGTAGTCTAAAAATGAGCATGTGAATTCTGTTTTCTAGCTATCTTCCCCCAAATTAGACTGATGTTCTAGTTTGGATTCTACTTTTTAAATTTAGTACTCTTCTGTAATTACAAATGCCAGGCTACAATTCAACGTTAACAGTGACCCAGAAAAGTCAAACTGAACAGTGACCCTAGGAACCCTCCAGGAAAGCCATCAAGTTTTCCACTAATTTTTCTTAACAGAATCTGCCCCTGATCCTTTTAAGTTTCATGTAAAGAAGATGAAGACAGAAAACATGCAGTGTGACATAATGAAGTAATCTGTCATAGGGTACTGAAGTTTATTAGAAATATTCAACAAGAAAAATTATCTTGATTGTCAATATCTTAACCCCTTAATTAAAAAATTCCAATTTCTTTTCCTTAATTTGATGGTTTGCTTGT
Organism: Moschus berezovskii; assembly: GCF_049115385.1. NCBI lineage: Eukaryota > Metazoa > Chordata > Mammalia > Artiodactyla > Moschidae > Moschus > Moschus berezovskii. The sequence goes on along the minus strand of NC_142478.1, from coordinate 7,992,500 downwards.
ACTGATATTTTTTTACAGGAGTATTAAAATAAAAAATTAATTTATTAATGACCTTAAAGAGGCTACTAGAGGCCTCTGTGTAAACGCTTAAATCAGAGCAGTGACCTCATTCAGAAGTTATAAAAGTGACAAAGTAAAAGAAGAAAAGACTTAAAAAAAAGAAACACTTTCTAAAAACATAGTAAAGAAGAAAATGAGGTGACAGATTTATATTTTATATTCAATGTTTAAATTGTATTACATTTAAAACCTACTTAAAATGCTTTTCAACATGGCTACCACTTATTTGGAGTAGAAGCAGAAACAGTTCAAAAACTAAAGTAATTAGAAAATGTATTTTTACAAAGGCTATTTAAGTCCCAGCAAATAAACAGGAAAAATATTTTTCAGGTATTATAAGTTAACCTATTTGTTTAATAGAATATTTGTCTTTCAGTTAAAAGAAAAGAGGAGAGGGTTAAAAAGGACTAAAACATTAATAGTATGGATATGTGCAAGCACTCAATCTCTGACAAGTATTTTCTGGTTTAATGTGTTCAGGATCCTAAACATATACTAGATCTAAAAATATATTACTCTAGTTAATAATTCAAAACGGCAATATGAAGTAACTCAAAAAATACAACAAAACCATTAACAGGGTAAAAACTTGGCAGGGAGGAGAATGTTATCCTGAAAAACATACAGAAAATCATAACCTGATTATAGATTAGTACAAATTCTACAAAACGTTTGTTACTTCAGGACTGTCTATATATGCACTATACTGTAACTGCCACACAACAACACACTAGTTTTATTTTACATAACAGCAAAAAGTAATGTCTCTATTATGTTTAGTTTAATTTAAAAAATAGTGACTTAAAAATAATCCAGCTTCAAGTGCCAGATAAACTCTTTATAAGAGCTAGATACTATAATCCCCATGTTAAAGGACAGTACCACCAGCTCTTTACTTTTCCCACAAAATAAAAACAACAAATTTGGATTTTCAGTATTCGCCAACATATTTCAAAACGTGGTTTTTAAACTTACCAATTTTAAGTAAGTTTAAAGAATTCTAACACCATAAAAATAAATGAGAGACAAAAAGGTAAATTAGGTAACCTCGCCCTCAAGACTCTATCATGTTACTAAAACTGTCACAGAAGTTCTCAGGGGCTAGATAATGCTCCGATAGTTTTAGTTATAAATATCAATTGAAATGTGAAGCATGTTTTCACCAAAAGAGGCAGAAGTAGTTCATTTAAATAAATATTCCTGGTTTTCAAATGTGTGAGACTTACCCGTCTTCGACAAAAGGGGAGGCCTTGGGCAATGATGCTAATGCTAAATATCTTCATCACGGTTTGATGTGGTAGAGGCTCTTTTGCACTTTTAAGATCAACAGGAACCAAGCCATGGTTTAGAGTAGCCTTTCCCGGTTTTGACATTTTAAAACTCCTCTTGGCTGATGAATACTCTCTACATGTAATACAGGCACATTACTAAAAACTCTAACCACCAAATTAAAATACAACTTTCTAATTTAAAAAAAAAAAAAAGGCTGAGAACCCAAGGCCTGCTGCTTTTGTCTTTCAACCTTCTCCTACCAAATGTCCTGACCTGTCTGAGGCTTGGTGAAGTGCAAACTATCCTAGAATAGCCAGGAATTATAAACTACTGAAGTGAAAGCTCCTGCTCCTGCCAGTCAAACAGCTGGTGAACCTCCCTTACAAAGTCAGTAAGACAACCAGAGCAGGGCTGTGCTACAGGGTCCCTTTGAAAACTTCTCCAGTGACTAACCTAGGTATACTCCCTAGAAAGTGAAAGTAAACTTTTCTCTATAAAAATCCAAAAGCTAATCACTGTATTTTCTTTTGAATATTTATTGCCTTTCTTAAGCAAATATCAGCATTATTATTTTAGGAGTGTTTTGAACTGTGCTTCAAATTTAAGGGCAGTATTTATGCATGCTCAAAAACTATAAACATACATTTGTCCTACCTTAGCTATATTCAGAATGAGCACTGTATCTTCGAGTGTTTGTCTTTAGCAAGCTCTTTTCCTCCTCCATACGTACCATTCTTTATTTTATACTCACTAAGACATTAAATCGACTCTAGTTCTGGATAGTTAATAATAAGCACTTCAGGTTAATCTTAACAGGTGACATTTTAGTTGTTTGCAAATTTCAGTTCAATCTCTATAATTCTGAAATACTTAGCAATTCCATCTGAAAGTATAACAGTCCTGTGACTGATTAAATATAAAACCCAAATATTTATAAATATAACCTGTGACGTAATTATAGTAAAATGAATAATGACTAACCAGCTCATCACAAATCCTTAGGGCCTAATTTCTCTGATATACCACAGTCAGATGTATCTTTCTAAAACATGGAGATGGAATGTGCTATACAATCCACTCCTCAAGAACTGTGAATGGTTCCCCAGTGCCTAAGATAAAGTGGGAGATGAAAACTCTCCTCCAAGTGGCCCCAAACTCATCTTTCTAGCATTATCTCAAATAGTTTCCTAAATTAACCACTTACGCCACGTTAATCTTTATGCCACATTTCACATGCAAGCCCACAAACTAGAACGTTATGAAGATGATTTTTAAAAATCCTAATGGCACCCCACTCCGGTGTTCTTGCCTGGAGAATCCCGGGGACGGGGAAGCCTGGTGGGCTTCCGTCTATGGGGTCACACAGAGTCGGACACGACTGAAGTGACTCAGCAGCAGCAGCAGCAGTGTGAGAATGGGTAGTAGTTTTGAAACAGATGATAGATAACAGATGTGAACTATCCATTCCCAATGCTCAGTTTGTTCTCTCCTTCCATTCTATTTTCTTCTTCCAGCAACTAGTCATCTCACTTCTCGCTCTTTCCAACTGTATTTATACATTTTTAGAATGTGATATGGAGAGAATTAGAAAAGAGAAATGTCAGAAATGGGTGATTTCTTCTTTGATTCTGGAGAGACCTATCTTACTAAATATTACCAAGTGGGTTGCTGGGAAGGGGTCCAGCCATGATGCTATTTTCTTAAAGTACACCCTTCTCTGACATCACAATTTAAAATGAATTAATACCTGAAAATGCAAAATCATTAGCAGATGTGACATTTTTAGTTATACAAAAGTAAACAACTGCATTCATCCAAGTAGATATATATAGAGACCAATAAGCACATGTAAAGATGCTCAATATCACTAATCATTAGGGAAATGCAGTGGAACCACACTGCACATCCATTAATATGGTTATTACTTATACACACACACAGAGAAGAATAAGTGTTAGCAGTGATGTGGAGAAACTGGAACCCTGTGTGGTGTTGGTGGGGATGTAAGACGGACATAGCTACTGTGGAAAATAGAGCGATTCCTCAAAAAATTACTATGTGATCCAGCAATTTCACTTCTGGATATATACCCGAAAGAACTAAAACCAGGGTTCACACAGATATTTGTACAACCATGTTCACAGCAGCATTATTCACGAAAGCCAAGAGGTGGGGAAACAACCTAAGTAACCACAGATGGAGGAATGGGTAAAAACTGTGGTACACACATACACAAAGAACATTATTCAGCCTAAAGGCAAGAAAATTCAGACATAACATAGATATATCTTGAAGATAAGTGAAATAAGTCAGTCAAGAAAGGAAAAATATTGTATGATTCCACTGATATGAGGAATGAGGAGCTAGTGTTCAAAGGGTACAGAATTTCCTTTGGAAAAGACAAAAAAAATTCTGGAGATGGACAGTGCTAACGGTTGCACAACACTGTGAATGTACTTAAAGCCAATGAATTGTACACTTAAACACGGTAAATTTTATGTTATAGGTATTTAATCACAATAAAAACACTGTTTTAATAAAAAACAAAAGGACTAAGAATACAACTACAATCAGGGGGAAAAAAAAAACAATGGAGATTCAGGGATAGGAGAGAAGGTACTAGAAAACTGTAAGTTGATATGACAGAAAAAGCTGAGACTGATATCTAAGAAAAACATGTCTATGGCCCCACTGAACTATTTACTACCTTGCAGAATGAATGTCTCTAGCCTCATTTTAGTCTTGGCATTTCATCTGGTGCCCACCTTATTTCTTAACACAAGTATAATCTTTTTTTAAAAAAACATAACCTTCAGTCATATAGTGTTTTTTTCCTCCTTATTAGGAAAATCCCTTTGTTGAAGCTGCTCACGCAGAATGCCCTCCTCCAAGTTACTATCAGTGTCTGCTTTGTTAATATTACATACAGCTTTATGCAGACTGACATTATTCTAAAAAAAAAAAAAATCTCTCTCAGTGATATCTCTGAAATCAGTTAATTAAGCCCTCAAAATTCATTTCTTGGAACCACACAGAAGATATACTTTAAACTATGCTGTTATTTCAATCCAGAAAAATTAGAAGAGTGTACTACATTCCACTAGTTTAACTGTTCTCCAGAGAAAAATGAATCAGATCAATTCCAGTTTCAACTTGCACTTAATAAATATACCATACTGAACATCAGTTTTCCCTTTTCTATCTAAAAATTTTGTAATCACATGCATTTATAGGTAGATAGCTTGAAGGTAAGGAATTTCTCTAATCTTCTTGGATTCTGATCCTAAAGCAGAGAAAGCGGAGGAGATTTGGAATTGCGAAGAATCTGGACTGGGGAAATTAAAACTAAAATAAACAAGGCTCATTTTACTACTTTTAAGAGAGCAAAATTATTATGAAGTAAAACTAGTTTTTCATTTTTAAGAAATTATTTATGGTAATAATAGAAATGAACATTAAAGCAGGTTTGTATATTAAATGTTGTGTTTTACACTAGATATCAAGTTTTGGTAAACACAAAGTGGTGACATTCTAATTCAACTCATTTTTAAAATCAGTAAGTAGCTGCCCTCAACTGGATAGAATGGAGCACTGCAACTCAAGCAAACACTTAAATTACATGTCTACAACAATATACTTCTGTGAAAAAGAGACAATATTAGTGATTGAGCAAAGTGAGTACTAATTCCCAAACTACTGTTTCCTCTTTTTTCTGAGCAATCACGTTAACAGTACTTGTAAAGCAACGTTCTAAATCAGCATGTGTGTATGTGCTCAGTAGTATCCGACTCTTTGCAACCCCATGGACTGTAACCTGCCAGGCTCCTCTGTCCAGAGGATTCTACGGGCAATAATACTGCAGTGGGTTGCCATTTCCTTCTTCACTAAATCAGCATGGAAACAACCAAAATACAAAATCTTCAAATACAGAAGAAAACCCTAGTCAATGAAAGAAACTGTAGACAACGTGTAAGAGAACCCCAATGACTAATATTTTAAAATGCAGCTAGTTCCATGTGTCCAAGAAAAAAAATTTTTAGTCTCAATTATGCTTTTAAAAACATTAAAGATAACATTGATTATGAACTCCCATCCAAACTGGGATTTTTCAAAACAGACAAGCTCTTTTTAAAATGATATCAACAAATATTATGGAAGTATAATAAGTAAGTCGAAATACTGATGCTGGAGTCAAACTGTCATAGTTCAAAGCCGGGTTCTATCACTTGTTAGGGTGTGTCCTTAAATTAATGCCTCTATGCTCCAATGTCATCTATAGAGAACTTACCTCACAGGACAGCCATCAAGATTGCATCAGTTAATGGAAGTGAGACCCAGAGCAGTGCTTTACACTAGTAAGCGCTCAATGCCGCTAGCTGCCATTACTAGTAGGATAAAAAACCACAGAGCTTTGCAGATTACATTTCAACCTTGAAAATCACTAACAAAGCAAGCAAAGGTGCAAAATCCAGCTATGATAACTTTGGACCAGAATGTTTTAAAACACAATCCTCTATAATCTTTAGAAAGACTTCCTAAATTCTTTCAAAATTTTATTTAAAAATTAAGCTGTAACATCTTAGGAGTTGTGTTGTAGCATCTCAAGATTCCAGGTATCACTATCCATCTGAAAAGAACTCAGTATTGGGGAAGCTGTGATAAAGAGAAGATTCTCTATACAAGATATTTTGCCTGCTTATCACTCTCTGATTTTCTTTCTTCTAAACATTTGCATTAGCCACAGATTATTAAAATATAAATGCTACATGTAACAAAATACCAATGATACGGTATTTCTAAAATGTATTACAGTTCCATAAACTCCAATTCTCTTACAACAATGATAAGATTTACAGAAGCTTATTCTGGATTTTGACTGCTTCTTTCATTCATTATTATACAGATGGCCTGTGATTTAACTGCTCCAGACCAAAGGCCAAAGCATATAAGCAGCACATTTTCTATTTTTCATAAACTATTCTTGAATCAGCTAGAACAAATCACTTGGGAAGATACAAATTAACCTGTAAGTATTTCTAATTTTGTACCATAAGTTTTCAAAGTCTCATATCAAAAACTTTTGACAGGGAAACTATCATTTATTATGTCTGTGAATTTAAGCAACAAGTGACTTACTCTTTTGTATTAACAGAAACAGAAAATTTCCAGATTCCAAAAATTATACCACCACTGATCGCCAAAGAATTGATGCTTTTGAACTGCGGTGCTGGAGAAGACTCTTGAGAGTCCCTTGGACTGCAAGGAGATCCAACCAGTCCATCCTAAAGGAGATCAGTCCTGGGTGTTCATTGGAAGGACTGATGTTGAAGCTGAAACTCCAATACTTTGGCCACCTCATGCGAAGAGTTGGCTCACTGGAAGAAACTCTGATGCTGGGAGGGGTTGGGAGCAGGAGGAGAAGGGGACGACAGAGAATAAGATGGCTGGATGGCATCACCGACTCGATGGACATGAGTCTGAGTGAACTCTGGGAGTTGGTGATGGACAGGGAGGCCTGGCGTGCTGTGGTTCATGGGGTCGCAAAGAGTTGGACACGACTGAGTGACTGAACTGAACTGAACTGAACCTTAGGTTGTTCTTGTTGTTTAATCACTACATCATGTTCGACACTTTGCGACTGCAACATCAGGCTCCTCTGTCCTTCACTATTTCCCAGAGTTAAATCAAATTCATGTATACTGAGTCAGTGATGCTATCTAACCATCTTACCCTCTGCCACCCTCTTCTCCTTTTGCCTTCAATCTTTCCCAGGATAAGGTCTTTTCAAATGAGTTGGCTCTTGGCATTCAAGCCAAAGTACTGGAGCTTCAGCTTCAGCATCAGCTGATCAAACAAATTTCAGAGTTGATTTCCTTTAGGATTGACTGGCTTGATCTCCTTGCTGTCCAAGGGACTCTCAAAAGTCTTTTTCAGCACCACAGTTCAAAAGCGTCAATTGTTTGGTGCTCAGCCTTCTTTAAGCCCCAAACTCTCAAGTCCGTAAATGAATACTGGAAAAACCATAGCTTCAACTATATTGACCTTTGTCAGCAAAATGATGATTCTGCTTTTTAATACACTATCTAGGTTTCTCAGTTTTCCTTCCAAGGAGCAAGCATTTCTTAATTTCATGTTTACCAAACTGGCATAAAAAGTGACATTTGGAGTGCATTTGACTTTTTTTAAATGAGCAACTGACTTTGGATTTTGTTCCCATATTTTGCCTTAGCACTTTAGATGTTAATATCAAGATGATACTTTTCCTCACTATTTTCATTAAACATTTAAAGAAATATTTATGATAAAAACAAAACCCAACTATTGGATTGAATTAAGTATTTCAGAAATGCCTAGTATGAAGTTCTCAATGACTATAACATAACTTGCCTAAAGATCAAGTTCAACTCTTACAGTCTGTGCTGGGTTACCCCAGCTGTTAAAACTGGTCTTACACAGCTGCTCTCCAAGAATTTAGCAGATGATTATTATAGCTACACCTTTAAGTCAACAATGACAAAAATGACATAGTAATTACAGGTATTTCAATCATGCAAAAATTTCATGTGATGATATAGTTAATTTAAAAGCAACTTAATTTTCTGCAATTCACAAAATAAAACTTTAGTACAAGAAAGAAGACAAAAACTTCTTTAATTTCAGCTTTTTAAAGGTACATAATTTAACTTACTTTCATGAGCAAGTTTACGCATAAAAGTTTCATTAATCTTTCAGTTAAACTAAAGACATTTTATCAATCATTTATTTCTCTTGTAAAAACTCTGAAAAGTGCTACAGACCAGGGAGTAATAAATAGGAACATAATACTATACTTCTTTAAAGTACCATGAGTAATATAAGGGTTTTTCTATACTTTAAAAAAGTTAAACTGAGCTATAATGCAGAAGTTCACCAAATTGATGACTTAACACATTGTAGGAATTTATCCTATGAAAAATAAATGTAAGGTATTTGACAGTGCTAACAATTTAAGAAATCAAAATAGTAAGGAGGGGGGAGATCATTATATTTCCTACACTGTTGAATTTCTGATGCAATTGTAAGTAAAAATCAGTTATTTTGAATGAGGGAAACATAGTTCCATGACGTCAATTATACAATTTACAGTAATAAACTATTACAGCATCTGAGATTTAACAATATTCATTGAATAACTTATTCATTATAAATATTCACTTATCAATATTCACCTCAAATTTAAATACAGAATTACTTTGAGTATAGAAAATATTTTAATATCTTGAATGGGTTGACAGTTGATTCCATCAGCCCTTTTACACTGTCAAAATACATACTTAACAAAATACATCGTCTGAGAAATATCAACATTAATTTTATAGCTGAAGTTAAACTAAACTGACAGTTCAAGTTTTCATCCTTCCCAATAAACAAAACACTGTTTATCAAGAAAGATTAAAAGTAAAGAAAGAGACAAAATTCAGTCCCTATAGTAATGATGATGCCTGAAACAGAAAGGTCTCAGGATGGAGGAGGGCAGTCTAGCGATGCTAGGAGACTCTGAGGTCAACAGGAGATCTAAAGGAAGTTTGCAGCTACAGAGCCTAGAAAAAAATATACGTATTATTTCAGACTGCTACAATGACGTGAGGGAAGGATAAAACACTGACTTGACTTCCTTCCTAGTAGGCCATGATTTCTTTCACATAATATCATGACAAGACTGTGAGGTTCTCATTAGCCTATATTTTAAGGAATTACACAAAATACAGATATTACATATGAAATCTGTTTTAGTGAGTCTGATTTTTATGAAGTACAAATGAAAACATGAACAATAAGCTATAAGAGCAAAGAAATGGCCTCCCATGAGGAGCCTGGTACGCTGCAGTCCATGGGGTCACTACGAGTCAGACTTCACTTTCACTTTTCACTTTCACACATTGGAGAAGAAAATGGCAACCCACTCCAGTGTTTTCGCCTGGAGAATCCCAGGGACGGGGGAGCCTGGTGGGCTGCCGTCTATGGGGTCACACAGAGTTGGACACGATTAAAGTGACTTAGCAGCAGCAGCACACTGGGCTTCTCCAAGGTGGTCACAGCAATGCCCCCATCTTTGCAATCTCTCTTACAATGTACTGCGACACTCCTTCCACTGAGAAGTGAGTCTGCTTCAACCATGACTTCCTAGGATAAGCTGTAAACAGGGGACTCCATACCCCTCTCGCTTGCTGGAATACTCACAAGGTAGCTCTGATGTAAGCAGTCTGACTGCCCTGAGGCACCAAACCATGAAGCAGCCCAAACTAACCCAGGGGAAAAGACTGCATCTGGGTAAGTCCCGAGACCACGTGAGGAGGAAAAGACTCTTGGCTAGCCCCCAGCTGTTCCAGACACCTGGGATTTCATCCCCAGCTACATCTGACCTCAACCCTAAATCAACAATGCCCAGCTGAGCCCTTTCTAAATTCATAACGTACAAAAATAATGAGAAATAATAAAATAACTGCTATTTGCAAAGCTTTGGGGTGCCAGTTAGGTGGCAATAGATAATTGAAACATCTTACCGAACAAGGAGCTCCAAGAACACTGGTTTACTATTGTAACAGGATAAATAGTCATCCTAGTAGAACTTTCATTTCAAAATTTAATGAGAATGGAAAGATAACACGTGAGCTAGAACGAAAATTTAAATAGTATTTGGAGATTCGTAAAAACTTCGGTGACAAATTCCCACCTTGCTAATACCCGCTAGAAATGTGGTATTTAGCAAGTCTCTGGTTATTTTAATAATAAATTTGACAAACTGTTACATATTGGAGAAGGCAATGGCACCCCACTCGAGTATTCTTGCCTGGAAAATCCCATGGACAGAGGAGCCTGGTAGGCTGCAGTCCATGGGGTTGCTACAAGTTGGACGTGACTGAGCAATTTCCCTTTCACTTTTCACTTTCATGCATTGGAGAAGGAAATGGCAACCCACTCCAGTGTTCTTGCCTGGAGAATCCCAGGGATGGGGGAGCCTGGTGGGCTGCCATCTATGGGGTCGCAGAGTCGGACACGACTGAAGCAACATAGCAGCAGCAGTTACATATTACTTTGACTTGGATTTATATCCAATCTAGTTTGATATGTGACTAAGAACGGAAAAATCAACTCACTTTTCTCTTTCCTACAATCACACTTTTGTCTTCATTCTAAGCAAAATTCAAACGCCGAGAAAGGCATGCAGGTAAAATAAAGGAGAGAAACAGGTCAGGTTTAAGGACCAGAAAGGCCACTTAAAAGGTATTATAATTGCTGTCATGTGAACACACGAGCCCAGTGAGGCCAGACAGTCTACATTTGCAAAAGTTGAAGGACCAATATTTTTTACGTGAACTTTACAGATTTTCATGTAGTTGCAACATATTTAAATTTGCTTTAAAAAATCACTACATAAGATATTAATTTGCAATCTTTGCTCTGTTCTTTTTAAGGAAACATAAAAATATAATAAAGATTAAATATAAGATTATTGATTTCTAAATGATATAGAATAATGATTCTAAATGTTTTAATCTTCTTTTCTATAAAAGATAACAGAGAGAAATAAGAAATAAACCAGAAAAGTGAAAATTTAAGTAATAAACATTATAGATACACCTCAGCATATTTAAATTTTTCACCCATTAGACCCTAAAACAGAGGGTGGTATATTGGTAAAGTACAAACAATTCATTTCTGACAATTAAGTTTATAATGTTGACATATAAAACCAACATCTATAGCTAACCAAATGAATGACTCTTGGCACTTAGTTCTTAAAATTCACCAGTATTCTCTTCATATGTCCATTTTGCATTTGCATCTGATTTCAATAACTAGAAACTGCCATTTAAGGCCAATCAGAAACATAGGGGGGAAAAGCATTTTTCACTTTGAAAGTACACCAACTTCTAAAGGCAACTGTTATTCTAAAGAACAGAAGTTATCTTTAATAGTAGCATTAGCAAAGACCACTGAACAAAAGAACATGGTACATTTCAATGAAATAAATCCTTTTCTGGAACCATCCTGCCCAATTTTATACATTATTTTTAGCCCTGATGACCTATAAATATAATCATCATTATTCTATTTACACTTCATGTAATAGGAGGTCAAAGTTTACAGGCAAAGTGCTACTCTGACAATAATTCTTATTATTAGGAGGAATCGAGTCTATGTTCTACACCAGACACATCTAGTAGCTTACACCAACACTTTATAAAATGTGTTCGCTAAAATAGATTCTAAGGAGAGATCATTTTTACTTAAATTACTCTTCCATTAGTAAAGACTGCTTTTGTTTGTTGATAATAATCTCTTAACTATGAAAAATAAAGATATTTTCTATAGTATCAAGCAGTAATTCTAGAATTTCTACAGAAGTACCAAAGATAATTTTCTCTTGCGTTTATTCCAGTTCCAGCTATTCAATTCAGGAACTAGCATTACTGAATAGAACTAGTCCTCATGTGAGGACTCAAAGCCCCAGGATTACCAAAAGTACTTTTGGGTTTTCTTTCAAATCCCTTCCAGGTTTAACATTAACAACCAAATTAGGAAAACAAACCCTGTCAGGGAGCAAAACCACTTCACAGTTAGTACTAACAAAATTTACAGTTATCAAACAGCTGAACTCTATGCTAAAAGTCAAAATATCTTAGACAAAAATTAGTGGAATAGTTTCAACCCATCTTTAAAACTAACAATATTTTGCATAGTATTTTCTAGCCTGTACTAGTCTGTTAAGCTAGCCTTAGCACAATCTTTTTACATTACAATAAATCTTATAAATATAAGATTTATTAACACTTCATTAAGGATTTATTATCTGCCAGTTCCTGTCTAAGTACTTTACAAACATTATCTCATTGAATCCTCTTAATAATACTGACAATTATTATTATTATCAGTATTATGATAGTAATTATGATACTACTATCATCCTTAAAACTGTATAAGAGAGGTTAACAGTTTGCCCAAGGTCAAAGTGCCATGAAATGACAGACCTAGTATTTAAAACCTTCACAGTCTTGACTTCAGAGATCACAATCTTGTGCTCCTGAGTCCTTGCAATCTTGCTGGGACCTGTCCGACTCTTTGCAGCCCCATGGACTGTAGCCCACCAGGCTCCTCTGTCCATAGGATTTTCCAGGCAAAAACACTGGAGTGGGTTGCCATTTCCTTCTCCAGGGGAACTTCCTGACCCAGAAATTGAACCTGCATCTATCTCCTGTATCCCCTGCATTGGCAGGCAGATTCTTTACCACTTTACTTACCAGTATTTAAAAGCATTGATGCGTTTGTTATAGATGTTATGCTATTGAGGGCACTGTCTACTGAATCACTCATGAAGCCCCATGTGAGTAATTCTTTTTATGTATTATTAGGGAAGTGGGTTTGTGTGTGAGAGAGAGACTGACATATTTTCCCTTGAGAGGACTCAGCACTTTCTCCCCTTAATTTTATCAAAAGGAAGCAGAGGTTCCTTCCATCCAAGGTTACACAAACTTTAATCTACATTAAAATCATGTAGGAGTTTGTTAAAAATACATATTCCTTGGTTAAGTAGTTCTAGAGTGTAACCCAGCAAGTCGCACTTTTAGTAAGCATTCCAGATATTTCTGATGGGTCACACTTGAAGGAATACTAGTCCTTATGAGAGGCCAGTTCAGTTCAGTTGCTCAGTTGTGTCTGACTCTTTGAGACCCCAAAGGCCAACCTGTAATAGCTTAGTCCACTCATCATAAGCCACTCCTTACCTCTTCTCACAGCTTTGTGTTTATAGTCTACTCCGCTTTCTTCCCTGGTTCTGACTGTCATGTACACTTGATTATTCTATGTGTTTATATATATATATATACACACATATATATATGCCACATCAAATTCCCTGTGAAAGTTAGGATACAATTTCTTTTAAACGGGGCTGCTTCGTTTGGCAGTTCTCTACCTAGAAAGGTCCTTGGGCTCCTGCTAAGACACTGTGCTCCCTATAAGGTGCTCTTCCACTCCAGCAACTTAACATGTCCTTAACAGATGAAAACTACTTTAACTGTCCAGTGACTGATCAACAGCACATTCTTCTTCCACATATCATGTCCACTGGAAATGGGTGGTCTATGGGTCAAACCAGCTCACAGAAATGCTTCTGAAAAATCTGGATGCCAACATACAAAAAACTGAGAAATTATCATTGAAAAATCTGGAATTACAGTGCAACTTGAAAATCTGGAAAATAGGCAATATTAGGATCCCACGTTTCAGTCATCCCCTTTATTTAAAGATGTTTTGGCTCCCCAGGTAGTCTATTTCATTAATTTCATTCCTTTAAGTTACCTTTCTGGCCCCTATGCCTCAAGTTTGTGTCTCCTATAAACTGTGATGGGAGAAATGAGGTTAAAAAGATTTTTTGGAAGAATATCATTTCAGTGTAGTCAAGGAATCACTGCTGGAAATTATTTACAAGACAAGTGAATGTTATTCTAGAAACATTTCTAGTAATCATACCTGATTTTCTCAAACTTTCTGACTTTCTAGAAAATCAGAGTAATCTTACCTTTACACCCTCAACCCTGGACTTGTCCCACCCCCACCACCCTTTTTGAAACATAATACCCTTATAGCAGATGCAAGCATTGGCCACAGCAATATGCCCCCATGCTTTCTTCTCGCTACTCCCTTAAACGTGTCGTCACTCAGTCGTGTCCAACTCTTTGTGACCCCATGGACTGCAGCCTACAAGGCTCCTCTCTCCATGGGATTTTCCAGGGAAAAGTACTGGAGTGGGCTGCCATTAAATTGTGGCTCATCTTAGAAGAAAAATGCAATTCTTTTGGTGCTCAATAATATTGCTAAATTGAACCAAATTTTAACTATAAGCTAATGTTTTCTCCAGATACATGTTAAAAAGGCAATATTTTAACATCTTCATTCCATCAATAGAATCTAATATCTCTCATTCTCTAGGAAGGAGATCGTTTCCCACTGTATCCAGACACTGATCTGTTTTTCTTTTCTTTTTTACACTACTGACCAATTAACAGTCACCAAAATATTAGCATAATTTATTTGGTAAATGTAGCTAATTTCATAATTGGAGAAAAAGATCAGAAATCTAGCTCAGTGTTCAATCACTGAGGCTAGTGTCAGCCTGTTAAAATACAGCAATAAGTGTGATTTTCAAAAAATGGTAATGATCCAAAACACAGCAAACATTACACAAAATATAACTTTATCAGAGAACTCTGTCTATCTGAGCAGTGACTAAGTTGAGAAGTTCATGAGGATTCAAGATGACCAACTCCTCAGCATAATTTAAAACTAAAGATCAAAGTTTTATCACTTATTTATAGTAACTAATTTGAGGAAATAACTTCACATTAAAATTAACAAATATAAGGAAGAGAAACTAAAAAGATACGGTTCCTTGAAGACTTGAACTATATGGTTGCTCCTTCTCTGTCATATGATCAGACTCTCCTCTAGGAGTGTGTGTGTGTGTGTGTGTGTGAAAGTCACTCAGTCTTATCTGACTCTTTGTGACCCCATGAACTGTATAGTCCCCGGAATTCTTCAGACCAGAAGACTAGAGTGGGTAGCCTTTCCCTTCTCCACGGGATCTTCCCAACCCAGGGATCGAACCCAGGTCTCCCGCATTACAGGTGGATTCTTTACCAGCTGGGCCACAAGGGAAACCTGAGAATACTGGAGTGGGTAGCCTATCCCTTCTCCAGGTGATCTTCCTGACCCAGGAATAGAATTGGGGTCTCTGGTATTGCAGGTGGATTCTTTACCAACTGAGCTATGAGGAGGTAAACACTATTTCCCCTGAGTTCATTCTAATCTTCCATTACAAAAAAAGGAAGCATCAATAGTAGCTGAAGAGAAAATGCTCTTATTTTTCGCTCCAAATATAATATAGAAATTAATAGTGACAGTTCAGTTACTCAGTCGTGCCCGACTCTTTGCGACCCCATGGATTGCAGCACACCAGGCCTCCCTGTCCATCACCAACTTTCAAGATGACTGAAACTCATGTCTATTGAGTTGGTGATGCCATCCAACCATCTCATCCTCTTTCATCCCCTTCTCCTCCCGGCTTCAATTTTTCCCAGCATCAGAGCCTTTTCAGATAGTCAGTTCTTCGCATGAGGTGGCCAAAGTATTGGAGTTTCAGCTTCAGCATCAGTCCTTCCAATGAACATTCAGGACTGATTTCCTTTAGGATGGACTGGTTGGATCTCCTTGTAGTCCAAGGGACTCTCAAGAGTTTTCTCCAACACCACAGTTCAAAAGCACGAATTCTCTGGCGCTCAACTTTCTTTATAGTCCATCTCTCACATCCATACATGACTACTGGAAACACCATAGCCTTGACTAGACAGACCTTTGTTGGCAAAGTAACATCTCTGCTTTTTAATAGGCTGTCTAGGTTGCTCATAACTTTCCTTCCAAGGAGTAAGCCTCTTTTAATTTCATGGCTGCAGTTACCATCTACAGTGACTTTGGGGCCCAAAAACTAAAGTCTGTCACTGCTTCCCTGTCTATTTGCCATGAAGTGATGAGACCAGATGCCATGATTTTAGTTTTCTGAATGTTGAGTTTTAAGTGAACTTTTTCACGCTCCTCTTTCACTTTTATCAAGAGGCTCTTTAGTTCCTCTTCACTTTCTGCCATAAGGGTGGTGTCATCTGCATATCTGAGGTTATTGATGTTTCTCCCAGTAATCTTGATTCCAGCTTGTGCTTCATCCAGCCCAGCATTTCTCATGATGTACTCTGCACATAAGTTAACTAAGCAGGGTGACAATACACATCCTTGACGTACTCCTTTTCCTATTTGGAACCAGTCTGTTGTTCCATGTCCAGTTCTAACTGTTGCTTTCTGACCTGCACACAGATTTCCCAAGAGGCAGGCTGGGTGGTCTGGTATCCCCATCTCTTTCTGAATTTTCCACAGTTTATTGTGATCCACACAGTCAAAGGCTTTGGCACAGTCAATAAAGCAGATATAGATGCTTTCTGGAACTCTCTTGATTTTTTGATGATCCAGCGGATGTTGGCAATTTGATCTCTGGTTCCTCTGCCTTTTCTAAAACCAGCTTGAACATCTGGAAGTTCACAGTTCATGTATTGTTGAAGCCTGGCTTGGAGAATTTTGAGCATTACTTTGCTATGTATGACTTTGGTCATAGCAAACACCGTCTTTCAACAACACAAGAGAAGACTCTACACATGGACATCACCAGATGGTCAACACCGAAATCAGACTGATTATATCATTTGCAGCCAAAGACAGAGAATCTCTAAACAGTCAGCAAAAACAAGACCGGGAGCTGACTGTGGTTCAGATCATGAACTGCTTATTACCACATTCAGATTTAATTTGAAGAAAGTAGGGAAAACCACTAGACCATTCAGTGAAGTTGCTCAGTCATGTCCAACTCTTTGTAACTTCATGGACCATTCAGGTATGACCTAAATCAAATCCCTTATGATTATATAGTGGAAGTGAGACATAGATTTAAGGGACTAGATCTGATAGACAGAGTGCCTGATGAACTATGGATGGAAGTTTGTGACATTGTATAGGAGACAGGGAGCAAGACACCCCCAAGAAAAAGAAATGCAAAACAGCAAAATGGCTGTCTGAGGAGGCCTGACAAATAGCTGTGAAAAGAAGAGAACTGAAAAGCAAAAGGGAAAAGTAAAGATATACCCCTTTGAATGCAGAGCTCCAAAGAATAGCAAGGAGAGATTAAAAAAAAAAAAAAAAAAGCCTTCCTCAGTTATCAATGCAAAGAAATAGAGGAAAACAACAGAATGGGAAAGACTAGAGGTCTCTTCAAGAAAATTAGAGATACCAAGGGAACATTTCATGCAAAAATGGGCTCAATAAAGAACAGAAATGGTATGGGCCTAACAGAAGAAGAAGATATTAAGAAGAGGTGGCAATAATACACAGAAGAACTGTACAAAAAAGGTCTCCATGACCCAGATAATCACGATGGTGTGATCACTCACCTAGAGCCAGACATCCTGGAATATGAAGTCAAGTGGGCCTTAGGAAGCATCACTACAAACAAAGCTCATGGAGTGATGGAATTCCAGTGGAGATATTTCAAATCTTAAAAGATGATGCTGTGAAAGTGCTGCACTCAATATGCCAGCAAATTTGGAAAACTCAGCAGTGGCCACAGGACTGGAAAAGGTTAGTTTTCATTCCAATCCCTAAGAAAGGCAATGCCAAAGAATAGTGACAAGTGTTCTCTAAAGTATGTCTGAGGGAGAAATAAAAATTTAACCAAGTCTATACTTTACATTTAAGATGCTGAATTTCCTTTTTAAAAGCTATCAAAGATAATAGAAATTCAGAGGTCAAATGTGACTCAAGGTGAGTGTTTTTTGGAGACTGCACAATGCTTTTCTTTTCTAACTGAAATGTTAGTACCTTTTATGGAAGGCACGTGTCCTGCAGTTCACAAGAACATGAACAATCTTACAGGCTCAGTCATGACTTTCTTCATTCATACCACCTGTCTAGGAACTGCAGATCATATTTCTTATTTCTTCACCCCAAGTGACTAAAAGAAATTGAGGAAGAATCATCATCTGCTCAAATATTCTTTAGTTCAGGATAATCAGGCTATGTGCAAGAATATTACCTTCTATGTTAACAAAAGAGGAAATCTGAACACAAGGATCATTCTTTTCTCACATCTACACTGAGGATACCCTGAGCAACGGTGATAGGACTTTTGTTTTTAATGCACTTAACTGCAGACATTTGAGAGCTTTTCAAAACACACACACATATCCCCAAAGCACAGTTAAGTTTGGGCACACATGTACTGTCATCCCCAGCTTCACTCTTTGTTCACTTTCTGTTATCATTGTTGTTTTAAAATAGCAAAATGAACGTATGATAGCTTCTGGTTTAAAAAAAAATGGGAACACTAGGTATCTCACATCTTATATGACACTGCACATAACTGCTCCAAATATTAATTTCTAATTCTGAGCAAGAAATAGTGTACTAGAACACAAAGTGTAAGATAAAAAGCACCTACTAAATATATTTAAATACATTAAAAGCAGTAATAAGGTACCATATGGCCCTCCAGTGTTCAGTGAAGAAACATAAATTATTAACTCTTATATAAGACATTTCATAGTAAAAAATAATACTTTCTCTGATTTACTAAATATGCTAAACATGTTAATGCATGGCTTCTACAAAAGTCCAAACAGGTTTTAGTCTCTGGGGCTTTATTTCTACGTGCTTTCTTTTGAACTATCGTTTATGTTTAGACTATCCAAAAGATTCTGAAAGAATTGTGAAATGTTTTCAAAGATTTTCCATAAAACAGACATAAAAATAGCCCCTTTCCCCAAAAAAATTCCAATCCGAAACAGAGAAGAAACAATGTCTCTCAATTAAAACTAAACAGTATTAAATTTAAGGAAATTTTCAAAGAAGAATCAAAATAATAGTGTCATGACTACAAATTAGGTAGGTATTTAGAATACAACTAATTCAAATTCTCTAATAACATTTTCTTTTCTCTGTATTCTACTTCTATAATTCATCCAACTTGGTTTTCTCTTATCATAATTTATGGATGGCAGACATTCATTACAGCAACCAAGGCAATGAAACACATGAAAACTATTCCCCAGAAGACAAGTCAAAGATAGGATTGAGATTTAGGACAAGAGTCAAAGTAAAAAAGTAGACTTACAGGGGATTAAGACTGCATATTAATTATTTTGAAGAAATGAGGCACTGGGAACAGGAGAGGAGAGGAAAAGCAACGGTGACTTCCTGGTAAAGCAGTTTAGCACTATATTTTAAAGACAGTCTCTGAAATTGCTTCATCTTAAATGAAAGATATTCACGCTTCAGGGAGAGCCTAAAGTGCTGTCAAGGGGTACTCTAAGTAACTCTCTGAAGAAATCACATACGAAACAAATGTCTTAAAAACAAAGACACCATCATCCTAACTACTACTCCTCTAATAACGTGGTAAGATGACCTCAGAGAGCTGCCAGTGTAGCACCTGAGTCCTAGAGATGTGAAGAATTAGTTTGAAATCAGGGTGTGTGACATTTCCACCTTTGTTCTTCTTTCTCAAGATCACTTTGACTATTCAGTGTCTCTTGTGGTTCTATACAAATTTTAGAATTGTTTGTTCTATTTCTGTGAAAAATGCCATTGGAATTTTGTTAGGAATGGCACTGAATTAGTAGATTGCTTCCAACAGTTCAGACACTTTAACAATATTCTTCCAAGTCATTAGCACAGAGTACCTTTGTATTT
Source organism: Moschus berezovskii (assembly GCF_049115385.1). Lineage (NCBI taxonomy): Eukaryota > Metazoa > Chordata > Mammalia > Artiodactyla > Moschidae > Moschus > Moschus berezovskii. Next base: position 7,972,844 of record NC_142478.1, on the reverse strand, counting down.
GTGTTCAATTTCTTTCATTAACGTTTTGTACTTTTCAGTATTCACGTCTTTCACTTTCTTGGTTAATTTCTAGGTATTTTATTCTTTTTGATACAACTGCAAAAAATGATTGTTTTCTTCACTTCTCTGATATCTCAGTATTAGCACATAAAAATCCAAGAGATTTTGTGCAGTGATCCTCTATTCTGAAGTGTTACTGAATTCATTTATTCTAAAAGTTTTTTTAGTAGAGTCTCAAGGGTTTTCTACATAACATGTCGTCTGAAACTAGCGGCAGTTTTAGTTTTTATCCCCACTATATTCAGCTGCATTTTCATGAACAGACTGCATAATGTCCTTCCTTGTGAGAGATGTCTTTCCATCCAGTCTTCCATTGGAGAATTATACATTATGGAAGCTATCCAGAAAAACTAAGTAGAATAACAACTGGTTTCTAGTAGATACAGTTTTTCTCCCAATAAATAATAGTTATATACGTCTGTTGTAACAAGCTTGGGAAATTCTGAAAAGTATATAAGAAAAAATAAAAATAATTCAACCATATTCAGATATAATTTCTAACATTTGATTTCTTTCTGACCTTTTCCCATGCATATATAGATTACTATATGTTTGTTTCATAGTTAGAATCACATTATATACATAGCTTTGAGTTCTGTATTTTAGTAAATATATTTATAAAGTTTCCTGTTATTTAACTTCCTTTAAAAACATGATTTTTAATGACTGTATGAGTTACCTTCAGTTGATTTCTGCATCTTTGCAACATGGTTCTTAAATTCTCAGGGGAATCAATTGCTAATTGCAATATTAGCAACTGCTAAATGTAACTGAAAATTATAATATTCCTCAATGTAACTATCTTCATATTGAATATCTGAGTCTTAAGCAAAACTTAAATGGCATGCTTATTTATAATTTATAGCCTAATTTGGGTACATCTTAAGAGGTGAAATGAGAATTGCTCAAATTACAACTTATGAAATTTCAATGTTCAACATGAATCAGCACTAGAGACAAATACATCAAATTTCTACTGTTCAAAAAATAAAAGAAGTAAATGTCAACTCAAGACAACACCCCAAAAGTCACAAGATAATAACACCAAAAGCACTGCACAATGTAGAGAGCAAATAATGGGTTCAAGGAATTGAATTTTCTAGTTCTAGGAAGGTTTAAAGATAGAGATGGAATTTGGCCTGGATTCTGAAAGACCTGGCTAGAGTTCATTAAAGGCAAGGGGAGAAATGGAGATGAAATCAAGTAGAAAGAAAGTGGTAAGACTGCAAAAATCTTCAAATGTTCACCCATGGATTTGGCTTCATCAGCGGGAAATAGAGAACCAGATGCTTAGATTGAGGTTACTGATCCATACAGAACTAAAAACTGATTTTTGTAAATTCAACCAGTCAGGACTTCCCTGGTGGCTCAGTAGTAAAGAGTCAGCCTGCCAGTGCAGAGGACATGGGTTCTATCCCTGATCCAGGAAGATCCCAAATGCCACAGAGCAACTAACTAAGCCCATGTGCCACAACTGTTGAGCCTGTGCTCCCAAGCCTGGGAGCTGCAGCTACCAAGCCCACTTGCTGCAACTACTGAAGCCTGTATGCCTTAAGTCCATGCTCTGCAACAAGAGAAGCCACCAGAGTAAAAAGCCCATGCACCACAATGAAGAGAAGCCCCCGTTTGCCACAACTACAGGAAGATCCATGCATCAATGAAGACCAGCACAGCCAAAAATAAAATTATTTTTTTTAAAATTCATCCAATCATTCATGTTGACACGTGTCAAGGCCATGGCATCATAGCTTGGTGCAAACAGAAACATTAAGTAAAGATGCTCTTGAGATTTTTAAACCTGATTCTTCAATTTTTATCCTACAAATGCCTAGGGGTAAGAAAAAGAAAGATCAAGTGTTCAAATGTCTTAAACTCGTCACAGATCCACAGAATTAGATAATAAGAAAAAGTCAAACAATTTTTTCAGTAAATGAATAGAAGGCTGGGATATTAAGATACCAGAAAATCTGAAGAGGTAAATAAGAAGTTGGTAGGAAGAAAGAAATAGTAGTTTTAGTTTTCAGAGGACCACTCAGGTGACAATGTCCGAAAGACAGCTAGAAATGCAGGACTGAGGCTTGGGTGAATAATGGGCCCTTGAGACATAATTTTGGAGTTACCTACCAAAGTAAAAAAAGAATCCCCTTAACCATTTCATACCATCTTCCCTATCACCAACAAAAACAACATTAATAAAGATCATTCATTTTAATTAAATACATATAAAATAATCTGCCTCAGGAATATTTTGAGTATAACTATCTGTGGTATTTGTGCATACCTCAGAGAAGTTTATCATTTGCATAAAGTACAAATCAATCAAACACTATCAAAAGTTTTTTAAATTCTCCATTCTGTGGGGAGATTTATTTTGGCCTACAGTTAAAACCAATAATTAATTAATTATTTTCAGCAAATAGGATACAGATTTAAATATAACCAGCATTTAGAGCTATTACAGTTTAAAATAATGTTAATAAGTATTTTTAAAACTGCACTAATAGGAATTAGTCAGAAATTGACCATAAACTAAAGTTCATTTTGGCATCCACTTGTGAAATTCACAAAGTATTTAAGTATACAGATTTTTGAGAAGAAAATTTACAGAAACTAACAAATTCTAATAGAAGGAAATGATACATACTTATCAATTAGGAAGAGCTGTGAAAAGCATCCACTTGGAAATGGGTTCTATTTTTATTAGAGATGGGCCCAGCTTATTATAGTATGCTCCCACTTTTCCTGCATATCCTTTTAAAAGCATTTATCTGTTTCTCTATTAATAACTTTTTCCACTAGAGGGTGATATGATAACTGAATACTAAAGGTCATAAAAAGCACACAGATTGGTATCTTGTGTGGCAGAATGAAGTGTATTCTGAGATCAGGGATGAGGGATAACAGACAGACAGACAAAATGAGGTTGCAGGCTTATATCTGCAAATGACCTGCGTGTCCCAGGCACTACACTACTCGCTTCATGTAAATCATTTCACTCAAACCTTACAAAAAACCATGTGAAGTAGGTGTTATAGTCTTGTTTGACAGATAAGGAAAACAGTTCAATGAGATTGCATATTTATGGCCATATAGAATTCAAGCTCAAGTCTGAAAAGCTCTTTTCACTCTACTACGGTCAGTCAGTCAGTCAGGTCAGTTGCTCAGTCGTGTCCGACTCTCCGCGACCCCATGAATCACAGCACGCCAGGCCTCCCTGTCCATCACCAACTCCCGGAGTTCACTCAAACTCATGTCCACAGAGTCGGTGATGCCATCCAGCCATCTCATTCTCGGTCGCCCCTTCTCCTCCCGCCCCCAACCTTTCCCAGCATCAGTCTTTTCCAGTGAGTCAACTCGTCGCATGAGGTGGCCAAAGTATTGCAGTTTCAGCTTTAGCATCAGTCCTTCCAATGAACACCCAGGATTGATCTCTCTTAGAATGGACTGGTTGGATCTCCTTGCAGTCGAAGGGACTCTCAAGAGTCTTCGCCAGCACCACAGTTCAAAAGCATCAATTCTTCGGGGAAACTCATCTCCTCCGGTGTCTCCCCATCTGTCCGCTTTCACCATCCTCTCCACATATTTAAAACTGGATTAAACTAGGCTGAGTGGATGTTTTCCAGTTTGTCATCCTTCACAAATGGAGGAGGCATGGCCATTTGTTGGGCTGTTTCCCAGTATATATTATTCAATATAACCGTCCTCTGGACCTCTCTCCAACAGAATTTGAAATTCGGTTCTTTGTCTTACATGAAGACAGGGTCAGGGACTTCCTGATGTGGTCATTGTTTTCTAGAACGCTACCTAAATACGGGAGAATTCAGAGCCCTATTAGATTTCAGATATTAGCCACATTGTCCTACAAAGTTTGCCACTTACTCTGGCTCAAGGGAGTAGTTAGAAGATGTTGGACTAGAAACAAAACTGTAATTCTGATTCCCTGACTGGCTAGTGATCCTTGTGCCTAGCTCCTCTACTGTTTAGAACCTAGAGACAAGAAACTGTCTCAGGACCCTAGACACTAGACATACTGCTTCTTTGTAGATAGATAGATGTAGATATATATATATATATATTCAAAACACTTATGTCTTATTTGAGGGGAAAAGAACTGAAAAATAATCTGCTTAGGGATTTCCCTGGTGGTCCATTGGTTAAGACTCTGGGCTTCCATTGCAGTGCACGACTCAGGTTTGATCCCTGGTTGGGGAACTAAGATCCCACAGGCCACATGGAGGGGGCAACACAAGACACACACACAATTGCTTAGCTACCAGGAGAAATCTAACAATCAGGATGGGGAAAAGACAGATTAGAGGTAAGGAATGAAGTTATGTGAGAACAAACAGAGTCACTATGACAGGCATGGAAGAGGCATGAATCAGTGCTCAAACATGGCTCTCTTCACAGAAGATCAGGAGGGTACGAGACCTGGTCTCATGGTAATCTTATTTGCTTTCCATTTTAGCAGAAAATGACTTGATACTCTACATTAAATATGGGAAAGGAGTCTTTTGTATGGGCTAGACATCAATTGCCAACATCCGCTGGATCATGGAGAAAGCAAGAGAGTTCCAGAAAAACATCTATTTCTGCTTCATTGACTATGCCAAAGCCTTTGACTGTGTGGATCACAATAAACTGTGGAAAATTCTGAAAGAGATGGGAATACCAGACCACCTGACCTGCCTCTTGAGAAACCTGTATGCAGGTCAGGAAGCAACAGTCAGAACTGTACATGGAACAACAGACTGGTTCCAAATAGGAAAAGGAGTTCGTCAAGGTTGTATATTGTCACCCTGCTTATTTAACTTATATGCAGAGTACATCATGAGGAACACTGGGCTGGAAGAAGCACAAGCTGGAATCAAGATTGCCGGGAGAAATATCAATAACCTCAGATATGCAGACGACACCACCCTTACGGCAGAAAGTGAAGAGGAACTCAAAAGCCTCTTGATGAAAGTGAAAGAGGAGAGTGAAAAGGTTGGCTTGAAGCTCAACATTCAGAAAACAAAGATCATGGCATCTGGTCCCATCACTTCATGGGAAATAGATGGAAAAACAGTGGAAACAGTGTCAGACTTTATTTTTGGGGCTCCAAAATCATTGCAGATGCTGATTGCAGCCAGGAAATTAAAAGACATTTACTCCCTGGAAAGAAAGTTATGACCAACCTAGATAGTATATTAAAAAGCAGAGACATTACTTTGCCAACCAAGGTCCATCTAGTCAAGGCTATGGTTTTTCCCGTGGTCATGTATGGATGTGAGAGTTGGACTGTGAAGAAAGCTGAGTGCCAGAGAATGGATGCTTTTGAACTGTGGTGCTGGAGAAGACTCTTGAGAGTCCCTTGGACTGCAAGGAGATCCAACCAGTCCATTCTAAAGGAGATCAATCCCGGGTGTTCACTGGAAGGACTGATGCTAAAGCTGAAACTCCAATTGGCGACCTCATGCAACGAGTTGACTCACTGGAAAAGACTCTGATGCTGGGAAAGATTGGGGGCGGGAGGAGAAGGGGACGACCGAGAATGAGATGGCTGGATGGCATCACCGACTCTGTGGACATGAGTTTGAGTGAACTCCGGGAGTTGGTGATGGACAGGGAGGCCTGGTGTGCTGTGATTCGTGGGGTTGCAAAGAGTCGGACACGACTGTGTGACTGAACTGAACTGAACTGAGACATCTCTTCAGAAAATGAGTTCTTGTTTTTTAAAAATATGGTAAGACTGTTGACCCAGGGAACAGTTGGGCATTCCTCCCTGGGGAAGCAAGTTGAATTTAGAATTTGCAAGCAGACTAACAAAATTTACAGAAATAGCACACAACCCCTAATTAAGAAGCACAGTTGATGGACTCCGAAGAGAGTGGCATGTTATCAGCCTCAAATTGTCACCTCTTCCTGTTACAACTTTAGCCTTGAGTCCTCATAAGTTCAATACTCATTAAATATCAAAAAGGAAAGCACCTAACTAAGCAATCTGTACTTTCTAAAGGACAGCTCTGTTGACTTAAAATGTTATATGGTATTAAAAAGCCACCACGCTCCAGAATCTAGAACCTAAACAGACCTGTATTCTGAAAATCTTGTTTAGTAATGCTTGCCAAATTCTACCATAGGAGTCAGCATGGGACATGGAAAGAAAAGGGCTTTTTTTAAAATTAGGCAGACCTGACTTAAAATCTCTTGCCACTTACACAGTGAAATTTTGGGGTGCTGGCCTCTCTGCCAGTTTGGCTTACTTAACTGTCATAGGAACTTGCATACAATACGGACATAATAAACACCAATTCTTGACTGCTACTAGCCTTGAGTCTTAACATTACGGAAGTCTGGAATTTCTAACATATTATGGATATAGGGTCACATTAGAATAAATCTTTGGTGACTAGGCGGAAAACAGATTGTCCTAGGAGTTCTGATAGTTTCCATTATGCTTTCAAAGATCTTTGCAATGAAGCACCAAAAATGGCTTTTCTCATTAATATCATATTTGTATATATATATAGCATGTTCAGGTATGACAAATAAGTAAGTCTAGTGGTCCAAAGGTTATGTTTAAGAAACTGCCCCCCGACCCCCCTCACACAGAAAACATTTGAATGATATGCTGGGTAAAACTGTAATGGAATTTTTAAAATAACTATTACATCTCTACTCTTCTCTGAAGTTATGGTTTAAGAAGATTTCAAAGAAAAGGCTTAGAGTAATATCTGTAAAAGTGTCTTGTGTTTGTAATGATCAATAGTTTAAAGTGTCATGTTTATAATAATCAGTAATTAAGAGCTGCTCAAAAATAATTTTGAAATAATGAGTTTTCCCCTAATAACTATATTTAAAGGATTTATACACATGGGTGACTGATATTTTCTTTTGAAGCAACATAGAACTAGGTGATGCTCTTAATGTTGTTGAAAAAATAAAGTGTTGTTGGGAATGAGCTTGAATTAGTGTTTCAAGAACAAACAAAATGGGAAACAAGCTAATTTCAGACTGATATCCTACTTTGTAGAAGGGCACCTCTGTCTTGGCAATCAAATAGTTTTATATTTTTCTTGCCATATTTATAAAGGTAAATGACCTAAAAATCAATGGCATATCCAAAGCATGTTACACAAACACAGACACACTCTCTCTCATATGCAGACAATCACATCTAGCCCTACTGCTGTCACTCCTGTGGCCTTGTGTGTACAACACAATGATTTGTATTCACAACTCAAGAGTTGTAAGAGGAAACAGACTCGAGTTTAGTATTTTGTTTTTAAGGAGGTAGCTATCTGTATAAGACATATCTCAAGTTCTGTTTACAGTTTTATCTTGAAGTGAAGGGAAAGATAAAGCACCCATCAAATCTGTGTGCTAAAAGTTTTCCTACTGAACATTATGATGACTTCTCCTTTAGGACAATGGTATGTTTCCTTCAGCTGCCTTTCTAGTTTTTTCATTTAAAATGAAGCAGAACTCACTGATAGCTTTGCATTGTTGAGAAAGGCTTAGCTTTGATTAAACTTCTTTCTTAAATAAGATAATGCAATTAAATACTAAACCCCTCTTCCTCCAACTGAATCCTCAGAAGGTGATAGACATAAACTCCCTCTTTTAAGACAGTAACCTTGAGGAAGAGAGATCCAGAGATGGGGACATGAACTGAGCAAACTGCACTCTGAAAGACCTGAGTCTTATCAGCAAGGTGGGGCTGCGCTAGCAGTGTTCAAGCCAAAGCCCCACTCCAACACCTTGAGACAGGGGTGGTAAGAGGGATGAAAACCACCAGCTGAAGCCAGTTCCTTCTTAGATCAAACCAACTAAACAAAATGTAAACCTGGAGACAAGCTAGGGAAATTAGGGATAAACACATTTCAGAAAGAGTTTAAAACTCACAAGGCAAAGCAAAATGATACAGCAGTGAAAGCATTTAGGTGTCTAAGCTATCTCACTGCTGGCCAGGTCAGGCTAAAGAGGGTGACGTTAGATCTGTCTGTATGCTGTCTATCGGCGAAATAAGATTTAAAGGTAAGCGAGTAAGAGTACGAGGATGAACTACTTCAGTCAATATTTATTTTTAATGTCTGTAAAATAAGTACAATATTATTTGAGTTAAAATGCTCCTTTCCAAAGATATGTTTAACTCACAGTCTATTCTATATGGATATTCATGATTTTTATCTAATTTTTAAATAATAAAGAACCAGAAAGCATGCAAACACAAAGATCTATAAGCGAAGAAGCCTGAGGGGAAAAACAGGATAGAAGTTATGCTACATACCTCATTCATTCTGAGTGTAATTCTTCTTACTTTCTCTCCTCTTTATATAGACCATTAGATAGCAACACTTAAAATATTGATTAAGATAAATTCTAACTCCAGCAAAATGCACATGATGTCTTATTGAATTTCCTGTAAATTCAATAGCACCAAAATATGGAGAAAATAAAATTCAATGCAGAAGAGAAGTCAGCACTTTGTTGACTTAGGAGCTAGTCAATAAGATCAAGATACGTAAAGAAAACGTCTATTTTCAACTTTGAGTGTGTGTTTATTCACAGTCTTTACAACTTAATTTTTATTACAGAAAACTTAAAACATACTTTGTAAACTATGTGGGACAGCCATGCACTCTATGTCCCTGTAAACCAGCTTCAACAATTAGCCACTCATGGCCAATCTGTACCCTCCTCCTTTTTCTTCCCTTGGGTATTATTTTGAAGCAAAGCCCAAACACTTCATCATTTCATTTTGACTATAATTTGATGGGGGAAAGGGAATATAACAGAAAGACTGGGAAGTGAGAGAAATGCTGTTTTCTCTTCACAGTCCCTGCCCGCAATTTTAAGTGATATACCCAGGAATGTTTTGAGGAAATAAGCCCATATGCCACGGCAAAGAATTGGCACTGGCAATTCCATAGTTACTGCAGCTTCCCAAACACTTGCCCCTTCCCCCTCAGACAGCAGCTCCCTGCCTATCCAGCAAGGATAACTCCGAGAAGCAGTGATAGTTGTGTATAGTAAGAGTGTATCCAGTCTCTAACCGGCACAGCCTCCAAGGACTGTATAAAATGGAATTGTTTTTCTCAGTACTAGATTAGTTAATAAGTCCTTGAATTGATAGGATTCCTTCAGTTTAGACAGGAGTGTAAATGTCCACCTTTTAAAACATGTCTATGACCAATTTCATGAGCTACCCCAGCTAAGTGGGATAAGGAGGCAGATACAACAGAGCTATCTCCCAGGAAAGGAAAGGGAAAGGAAAACTATAAGCAAGGGAAACTGTGGCAGAAACTTGACAGAAAGTTGGGAATCTAAGTGTATCTTCATATTATCTCCTATTTTTCACAGTCAAATGACAAGCAAAATGGTGTAGTTACCCTATGGTTAGTATTCAAACTGTGAGGAGAAGCAAATGGAGGGCTCCACTAGCATGGAGTCAGGAAAAAACCCAATTCCGCGGGGTTCCAAAATGTTTTCATTTTAATAAAATAACTAGAAGAAGAAGAGTAGTGAAGATAGCACCATACATTCTTACTGTTTTACAATGCAGAAAACACATTTCATAATCTTAAACATGCTAGCGTCTAGAGTATTTTAACTTTTGAAAATACTCAGATTTCCTCAATAACCAAATACTAATATTCAAACAGCGATTTCATCTTGTTTATATACCAAAGAGAAAACTGTTTACAAAGAATATACCTTAATAATCACCATATAAGAAAACTAATTTGAGGTGACTTCTAGTAACTTGTGCCATGGGTAAGGCCTGTGCGTACACAGCCCATCAGACCAGCTGCGCTTGGTAAATGTGATTCTTCACTACTTGGTCTACACAAATCAAGTTTCACTTCAGCCCTCTCCATTGCACACAACCTATTAATCCCTGTCCCAGGGACAAAATTGATGATGAAATTTGGTATTAACGATTTTTCATAGTAATAGGAGCCTTCTCTCCATTTAATAATACTGTCCCGTTACCAGGATTTCTAATATCTTCTGTTATTAAAAAAAAGAAAAACTGGTTCATTTTATTGCTACACAACCAAAGATTAATTGTGCAATGATACAAAGACTGTGAGGACAGTTTCACAGTTGACATGGATATGTAAACTCTCTCAGGTGAAGGGCAGACTCAAGGTACTCACTTTTGCTGTCTTTGTATAGAGCGGGGAGGAGAGCTGGTGAACAGGCAGGTCCACGATACTATTAGAGTTTGTGACGCTGTTACCATGCGTGTGTTCATCTTCCCTGCTGCTGTCATCAGACTGATCAAAATCATCACTCTCCTGGTCCATTTCCTCTTCCTCTGCATCCTCCTCATCTTGTTCACCAGCATGTTCTTCATCTTCCTCTTGTTCTTCCTGGTTTCCGGAGGAGTCCTCATCCACCGCAATAAAGCGGTTGTTGTTCTCTTCCGGCTGTCCTTGCTGGGAATCGTTCTGGTCTCCAGGCCTCGGCTCTGTTCTGACGACCTCACCGTTCCTCACCGTGTGCTCCTCCTCTTGGAGTCTGAGCTGCTGCTGCTGCTCCTCCTCCACCACACGGTTCATCTGCTCCTCATCGGCCTGGCTTGAGGAAGGGTTACCTCTCAGAGAGCCTCCGGTGCGTCGTCTTTTGCTGCCCACAGAGAGCAGTTCCTGATTCATTTCCAAAAGCCAGCTTGCCACTTCTTGGACCTTGGCTAGGCTATCAGAAGATGCAAAGGTTTTCACATTCTGTAGAGAAAAATGAGGGGGGAAGAAAGGTTTTAACAATCTACATTATCTTCTACTTTTACACGTCTGTACTCCAAATTTTAATACAGATTGTAAAAAGTATCAGATGCCATGCAGACATTAAGAAATTCTTTTGAAATCAATAGGAACTTTAAATTATAAAAGTTATGAGACTTTATAAAGACACACAAAAATCATATAGTAAATAGCTTTATTTTAATCTTTTTAAAAACAATTTTAGAACAAAGGTTTATAGTTTATTTGCTTTGACCAACACAACACAATCTAACCAACAAAATATTCTTAAATTTTAGATCAGTAGCTCATAAACTATACCCTTCACCAAACTTCCACAAAATGTTAAAAAGTATATCACAAAAAACCTATTCAATGCTCAGTTAAGTACAGGAAATGCTGAGATAAACCGAGATTAAAAGCCTTCTTTTTAAAAAAAAAAAAACTTAGGAATTTCCCAAACTTTTCTGATCACAGAAGTTTGCCTTTAGACAGTTTTCTGAGTTACCAAATATCACTCACTATGATTTTTGTTTTTCATAATGAATATAAATCAACCAGACATCAAATAAATTAAAAAGTTTATTTCAAAGAAAAGAAAAGGAAAAAAAAAATTCATAAGTTCATACCCTCTGACCCAGTCACTCCACTTCTGGCAATCTATCCTAAGGAAGTATTCCTAAAACAGAAAAAAAAAGTGATGCAGAGGATACTTACTGCAGCTTTATCCACAAAAACAAAAAATAAAAGCAAATTAAAATAATCAAAACCCAAATGTTCAAAACAAAGGAGCCCATTAGATGGGATATATTTTGTATATCTAAACTAAATACATCTAAACATGCTGCTCATAAAAAAAATTGTGAAAACATGGATGTTATACTATATTAAGGGCAAAATGCAGGACATTATACGATCATAGAATGATTTTTAAACTGCATAATGACTAGATTGAAAACAATATTTCAAAATATAAACTGCATTTAGGCAGTGGTATGATAGGTGCTTTAACTCAGTTTTTTAACTCAGTTATTTCTCAAATTTTATGCATCAAGCATGTTTACTTTTATGCTTTTAACAGTGGCTTTAAAATTTTATCTGATATAGAATCTTTTCATAACGTTCCTTCTTAGATTTCACCCTTTGCAAATATCTATAAGGACATAATTGAGGTTACAGAAAATAATGCCAACACATTACACAAGTTCATATAAAATTCCTTTTAAAAATATCTTTAAAGATTTCAAGAGAAGGAAATACAATATTCATTTTCTGTCATGTCCCAAGAGTAACTACTTAATGTTACAATGATCTTGAAATAAAACAGCCTTATCCACTTTCCCAATCCTTGCCAATAGATGGTCACTCTCCCAAAGGTCCACAGGTCTTACTGCAAGCTTTAAGATGGGGTCAAGAAAGTCCAAAAGATAGTTTTAAAACAGCAGTATTTCATTTTCTTTTCTATAATCAACCATTCTAAGAAATAAGCTACAGTTGGTGGGAAAATTCTCAAATTCTAATTACACTATAAGTTCAAATATAGAAAGAGTTTTAAAGATGGACCCCTGAGATACTCCATCATCCTAAAAGAAGAGGAGTAGCCAGCAAAGATGACTAAGTAGGAAAACCAAGAAAGAGTGGTACTGGTGAAGCCAAGTTAAGAAAGCTGACCCAGCAGGAGGAAGTAAATGATGACAAGTATGGCTGATAGATGAAGTAGCATGACAAAGAACTGACCACTGCATTCAGTAACATGGAAGTCACTACTATAGAAGCAGTTTCTATTAGCTGAAGTCTGATACTGATGAAAGTAGAATTAAGAGACTGGGAAAAGAGAACAGGGATGGCGGGCGTGGACGAGGCTGGAGTTTGACAAAAGGGAACAAAAGAAAGGGAGTGGAAATTGGTAGGGAAAATGGTGTCAAGAGAAGACACTGACAAGAATGATCCAGCACAAAACAAAAAAAGTTGATGATGTAATCAAGATACAGAAGAAATAGTGAAATGATATCCTTAATAATTAAAATGGGATGATGAGAAAGAGTTCAAAAGTTAGAAAAAGGGATAATTTTAAAAAAAGGATACTACATTCATGGTGATAGATGGAAAAGCAAAATAGTATTAAATAAATACTTTAAATTTATCTCTTTCACCATTTCTTAAATGTGGGAACAGCTGGAAGGAAATCAGGTTAAAAATAACATATTGAAAAACAGTGACCTACATAAAGGAAAAATACTCGTACACATACACATGCACGCACGCATACAGTACCTCTATGTACATAACGGTAAATCTGCTATACACAGGTTTTCTTCAAAGCTAGAATCAAAATCTTGCTTTAGTAACTGTGTCTAAAGTTTAGCTCTCTTAACACTAACAAGAACAGTTTTTACTTGGATATTGATGCACAGAACAGCATGAAGTAAGTGACAATGCCTGGTATAATGCAAGCTCCAAAAAAGTGGCTCTTTGTGTACCCAACCTAACAGGCATATTTTTACAAGACTGAAACAGGTTAAATGACATATTAAGAACAACTTACCAAAATTAAAAAAAAGAGGGAGAGAACAAAGGTCAAAAAACAAATCATAAAGAATGTGTGTAAAGAAGAGAGGAGACTGTTGGTAAGCAGTTGACCTATCAACAAATAGAAAGTTTATAACTGGCATTTCTAAAATAGTACCAGTATTGGTCAACAAAGAACACTTCTCAATTATGAACAATAACAACACAAATGACTATCGTTGTATAACTTGAGTGTTATATTGAGAACAGAGAAGAAATGTGTTAAGCCAGTAAAAATAACTGACTCATATTTACAGTGAAGCAGGTAAACAGATTTCAAAGTAATACAGATTCTTATAGCTAAACATGGTCAATAATGGTAAGTTCAAGAATCAGATTTAAAGCATAGTCAATAAAAAATATGTAATAACAAAGTGGAAAAGTCAAATTACAAGAATTCTAGAATATCTGAAGAGGCTGAAAATATCCAATTGACAGATTTACATACAAATTTTTATGCATCATATTTTATTGGATTGGATTTTTCTAACTCATTTTGAGAGTGGAAAACAGTAATAAATATATAGAAATTAAGAGAAAAAAATTTCACTTTCTGTTGGCATTAATTTTAAAAAACAGTATTTTAGGAAATTTGTTCTTTCTAATAATAATCTATTAAATAAGCCAATGACCAAATTAAAATAATAAACACCCAATAATTAATAGGAAATCAGAATCAACTATTAAATACTTTTAAGGGGGAAAAATTTTAGAGACAGTTAAAATAGTTTATTAAAAAAAACAAAACTTAAGCACCCATAATCTAAAACTTAAAAACTGCCACACAGGAAATGTCAATAAATGGGGTATTAATAAAAGCACATTTCTGCTTTTTAAAATTCTAATTTTAAACTTTTTTAGAGAAAACTTTCTGTATGATTTAGGACACTTGTGTCACATGTAACACAAATACCAAAAAAGAGACTCCTATGTCCTAAAAAAACATTATGTATTTAAGAGTGTTCTTTTATTTCTGAATCTTACCAGTATATGATGTAAAGATATATCAAATACATGACTTACATTTTTACCAAAAACCAGTGAGACTGAACTTGAGGTCGATAAAACAAACTCTGATGGCTAATATATTTTGACATTAAATTGCATGATTTTTTGACAACTGAACATGATGAGACTGGAAATGATTTAAGGTCAAGAATAATACTGATAAAAGAAAATCACAGAAATTTTAAATTGAAAACGCTCCTCACTTCACAGACTAAGTGAAAGAGTTCAAAGGGATTAAGTATTTTTCAAGTTTGCCAGCTTCAAGCTAGCAAAGCAGGAACCAGAAAGTGACATTCAACTGGGTTTTCTTTCATGTGCCTCAGTCTACATAACTAAATATGCCAAAGTCCTAACACTGACACTGATCTCTTCTCCAAAACCAGAATCACTACAATGCTAGAAGATTATTACTCTAAAACACTCACTGAGCACTCAATACAGATATTTCAGGCACATATTAGTTTTCTAGAGCATGTGTGCTCAGTCGTGTCCAACTCTTTGCAACTCCATGGGCTGTAGTCTGCCAGGTTCCTCTGTCCAGGGAATTTTCCAGTCAGGAATACTGGAGTGGGTTGTCATTACCTTCTCCAGGGGATCTTCTCAGCCCAGGGACTGAACGTGCATCTCATGTGTCTCCTGCATTGGCAGGTGGAATCTTTACCACTGAGCGACCTGGCAAGCCCCTAATTTTCTAGAGGATAATGTTTAGAAATGTTAGTCAATGACTTTTAACCTGAATCTATGGTAAAATTAAATCTTATAACTCTTTATGCATGTATTTAAACAAATCTAAAACAACGGTTTCAGAGAGAAGGAATGATGAAATGGTTATACCTAAAGTCTCTATAAATCACTATGCTTAATTAAATTTCATTATTCACAGTAATTGTGTTCTATAAAGTTGCCATAAATACCAAACAAGTGTTTCTAACAGAAATGCAGGATTAAGTTCCTGCAAGCCTCTAGACACATTTTTGCCAACTGATCAATACATAATCTTTTCATATGTGTATTTCTATTTAAAGACATGCTATGTATTAAAACTATACAATAGGTTCATTAACACTGAAGTCAGTCAACAGGACTATAAACTCAAGCCTGAATGAAGCTTATCTAACATGTATGCTCTCCATAAGGCACAGCACAACACCAGGCGGCACCTCAAAGCAGCTTAGGGATCGCTTTAAACAGCAAAAGCTCCAATAACAAGCACGACAAGCTTGTAGTGAGAAATATTTCCCTACACAGACCATGAAATGGACACATGTTTAGGATATGAAAGCTGAAACAAAAAAGCAGAATGTCACCTTGTTCAACCTCAGATGGGAAAGCCCATGAAGGTGACTCAAATATTTTGCCACTCTGTGCATGCAAACATCTACAAATTACTGCGAAAGTACTGTAAGTACTGAATTTTGGTGCTACAAATAAATTTTAATGAGTAGGCAAATTCACAAATGAAGAGCCTTCAAATAATGAGGCTGGATTTATGTACTGTATCTAAATCTTGTAGATAGTACACCGATTGTGATTCAGGAGCCACATAGTATTCTGAGATATCTATCTGTGAAGAAGCCACAGCATTACTCATTTATTGCTATGGCTCTGGTAAACTACAAAGGATAAATGATCAAAGAAATGAAATGCTCAATATAGGTATTCATCACTAAATTTTTCACATAGGAATCAAAAGAGCAGATAGCCCATATTAAGACTTTGTGTAAAATAATGGCTGGAGACAGAAAAGGGAGCAGGGGTACCACTTCTCCTATTAAATGGGGAGCACAGGCTTCTCCTGGCAACATGAAAGTCCAGAGAGGCCTGAAGTAAGGGCATCTAAAGGAAGAGATGTTAGTCAAAGCTACGGTTTTTCCGATAGTCATGTATGGATGTGAGAGTTGGACTATAAAGAAAGTTGAACACTGAAAAATTGATGCTTTTGAACTGTGGTGTTGGAGAAGACTCTTGAGAGTCCCTTGGACTGCAAGGAGATCCAACCACTCAATCCTAAAGGAAATCAGTCCTGAATATTCATTGGAAGGACTGATGCTGAAGCTGAAACTCCAATACTTTGGCCACCTGATGCAAAGAAATGACTCACTGGAAAAGAGCCTGATGCTGGGAAAGATTGAAGGCAGGAGGAGAAGGGGATGACAGAGGATGAGATAGTTGGATCGCATCACCGACTCGATGGACATGAGTTTGAGCAAGCTCCGGGTGTTGGTGATGGACAGGGAAGCCTGGTATTTTTCAGTCCATGGGGTTGCAAAGAGTTGGACATGACTGAGTGACTGAACTGAACTGATTATGATAACTGCTATTCAAAAAAATTCAATAATTAGGATACTGAGATAAAAGAGAAATACTCTGTGACTTTCCCAAATTCTAGAAAATATAGGTGACTTTTAGTCATTATAGCTGGTTAATTTAACAGCACTTTAGACCTAATTTCAGTGTTTTTTTAAAAAGTTTCTCATGAACTATTAATAGATTCTTATGAACACTGTTTCACAAGACATTTGATTATTCATAACCATTTGAACTGCTTATATTAGGCTGCCTAAAGGAGTTAAAGCAGGCACATATACCTGTTAAAGTGAGCTCTGAGAGCCTATCTCAGAGGGAATTAGAGTTGTGAGCCTCCAAAGAAGAGTCCTAGGCAAAGACTAACTTTGAAATCACAGTAGTCACTGAGGAATACTGGTTACCTGACACACAGTGGATGATCTAAGAAATTTGCCAAAGCCTCCAGAGGACTGTGCAATACTAACATTTTCAGAAATCACTATGATTGATCTACAGTCATTTAAGAAGTTTTAAGACATAGATGGCAGGAAAATCAACCGAATTGTACTTATCATCAAAGCTTGGAATCACTTTCTGTAAGCAGGTTCGGTTTGTCCTTGAATCCTAAAAAAGCCTCCCTAATCACCAAGATTTCTTCTCTGACCACACCACTTAGTAAAACTCCAGCTTCATATTCTGAACTCTCTATATAACAAATTAATATTTATTATTAATCACTATGCTAAAACTGATTAAAAGTAAGTATCTGGAATACACACTAAATACCACTTACTTAGTATCACTCTGCTGCTCAGAATCCACCAAGAGCTTCCCGTCTCACTCACAATGAAAGTTCTTTTTTAAAAATTGTTGCCGGTATGATATATGCCATCCGATCACTCTGAGCTCATATTCTGCTCTTCTCTTTTTCACTTTGCTCCACTCCTTCTGTCCTTGCTTTTTCCAAAAGAGGAAAATATGCTGCTACCTCAGAATCTCTGCACTGGATAAAGCTTCCGCCTGAATGCTCTCCCTCACATATCACACATCTTTCCATTATTTTCTTCAGGGCTCTTTTCAAACAACCTCTAATAAATGCACTTTTCCTAATAATCTTATTTTAAATTATCATTTCCTTCAGTTCAGTTCAGTTGCTAAGTCGTGTCCGACTCTTTGTGACCCCATGGACTGCAGCACGCCAGGCTTCCCTGTCCATCACCAACTCCTGTTACTCAAACTCATGTCCATTGAGTCAGTGACGCCATCCAACCATCTCACCCTCTGTCAGCTCCTTCTCCTCCTGCCTTCAATCTTTCCCAGCATCAGGATCTTTTCCATTGAGTCAGTTCTTCACATCAGGTGGCCAAAGTATTTGAGTTTCAGCTTCAACATCAGTCCTTCCAATGAACACTCAAGACTGATTTCCCTTAGGATGGACTGGTTGGATCTCCTTGCAGTCCAAGGGACTCTCGAGAGTCTTCTCCAACACCACAGTTCAAAAGCATCAGTTCTTCAGCACTCAAGTTTCTTTATAGTCCAAATCTCACATCCATACGTGACTACTGGAAACCCCATAGCCTTGACTAGACGGACCTTTGTTGGCAAAGTAAAGTCTCTGCTTTTTAATATGCTGGGTTAATATGTTGGTCATAGCTTTTTTTCTAAGGAGCAAGTGCCTTTTAATTTCATGGCTGCAGTTACCATCTGCAGTGATTCTGGAGCCCAAAACAATAAAGTCTCTCAGTTTCCATTGTTTCCCCATCTATTTGTCATGAAGTGATTAGACTGGATGCCATGATCTTCGTTTTCTGAATGTTGAGCTTTAAGCCAACTTTTTCACTCTCCTCTTTCACTTTCATCAAGAGGGTCTTTAGCTCTTCCTCGCTTTCTGCCATAAGGGTGGTGTCATCTGCATATCTGAGGTTATTGATATTTCTCCCAGCAATCTTGATTCCAGCTTGTGCTTCATCCAGCCCAGCGTTCCTCATGATGTACTCTGCATATAAGTTGAATAAGCAGGGTGACAATATACAGCCTTGACGTACTCCTTTCCTGATCTGGAACCAGTCTGTTGTTCCATGTCCAATTCTAACTGTTGCTTCCTGACCTGCACACAGATTTCTCAAGAGGTAGGTCAGATGGTCTGGTATTCCCATCTCTTGAAGAATTTTCCACAGTTTGTTGTGATCAACGCAGCCAAAGGCTTTGATGTAGTCAATAAAGCAGAAGTAGATGTTTTCTGGAACTCTCTTCCTTTTTCAATGATGCAACGGATGTTGACAATTTGATCTCTGGTTCCTCTGCCTTTTCTAAATCCAGCTTGAACATCTGGAAATTCATGGTTCACGTATCGTTGAAGCCTGGCTTGGAGAATTTTGAGCATTACTTTGCTAGCATTTTTCACTCCCTTGCATCACACTATTCCCCCTTCCCCGCTTCATTCTTCTCCACAGTACTGTATCAAAGCACTAGAATACTGTCTGTGCCAAACTATCTATCCATTAATTTCTTCCTATGTTATCTGCCTCTTCCCACCAGAATTTAAGCTACATAAGGAAAGAGACTTTCCTTTTTCACCAGTATTTTCAGGACCTACAAAAATGCTTGGCTTAGTAGGTCCTCAGCACATTTACAGAGTAAATAGTTATTAAATCTTGTTAAAGCCAGCCATGTGCTGAGCAATTTTTCCTCATTAAAGAAGACCTACAAGCCAGGTACAAAAAACTACCAATCATTTAAAACACAGTTTTTAAAGTTGTGATCTGTACTGAACAGGCACTTACAGTACTCTTGAAACTGAGAGGATATAAATCTAAAACCTTAACATTCTTATAAATTATCATCCTCTAAGTCATAAAAATAATTTTTACCTTTATCAATTTTTTCGCTATTTTCAGCACATACTATAAAAAATGTGTGACTAAAAAGATTAATAGTTCAAAAACACATAATTTGTTGAGTATTTCTAGTTCCACATCTCACATAGTGCAGCCAACTGGGAAATCATATGTGCAACTTAAAAGTGAAAATCTTTCAGGGACTGCAAAATGGGCTGAACAGATTCTCAGTGCTGTAGATTAACAAGATTAACAACACAGGGCACATCATACTAGTATTCATATAAGCAGCATGTATTCATTAAGTTTCAGCGTTCTAAACTGAACATTTTAAATTCACATGCCTCATCAATCACAAACATCTTTACTAGAAAGGATGCATAACTATTTCTCAATTCACATGACAATATCTACTTTTTATATGTTATATAACTTACAGTACATATTTTTGTTTGGCCACATTTAATTACTCATCCCCTTCAACTCCACTACATCTGCAATCTGGGTTTACTACACTGAAACTGAAATTTCAAGCTGGTTGCCAAATCCCACTGAGTCTTTTACCATTTTTGTAGCTTTTTACACGACTGAAGAATGACTCCCCTCTCTTTACAACTCTCATGCCTCTAAGTTTCCCTTGAGATCATCCTTTCCTTGGTATTGTTCCGCAGGCAGCACCTTTGTTCTCCACTGCCAGCTCCTTCCTTCTCTGAAATTTCTTTGCAACCTTGGGTTTTAAGTATCACATAGAAATTAACGACAACCAACTCCACTCTCTCCAGCCAAACTCCTCCACTGAGTCCACTAGCTATATCAAGATATCCCACAGTTGCCCCAAATTCATTATTTTAAAACCCAAATTCCTGTACACAGTCTCTCTCTCAGAATTCTTAGATCCTTTTCCTATTTTCTCTTGGTGAATGTAACTGTATTCTAGTCAGTTGCAGATTTAGAAAATCTGAATGGCTTGCCCTCTTCAACTTCCTTCTACTATCCTCTCCCCTGAGCAATTCAATTCTAAAGCCATTAAGTGGAGTCAGGTATGTGTGGGGGATGGTGGGAGGAAAGAGCCTGACCAAGAAAGGTGAGGAGGGACCCATACAGTGGAGAATTCTCGGCAGGATGGTGTCAGAGCCCACAGGGATATGCAGGGTATGGGGGCCACTGCACAGACACCCCTTCAACAGAATCGGCCATAGGAGCAGAGCTGCTCCACAGCCCTCAGCTACCTCATCCTGGAATCCACTCTAACAGTAATACCTGCCATGCTTCCTCTAGGCTTCCCCAGCAAACAAACAACGGAGCATAGTAGGAATGCCCCAACAGCTAACTCTGTCTGGATGGGACTCCCTGCACATCTGTTTCTCTGGGGACCTGATCTAACACAGAAGGTATTCATGTACTGTTGTCAAACACTTGGGATGATATAAAAATGTTCTGGAAGACACCACAAAATGGTTAACTTCATTAAACAAAGGCCATTTCGCTCTAAAATATTTAAAGAATATCTCTGCTATGTAAAGAAATCCAATGGCTTAGCTAAGGAAAAGTTCTTAACAGGGTACATGAGCTGAAAGGGGTCCTTTTAAGACAACAGAAGAACAGAGTTTGTTTTACAGTAATATTTTGAAGATGAAGAATGGCTGCAGATTTCACACTCTTCAGTCTCTACTGGTTTTGACTTCAAGGGACAAGGTTTTTGGATTTAAAAGGAAAATGCACTTCTGGAAAACACTGTTACAAAAAACAAAACTTGAAATGTTTCCACTGCTGCTGGAGCTCCAGTGAAGAAGATAGTAGCAAGTCTCAAGTCTCATGAGAAACACCTGGGAAAGCTGCAGAACACCCTGAGCTTATTTTCTTTCCCTTTCAAAGCAAGTATATCAATGAACAGGTTCTCTTTTCCTGAATCATCTGATTGTGAGAAGCTGACTTGAAGAAAAAAAAAAAGTAAGCAGCAGTCTAATACATTCAAGATGAGTTTTTCTGATCTGCCCAGAAAAGTTCTGGATTTCTGTGAAGAAAAGAATATCCTGCTATTCATAGGAAACAATGAACATTATGCTGCAGTTTCAACTTCTCATACATTTGAACAATCTTTTATTTATTCAGTGAACATTTAAAATAGTAAGCTAAAAAAATGCTCTCATTTCAGTTGAAAGAAAAATTTGTATGTGCTTTCTTATCTCATGTTTGACCCTGAATGGTATTTCTAAAGCAAAAACCAAGCACACAAGATAAATACAATTTTTACATTAAAAAGGTAAATTTACAATAAAGAGGTAAATATAATTTTTAAAATTCAAAAACAATACTTTCAGCATATATGAGCCTATAAAAGAAGTAATTTTCTAACTGTTTGGCCTATATTTGAACTTGATCATGTCACTGAATAAGCAAATGTTTTTTCAAAGTTTTATATAAAATTGTGTCTAGACAATATTTTCATTCATATTACTTTGGCTTATGGTTTTGGTTGCTTTACTATTCAGCACTGTCAATACATTTTCATGTTGTTAAAATTAATTTACAACCTTTATTTAAATTAAATCTGCTGAGTTTACATTAAGAAAAATTAAGTCCCATTTTGGTTTAAGCTAGTTACATGAAATTTATTACATTTCTTATGAGTTCACAAAATTCACGGAATGAGAGGAGATTAATCTCTCTTTTTTCTTTGCCACACTGTGTGGCTGGTGGGATCTTCGTTCTCTGACCAGGGATTGAACCCAGACCCTCTACAGTGAAAGCAACAAGTCCTAACCACTGGACCACAGGGGAATTCCCTAAAATAGATTAATTTAAAGTAAGCAAAGCTTAATTACCAGGGTGTTATATTTTTCCCCCAAGAAAAGTTGGCTAAAATGTTTAGTCCTGAATACTGGGGCAAAAAGGAGGAATGCTCTTACATGTACAGTATTTCATGTGGATTTCAAACAGCAAAAATCTGTGATAAGGCCTATTTGGACAAGGTTAAGAAGGTAAAGTTTAAAAAAAAAACAAAACTGGAATTTCCTCTGTCTGCTCAATTAACTTGAATTGGAGCTGACATCCTTTGTGGGAAGGAAGAAACTACACAAAAAGAAGAGGCCAATAAATTTGCCAAATATAAACATGTTCACAGGAGGAAAAAAGCATTCTATACTCAAAAGAGCGTGACAATTATCAATGAATCACTGTATCTACATCTTAACTGTTCAAGCTACCACGAGTCATAGATAAAATAAATTTTAAGTGCTTTCCCAGGGTAAGAATACTGAGGAAGGCTGGAAGTGAATATCAGTATTAGGACAAACTGAAATTACATTTACTTAATAGGAAGCAATGAGAGCAACACAGCATCACTCCTGTAATATTCCCTGTCAACAAATTCATGAACTGAATCCACAAATGAGGAAACAGAAAACAAACTCAAATTAAGGGTCCTAGTTCAAAATGGCCTGCAATCTTTAAGAGTTAAAGGGATGGGGGTGGGGGGGAACAGATCAAGGGACTATTCTGGATACATGATAATAAATGCAACACATGATATTGAATGGAATCTTATCCTTATACGACATACTATTTGAACAACTGGTGAAACTTAAATGTGGTCTAAGGAACAGACAATCTAATATACCAATATCCTGATTTTAATAGGTATATTGTGATTATTCAGAAGAATGTCCCTGTTTATAAGAAATGCATACTCACGTGTTTGAGGGTGATAGTACATCATTTAGACAACTTATCAAACGGTTCTGGGGCAAAATAAATTCTTAGTACTGTACTTGGAACTTTTCTGAATGTTAAATAAGGGGGAAAAGGAGAAATCTGGATATTATCCTGCTTCCTATCATCTGTTACAAACTACCCTTGCCTGTCCCCACATCTCTGTCACCCACTTACTTCATCCCTAAGTCTACCTGAGTCCACCTCCTAAATAGCCCTACCCTCAATCCCACCTTTCTAGGACTGTTTAATAAGCACATGCTATCTGCTTCTTGCCCAAATGATTTGAATAGCGTCCCTAGTAATCTCCCTATCTTTGTCTCCCACCCTCTCACCTACCCTCTATACTGCTGCCAAAACAGGAAATGTCAACAACTTAGCAGCAGTGTCTAAACTTTTTACATGCCGAACCCTTTGTTCAAATGAGAGAAAAGCACTGAACAGGTGGAGAGAGAGCAGGGGAGAAGAGAAACAGTGTGCACAGAGAGAATTAGCAACCCTCTGGTGACTCTGCAAAACTTCTGAAAACTACTATTCTGTAGGACAACTCTAAACTCCTAAGCACAGTACATAAGACACACCTAATCTGGTCTCACTTTCATCCAGCTTCAATACACACTGGTCTGCCTTTATATTCAATAATTTTTCTCACAGACTATGAACTAAACAGCTTGGTGATTACAGATTTTTAAAACATAAAACTGTCCATCTTAAGTTGTTAGCAGATATTTCTATTTTTTTGTGATAGTTTAAGACTGAAGTCTACTGAAAAAACTCTACAACTGTGTAGATATCTCCTACAAGTCTTTTGGGACTTCCCTTGTGGCTCAGTTGGTAAAGAATCCACCTATGATATGAGAAACCTGGGTTCGATCTCTGGGTTGGGAAGATCCCCTGGAGAAGGGAATGGCTACCCACTCCACTATTCTGGCCTGGAGAATTTCATGAACAGTATAGTCCATGGGGTGGCAAAGAGTTGGACACAACTGAGTGACTTGCACTTCACTTTCACAAGTCATTTAGGTAGAGTGGCTATCATCACTGCTTGGAGCAAGAAGGGTGTCAGGTTTGGATATGAAAGCTGAAATCTGGGTTAGAAAGGTAAATGATCACAGAATTCAGTCAATGTTTTAATTCAGCTGTTCACCAATCAAATATTAAGAGTGGAAAAAATGGGTAAAGCACAAATAGTTGACTATTCACCCTCTAATAGTTACTATTAGAGAGTTGATAAACATATGAAAATGTACTCAATAACATCAGCCATCAAGGAAATGCAAATTAAATCACATGCCAAAACAACTTCTCATTCACAAGAATTACTAAAATTAAAAGCAACCAAACACCACCAAATGTTGGGGAAAACAGGAAACAACTGAAACTCTCGTGCTTGGCTCCTGGACTTGTACACGGTGCCACCACCGTGTAAAGCCACTTGGTGGTCTCTTGCAAAAACACACACTCTTTGAGCTGGCACACACACTCCTAGGCACTTAACCAAGAGAAATGTCTACAAAAAGGTCGGTACAAAAATGCTTATATCATAGTAGTTTTATTCAGAATAGCCAAAACTGAAAACAACTCAAATCCTCACCAACAGAAGAATGGATATGCTGGATTGTATTTGTGCAATGGAATAGCACACAGAGACAAAAAAGAATGCACCCTGACACATGCAGCAACACACACAGGTGACAAGAACAGCATGCTGAAGGAAAGAAGCCAGACACAAAACAGCAACACCATGCACTTCCGCTTAGATGACATTTACAAATACACTGAACTCATCTACAGTGACAATAATCAGAACAGCAGCTGCCTGAGTGTGGACTGAATGGAATGCGCATGAGGGACATTTGGGGAGTGACAGAAATACTCTATGTATCAATAGAGGTATTGGTTATGGTTACATATACATAAGTATATACATTTGTAAAAACTCATCTGTACATGTCACTTTAGATAAAAGCACCTCAATTAAAAATGTACAATTAACTGAAGACAACGCAAAAACTTCTCTGCCTTCCTTGACTCCCAATGTCAGACTGTTACAGGCTCAAGAAGGCTTAGGTCTTTGCTCTGGGCCCATAGTTGAAAAGACAGCAACACATCCTGAAACATCCTATAGCAAGGAGAGAGAATTTGGAATGAAGAACACGATACAGCCTGGTAAGCAACCACACTAGAGGAAACAAC
The DNA here is from genome assembly GCF_049115385.1 of Moschus berezovskii. Classification (NCBI taxonomy): domain Eukaryota; kingdom Metazoa; phylum Chordata; class Mammalia; order Artiodactyla; family Moschidae; genus Moschus; species Moschus berezovskii. The sequence goes on along the minus strand of NC_142478.1, from coordinate 7,947,448 downwards.
ATCTGAAGCCACTACTGACAGAGCCAGTGATCACAGGACCAAAGGAAGCCAGGATTTGCTAAATTCCAAACTAACTCAGCATCTGTAAGGAAAGTCTTAATACCATCACACTGAGCGAGCACCAACGCAAGCCCTTTAACTTTGGCCTCTACTCTGCCTCACATCACGTTTGCAAGGTTTCAAACTTCAGAAAGAGCATACCACTCTAATATAGAAATGGTCTGTCTATAGGAAACCAGTGAGTCTGTGTTTTAAACAGGGTTCCCATCCTGGTGAGCATCCTTTTAGCATGGCAACTGTAGTAAACCACACACGGTAAAAAATGTCACCTTGCTATTTGCTTTTTATAAATTTAGGGATCCTGCTCTCATCGGCTGTTGCTTGATCTCCTCATGCCTGGGTCCCTGGGAAGTTCCAGTCAGTATCTACGCAATTAGAACCCAGGTACCTGGAGAATCCCAGGGACGGGGGAGCCTGGTGGGCTTCCGTCTGTGGGGTCGCAAAGAGTCGGACACGACTGAAGTGACTTAGCAGCAGCAGCAACTCTTGCCTGGATTTCTTTTCTTGCTCTCAGGCAAAACAATGACCTCATTTAGATAAATCTGCCAGAGAAACACTATTCACAGGTAGACTCTCAGAAACAATCACTCCATCTTCCTCTTCAAATTCCTGGCAGGAAGGCTAAGTGGACACACTGGGGGAAGATATTGCCTGACTGCACTGCACACAAGGTATCTTCAGAAAATGTGTATTTGAATTGAAAAAACAAAAGATTTAAACTCTAGCATGTGCCAGGCACTGGGGATACAATGCTGACCGAAGACATAAACCATGCATCTAAAAAACAGAGTTAAAAAGATACTGATTATAAAAAATGAGACAAACATCTGCTCTAGCTAGACCTCTGTAAGATATGTGGATTAAAAATAAATAAACTTCTAAAAGTTACATAATTATAGTTGAAACCAGGTAAAATATACTTCATTCTAGCCTGGTTGCATCACTGCTCACCAATGTCTATAGTGATTGAAAAAGCAAAAAGAAAAGCAAAAACCATCACCACTACTAATACCAAGAAACAAAGAAGCAACAGTGAAAGTGAAAGCCGCTTAGTTTTGTACGATTCTTTGCAACCCCATGGACTATACAGGCCATGGAATTCTCCAGGCCAGAATACCAGAGTGGGTAGCCTTTCCTTTCTCCAGGGGATCTTCCCAACCCAGGGATCGAATCCAGGTTTCCCACATTGCAGTGGATTCTTTACCAGGTAGGCCACCTGAGAAGCCCAATTATAATTACAAGAAGAAGCCCAATCATAAATTCAAGAAGAAACAATTATAATTCACTCAAAACTATTCTTTTTTAGTAATGACTAAGCTATTATTTTTTAAATAGTAAGAAGTATGATTTTCTTACAAAGACCTTTTCTGTGTACATGAAAATAAAGCAACACTGTAATAATGATTAAATCAGTAAACTAGATCCTTACGTAATGACCTGTAATTTTTCAGACAAGAAATTTTTAAAATTTTTCAGGTTACAGAACAGCATTTCTGGGCAAACCTAACAAGGCAGTAGTTGTACAACATTCTCAAACTTCCAAACACCCTCAATTTCAGTACAAACAATGCTGTGTTGTACACTCAATCTAAAACTAAGAGGCAGCCTTGTGGGTTAGTCACAACTTGAATTCCTTATCACAATGATGCTGGAATAAGGATTTTACCACTAAACTCAGTCATTCAAATAACTGGGAAGTCAGTAGCAGTGGTTATCACTGCTCTCCAGAACTACTGATTTTCAGATTTATTTGAAGGACTATTTCTCAGAACTTCCAAGTCTCTGGATAGAAATCCTTCATACTGAAGTTATTCCTCTCCCCGAGATAAAAGTAGAGGGTTAAGTCAAAAGAACAGTAATAATTAATTGAAAGCCATAAAAAATGTCTTTCTTTTTCAGCAATTCAATTACTCCAGATATAAAAAATAAAATATTAGTAAGGAATCTTACAGGTTTCTAAGAAGCCTGCTTTGTTATTTAAATATTCAAATTAGTAAAGATACTTCCACTACATTCATGTCATCAGCAAACATCCCCAGAGTTATCTACTAAGAGCTAACACTATGCTATGTACAACACATTCATTTAATCTACAACCCTGACATCATTATTCCCATTTTATAAAACAAGAAACAGCCTTGGATTAAGGTCATTCGCCTGAATAATTACAGTCAGTAAGATTTAGTAACATGTTCGAAATTCAGATATGTCTGAGCCAAGGTTTATGTTCATTCCACTAGACCAACCTCCAACATAATAAAAATCCTGAAGCACCAAGAAAAACAAAGACACAAGTGACAGTAACATAACACATTACAGCTATCTCTTTAATATAAAAGTCCCTTCTTGCGCTCACTTTAGCAGCACATATACTAAAATTGGAACAATACAGAGAAGATTAGCATGGCCCCAGCGCAAGGATGACACGCAAATTTGTGAAGTATTTCATATTTTAAAACCCCAAATTTAGCAGACGGAAAGACATCATAAATATCAGAGCAGAAACAAATGAAAAAGAAATGAAGAAAACAATAGTAAAGATTAATAAAACTAAAAGCTGGTTCTTTGAGAAGATAAACAAAATTGACAAACCATTACCAGACTCATCAAGAAACAAGCAAAAGAGAAGAATCAAATCAACAAAATCAGAAATGAAACAGGAGAGGCTATAAGAGACAGTGCAGAAATACAAAGGATCATAAGAAACTATTATGAGCTACTACATGCCAATAAAATGAACAACCTGGAAGAAACATACATATTCTTAGAAAAATTCCACCTGCCAAGACTGAACCAGGAAGAAACAGTAACTATGAAGAAGCCAATCACAAGCACTGAAACCGAAACTGTGATTTAAACAACCTCTCAGAAAGCAAAAGATCAATACCAGCTGGCTTCACAGGTGAATTTCACCAGACATCTAGAAAAGAGCTAACGCTTACCTTTCTCAAACTCTCCCAAAAATTTTCAGAGGAAGAAACACTTCCAATCTCATCCTACGCGGTCACCATCACCCCAATACCAAAACCAGATAAAGACTTCACACACACACAAAAAATTACAGGCCAGTATCACTGATGAAAACAGATAGGGAAATCCTTAGCAAACAATTCAACAACACTAAAAAGATCAAGTTGGGTTTATCTCAGGTACACAAAGATTCTTCAATACATGCAAATCAATCAATATGATACACCATATTAACAAACCGAAAGATAAAAGCCATATGATCATTTCAATAGATGTAGAAAAGCTGTTGACAAAATTCAGCACCCATTTATGATAAAAACGCTTCAAAAGATGGGCATAGAAGGAACCTACCTCAACATAATAAAGGCTATATATGATAAACCCACAGCAAACATTATTCTCAATGGTGAAAAACTGAAAGCATTCCCTCTAAGATCAGGAAAAAGACAAGGGTGCCCACTCTCTCCACTATTATTCAACATAATAAACTACTATTATTATAGTTTCATAAGTCCTAACTACAACAATCAGAGAAGAAAAAGAAATAAAAGGAATCCAGATTAGAAAAAAGAAGTAAAACTCATTTGCAGATGATGTGATACTATACATGGAAAACCCTAAAGATTCTATCAGAAGATTACTAGAGCAAATCAATGAATTTAGCAAAGTTGCAGGATACAAAATCAATACATAGAAATAAGAACTTGCATTCTTATACACTAACAACAAAAAATCAGAAAGAGAAAGTAAGGAAACAACCCCATTTGCCATTGCGACAAAAAGAATAAAATATCTAGGAATAAACCTACCAAAGGAGACAAAAGAACTGTATACCGCAAATTGTAAGACACTGATAAAATAAACCAAGACAACATAAACAGATGGAGAGATATTCCATGTTCCCGGGTTGGAAGAATCAACACTGTGAAAACGACTGTATTACCAAATGCAATCTACACATTTAATGAGGTCCCTACCAAATTACCAAGCATTTTTCACAGAACTAGAACAAAAAATTTCACAATTCATATGGAAACACAAATGATCCTGAACAGCCAAAGCAATCTTAAGAATGGAACTAGAAGAATCAAGCTTCCTCACTTCAGACTATACTGTAACTAAAGTTACAGTCATCAAGACAGCATAATACGAACAAAAACAGAAATACAGACCAACGGAACAAGAATGGTTTGCTTAGTTTTGCCGGGAGACTGACCTACACACCTACGGACACCTTATCTTTCACAAAGAGGCAAGACTATACAATGGAGAAATGATGCTCTCTTCAATAGCAGTGCTGGGAAAACTGGACAGCTCCATGTAAAAGAAGGAAGTTAGAACACTTTCTAACACCAAACACAAAGATAAACTCAAAATGGATAACGGACTTAATGTAAGACCAGAAACTATAAAACGCTTAGAGGAAAGTTTAGCAGAATACTCTATACATACATCTATGGCCCACCTTCTAGAGTAATGGAAATAAAAACAAAAATAAACAAGTGGGACCTAATTAAACTTAAAAGGATAGTAACGCTGGGCTGGAAGAAGCACAAGCTGGAATCAAGATTGCTGGGAGAAATATCAATAACCTCAGATATGCAGATGACACTACCCTTATGGCAGAAAGTGAAGAGGAACTCAAAAGCCTCTTCATGAAAGTGAAAGAGGAGAGTGAAAAGGTTGGCTTGAAGCTCAACATTCAGAAAACAAAGATCATGGCATCTGGTCCCATCACTTCATGGGAAATAGATGGAAAAACAGTGGAAACAGTGTCAGACTTTATTTTTTTGGGCTCCAAAATCATTGCAGATGGTGATTGCAGCCATGAAATTAAAAGACACTTGCTCCTTGGAAGGAAAGTTATGACCAACCTTGATAGTATATTAAAAAGCAGAGACATTACTTTGCCAACCAAGGTCCATCTAGTCAAGGCAATGGTTTTTCCCGTGGTCATGTATGGATGTGAGAGTTGGACTATGAAGAAAGCTGATCGCCGAAGAATCGATGCTTTTGAACTGTGGTGTTGGAGAAGACTCTTGAGAGTCTCTTATACTGCAAGGAGATCCAACCAGTCCATTCTAAAGGAGATCAATCCTGGATGTTCATTGGAGGGACTGATGCTAAAGCTGAAACTGCAATACTTTGGCCACCTCATGCGACGAGTTGACTCACTGGAAAAGACTCTGATGCTGGGAAAGGTTGGGGGCGGGAGGAGAAGGGGAAGACCGAGAATGAGATGGCTGGATGGCATCACCGACTCTGTGGGCATGAGTTTGAGTGTACTCCAGGGGTTGGTGATGGACAGGGAGGCCTGGCGTGCTGTGATTCATGGGGTCGCAGAGAGTCGGACACGACTGAGCGACTGAACTGAACTGAACTGAAAGGAAACCATAAACAAGGTGAAAAGACAACTCTCGGAATGGGAGAAAATAATAACAAATGAAACAATTGACAAAGGATTTATCTCCAAAATATACAGGCAGCTCATGCAAATCAATACCAGAAAAACAAACAACCCAAACAAAGTGTGGGCAAAAGACCTAAACAGACGTTTCTCCAAAGAAGATGTACAGATTGCTAATAAACACACGAAAAGATGCTCAATATCATACATTATTCAGTTCAGTTCAGACGCTCAGTCGTGTCCGACTCTTTGCGACCCCATGAATCGCAGCACGCCAGGGCTCCCTGTCCATCACCAACTCCCGGAGTTCACTCAAACTCATGTCCATTGAGTTGGTGATGCCATCCAGCCATCTCATTCTCCGTCGTCCCTGTCTCCTCCCGCCTCCAATCACTCCCAGCATCAGAGTCTTTTCCAGTGAGTCAACTCGTTGCATGAGGTGGCCAAAGTATTGGAGTTTCAGCTTTAGCATCAGTCCTTCCAATGAACACCCGGGATTGATCTCCTTTAGAATGGACTGGTTGGATCCCCATACATTATTAGCAAAATGCAAATCAAAACGACAATGAGATATCAACTCACATCAGTAAGGACAACCATCATCAAAAAAAAATCTACAAACAACAAATGCTGGAGAGGGTGTGGAGCAAAAAGAACCCTCTTGCACTGTTCGTGGGAATGTAAATTGATATAGCAACTATGAAGAACAGTATGGAGAGTTCTTAAAATACTAGAAATAAAACCACCATATGACCCAGCAATCCCACTACTGGGCATACACCCTGAGAAAACCATAAACAAAAAAGACACAAATACCTCAGTGTTCGCTGCAGCACTATTACAATAGCTGGGATATGGAAGCAACCTAGATGCCCATCAACAGATGGATGCATAAAGAAGCTGTGGTACATATATGCAATGGAATATTACTCACCCATATTTAGAATGCATTTGACAGAGTTCTAATGAGGTAGATGAACCTGGAGCCTGTTAGACAGAGTGATGTAAGTCAGAAAGAGAAAAACAAATATCATGTATTAAAGCATATACATGGAATCTAGAAAGATGGTGCTGATGAACCTATCTGCAGGGCAGGAATGGAGACGCAGACACAGGGAACAGACTCATGGACACGGTGAGCGGAGCGGGGAACAGACTGAGACGGCAGCATGGACTCGCACACACTGCCATATGTCAAATAGCGAGCCAGTGGGGAGCTGCTGTATGATGCAGAGAGCGCAAACCCAGGCTCTGTGGCAACCCAAAGGGGTGGGATGGCGTGGAAGGCAGGTTCAAGAGGGAGGGGACATATGAATAACTGTGGTTGAGTCATGTTGATACATGGCAAAAACCAACACAGTATTTGTGAACCAATTACCCTTCAATTAAAAATAAGTTAACGAAAATGTTTTAAAAACAAAAAAGCCCCTTCTTAAAAACAAAAAAGGCCCATTCTCCTTTCTCATCATATTTCTTCCAATTAAGAGCAGGAACAGTGAGTGGGTCAGCGGTCCATTTGGTCAAAGACAATCGACAGTGAAAACAGCTGCATAAAACTGAGGTCCTAAACCCCAGTGGTTAAGAGCGCATGTTCAGCAGTAGATGACAATACAAATTTTACTCCTACCACTATTAAGCTATGTAAGCCTGGACATATCACTCAGTGCCTTTAATCTCAGTTATCTCACCTGCAAAAGGAATTTAAAATGGCACCTCTACCTCACAGAGTTATTTTGAGGATTAGAGAGATAATGCATGTAAAATGTTTTAAGATGTGCCTGACACATAGTGAGTACTTACTATGTTATTCTTATTAGCTAATAAATAACCCTCTTTTATCAACTTTTAGAACACGTCAAAATAGGTTACTTCATCATGAGTTAGGTATTACATGGAAGAAGATTAGCAGTCTCTTTCTTAGAGATATGCAATTCAATTCTTAACTCAATTTGGGTTTACTACTTACAAGGTTAGAGTAAGTATCTTCAAAACCAAAGCAGTTCAAAGGTTACAAGAGGAGTGTTCGGGGGGGGCAGACTAGGTCTACTGTACACTACTGGTGGGAATGCAAACTGGTGCAGTGCCTATGGAAAACAGCACCACATACTCCAGAAATGCCACTTCTGGGTACATATCCAAAGGAAATGAAAACAGGATACTGAAGAGAGATCTGCATCCTATGTGCATTATTCACCAATGCTAAGATAGGGAATCAACCTAAGCATCCACTAATGGATGAACAGATGAAAACATGGAATCTTAAACAAAAAAAACCGAACTCACAGAAACAGAGAAGAAACGTGAATGCTAAGCAAGGTTGGTAAGAAGAAAGAAGCTTTCAGCTGTAAGATTAATGATGTCTGAGTATTTACTGTAAATCAGGATGACGAAAGTAGACAACACTGTGTTAGAGAACTGAAATTTGCAAATGGAGAAGAACTTAATGTTCTCATGGAAAAAAGAGAGAAGTGAGGTGAGGTATTGTCGTTGCTTAGTCTCGAAGTCATGTCCGACTCTTTTGCAACCGAAGGGACTACAGCTCACCAGACTCTGTCCATGGGAGCTCCCAGGCAAGAATACTGAAAGGGTTGCCATTTCCTTCTCCAAGGGATCTTCCCAACCCAGCCATCAAACCCATGTCTCTTGCACTGGCAGGAGGATTATTTACCACTGAGCCACCAGGAAAGCCATGGATGTGTTGATTAACTATATGGGGAAATTCATTCACAATGAATATATATTAATATATAAAATCACCACTATACACAGTTTAAATATCTTACAATTTTAGATGTCAACTATAGCTTCCCTGGTGACTCAGATGGTAAAGAATCTGCCTGCTATACAGGAGACCCTGTATGCCATACAGATTCAATCCCTGGATCAAGAAGATGCCCTGGATAAGGGAATGGATTCCCAATCTAGTATTCTTGCCTGGAGAACCCCGTGAACAGAGAGGCCTGGTGGGCTATAGTCCATAGGGTCGCAAAGAGTCAGACACAACTGACTAACACGTTCACTTTTTTTTTCAGGCCTCAATAAAGCTAAAATTAATTTCTAAAAAAGAATATTCTAACACCCTAGAAATCCCTCTTGGGAATCCATTATGTACTTAAATCTATCTTCACCCACAAGTGTTAACTATGACTTTTAACACCATTGATTAATTTTGCCCGTTTCTGAAATCTATATAAATTTCCTGGAGAAAGAAACAGCAACCCATTCCAGTATTCTTGCCTGGGAAATTTCATGGACAGAGGAGCCTGGTGGGCTACAATTCATCGGGTCACAAAAGTCAGACACAACTTAGCAACTAAACAACAACATATTGCTATCTATAACCCTCAACATTCACTGGAAGGACGGACACTTAAGTTCCAATACTCTGGGGCCCCCTGATGTGAAGAGCTGACTCACTGGAAAAGACTCTGATGCTGGGCAAGGCTGAAGGCAGGAGGAGAAGCGGGCAACACAGGATGAGATGACTGAGTGGCACCAATGACTCAATGAGAGTTTGAGCAAACTCCAGGAGATAAATTTTTATTCTTCCTCTAATTAAAAACATTAATTACAATTGTTTAATTACCACTCACAATTTATAGGGTTTTGGCTTTCAAATATGGTTCTTATAGCTAAACCAGTATATGCTGGAATAATACACCATTACTACCTTTCCTAAATGAACCAGAGCACTAAGGAATCAAACAGCAAATAAGGGAAAGTATTCCTTTATAAAATTATCTGTTAGTAAATGAAAAAGAAATGAGAGAATAAGAACTCTAACATTTTTGCAACTTTCAATAAATTAATGGATAGAGACCTGAATATCAACAGCTACTAATATCATAAAAGGAAGGACATTAGACACTAGGTGACTCTTAAGGAAATAACTCACCACGCCATGACAGAGGGATCAAACCAAGCCTAATAAAGCCTCTGAATCCAGCTACCAATTTGAGGAAATTAAAAAGGACGATGAATATGTTGAACTGTACCATGATGTACGCAATTAGTCAAATCCAGACTATGAAAAACAGATCAAACAGATAAATTTTAAGATATAGAATATAAATCTGTAGGTTGAAACAGATTTAAAGAAACAGTAACTTTTTTAAAAAAGTCAAGATTAAACAACAGTATCTAGGGAGACATAATTGAGTGAGAGTATCATAAACAAAAGGAGCTGATCTCTGTAAGTGTAACTTAGAGGAAAGTGAATGTGAAAGTCACTCAGTCATTCAGACTCTTTGCAACCTCACTGACTGTACCGTCCATGGAATTCTCCAGGCCAGAATACTGGAGTAGGTAGCCTTTCCCTTCTCCAGGGGATCTTCCCAACCTAGATCTCCCACACTGCAGGTGATTCTTTACCAGCTGAGCCACAAGGGAAGCCCAACTCAGAGGAAAAGAGTTACTTAAAAGAAGGGATGGGGCTATGATTGAGTCAGGGCACATGGAGGTGCTTCTGGGATAGTTGACAAACTTCTGTGTATTGAGCTGTGTGGTACTTACAGCAATGTATCATCTATCAACATAAAAAAATGATTAAAAAATGTGCAGGAGGTCTGAATAGACATTTTTCCAGAGAAGATTTGGAGATGTCTAACATGCACATCAGACTCTTTTCCAGTGAGTCAACTCATTGCATGAGGTGGCCAAAGTATTGGAGTTTCAGCTTTAGCATCAGTCCTTCCAATGAAAACCCAGGATTGATCTCCTTTAGAATGGACTGGCTGGATCTCCTTGCAGTCCAAGGGACTCTCAAGAGTCTTCTCCAGCACCACAGTTCAAAAGCATCAATTCTTCGGCGATCAGCATTCTTCACAGTCCAACTCTCACATCCATATATGACCACGGGAAAAACCATAGCCTTGACTAGACGGACCTTTGTTGGCAAGCTGGGAGGGATTGGGGGTGGGAGGAGACGAGGACGACAGAGAATGAGATGGCTGGATGGCATCACCGACTCGATGGACATGAGTTTGAGTGAACTCCGGGAGTTGGTGATGGACAGGGAGGCCTGGCGTGCTGTGATTCATGGGGTCGCAAAGAGTCGGACGACTGAGTGACTGAACTGAACTGAACTGAACATACACATCGGAGAAGGCAATGGCAACCCACTCCAGTACTCTTGCCTGGAAAATCCTATGGACGGAGGAGCCTGGTAGGCTGCAGTCCGTGGGGTCGCAATGAGTCAGATATGACTGAGTGACTTCACTTTCACTTTTCACTTTCATGCGTTGGAGAAGGAAATGGCAACCCACTCCAGTGTTCTTGCCTGGAGAATCCCAGGGACGGTGGAGCCTGTTGGCTGCTGTCTATGGGGTTGCAGAGTCGGACATGACTGAAGCGACTTAGCAGCAACAGCAGCAACATGCACATAAAAAGATGCTAACATCACTAATGGTCAACTAGCTTTACACCCTTCAGGAAAAATCCTTTGTGATTGGATGTTTAATGCCTGCCAGGTAACCGGTACCCAAGATGTTGAAGCTACAGTTATTTTATGATAGCACATTTCCCTTATCTGCCTCATTTTATTCCATCACTGTTGACCCTTATTTTAAAATATTTTATAGCCATACTTATGATGCTCCTGACTTCTTGATTTCACAAATCAATTTCATTCAAATTCAAAGAGTGCCAAGTCTTTATGCATATTTTGTACCAAATTAAATTAGAAGACAAAAAATTTGAGCTTTCGTAATTGCTACAAAGATAAATAATGGAGAAATTTGGTGCTAAACAACATAACACAAAAAATATATATTAGCGATATACATTATAACTAATAAAACTACCCGAGGAGTGTAATGCTTATTTTTTTGTGTATATCTTTGCAATCTATTTTATCTATATTGACAAAAAAAGATTGTGAAATATTTAGCCATGCAGAATATAAGACCAGATCAGAGCATGTGTAGGAAGGCATTTTGGTAATCATTAACTATCCTGCAATGACAGACTACAAGTTATGATGTGTGTCATGTGCACTTTAATCGGTAATATTAGCAAATCTCCAAATGTTAGCCACATTGGTTTGTTTCCCTTGTACATATTTTATTCATGATATTTCAATGCTGTAACTGGGTGGTCCTTTTTAAACAAAACATTTGCAAAACAAAGGGATTATTTGTTTTTAAAGCTTTTGTAAATAAAGGTTTCAGAAATGGTCTTACACAAAAAAATCAGACAAGTGCAAATCAAAACTATAGTGAGATAACATCTCACATCTGTTAGAACGGCTGTCACCAAAATTCTACAAATAGTAAAACACAGTTAAGGATGTGGAGAAAAGGGAACCCCAGCACACTGCTAGGGAGAATGTAAACTGGTGCAGTCAGCTATGGAAAACAGTATGGAGGGTCCCCAAAAACTAACAATAGAAGTACCATGTGACCCAGCAATTCGAGTCCTGAGTATATATCCAAAAAAAGAAAAACAAAAACCAGACTAATTTGAAAAGATATATGCACTAGCATTATTTGTAATTGCAAAGATATGGAAGCAAGCTAAGTGTTCATCAACAGATGAACGCATAAAGAAGATATGGAGTATTACTCAGCCATAAAAAAGAAATTCTGCCATTTGCAATATCACAGAAGGGCCTATTTAACACTTAGTGAAATAAGATAAAGGAAAACACTGGATATACATGGAATCTAAAAAATAAAACGAATGAATGACTAGGACAGAACAGAAACAGACTCACAGATGAAGAGAACAAACTAAAGGGGAAAGAGGCAAGACAGGCACAGGAGATTACGAGACGCAAACCACGATGTATTAAATACATGAGCAACAGTGAAACACTGTACGGCACAGAGAAACACGTTATTTTACAATAATTTTAAATGGAGTATACTGTACAAAAATATTGAATCACTATGTTGCAGACCTAAAACTAAAACTATAAATCAAATATACTTCAACAAAAAAGTATAGATCTTAATGCACTACAGTATACATTTGTTTTATATAGTTTCCTGCAGCTATAATTTATTTTACAATAAAAAGAACAGTTTAAACACTAGAAGATTATAGATAAGATCTGTTTAATAAAATTTATCAGCAATGGTCCAGTGTCATCTGATTTATTTTCAACAATAATTTTCATTCCAAAATCTTATAGTAAATAACATTTCAAAATGAAAAGAAAATTTGACAAAGTGTGTTAAAATGCCTGTGATTTAGTTGCTAAGTTGTGTCCAACTCTTGTGACCCCATGGACTGTAGCCTGCCACACTTCTCTGTCCATGGGATTCTCCAGGCAAGAATACTGGACTGGGTTGCTGTTTCCTTCTCCAGAGCATCTTCCTGACCCAGGAATCGAACCCGGGTCTCCGGCACTGCAGGCATATTCTTTACCGACTGAACTCTGACAAAAGCCCTAAAATGCCTGATGCTTATCTTAATAATTCGAAAAGAAACTATTGAGTACAATATCCACTCAGTGCTCCTGCAGCAGTATAAGAGCTGCCAAATTTGGCAAATTTAACAAATTTGGGGATGCAGCACATAGCTTGAAGCCAGTTAATTTACTCCTAGATACCTCTTCATTTCACGATTACACAAGCAGTATTCAAAACAGTAATTCACTTATGTAGCTGGGTAACAAGCTACAGCTGCCAGACTGTTGGGTTTTTCTGGACTTCTTCTACTCTCAAAAAATCTAGAAAAGTCACCTAAATTTCAGACAGTAATTTCAAGAAAGCTTTGGTATCTCATTTTAGTGTTACAAAGTTTGACCATATTCTTCTAAAATTCAAAACTCCTGATTACATTAAAACATAATCATATAGATACTCTTTTGAGGTGGATGTACTACTCTTTTTCTCCTGCCATTCTAAACTAGGTTGAATTAATCAAGAAATTACAATAAATTATGAAGTATCTGATAAGAAATGAAGCAGATGTGACACGTAAAAAAGCCATCTAGCCCTAAAATAGCCTGAAATCTAGTTGTAGATATAAGTATGTATTACTTTATGAAAGTGAAAGTGTTAGTCTCTCAGTCCTGCCAACTCTTTGAAAACCCATGGACTGTAGCCCACCAAACGTCTCTGTCCACAGAATTCTCCCGGCAAGAATACTAAAGTGGTCAGCCATTTCCTTCTCTAGAGGATCTTCCTGATGCAGGGACTGAACCAAGGTCTCCTGCATTCAGTTCAGTTCACTCACTCAGTAATGTCTGACTCTTTGCGACTGCATGGACCACAGAACACAAGGTCTACCGGTCCATCATCAATTTCAGAGTTTACGCAAACTCGTGTCCATCCAGTCGGTGATGCCAACCAACTATCTCATCCATTCTCATCCCCTTCTCCCACCTTCAACCTTTCCAAGGATCAGGATCTTTTCGAATGAGTCAGCTCTTTCCATCAGGTGGCCAAAGAACTGGAGTTTCAGCTTCAGCATCAGTCCTTCCAGTGAATATTCAGGACTAATTCCCTTTAGGATGGATTGGTTGGATCTCCTTGCAGTCCAAGGGACTCTCAACACTCTTCTCCAACACCACAGTTCAAAAGCACCAATTCTTCTGCATTCAGCTTTCTTCACAGTCCAACTCTCACATCCATACATGATTACTAGAAAAACCATAGCTTTGACTAGATGGACCTTTGTTGGCAAAATAACGTCTCTGCTTCTTAATATGCTCTCTAGGTTGGTCATAACTTTCCTTCCAAGGAGCAAGTGTCTTTTAATTTCATGGCTGCAGTTACCATCTGCTGCGATTTTGGAGCCCTCAAAAATGAAGTCTGTCACTGTAACCATTGTTGTTCCATCTTTTCGCCATGAAGTGATGGGGCCGGATGACATGATCTTAGTTTTCAGAATGTTGAGTTTTAAGCCAACGTTTTCACTCTCCTCTTTCACTTTCATCAAGAGGCTCTTTAGTTCTTCTTTGCTTTCTGCCATAAAGGTGGTGTAACCAGCCAATCTGATCACACAGACCACAGTTTATCTAACTCAATGAAACTAAGCCATGCCATGTGTAGCCACCCAAGACGGAGGGGTCATGGTGGAGAGGTCTGACAGAATGTGGTCCACTGAAACAGGGAATGGAAAGCCACTTCAGTATTCTTGCCTTGAGAACCCCATAAACAGTATGAAAAGGCAAAAAGATAGGAAAATGAAAGATGAACTCCCCAAGTGGGTAGGTGCCCAATATGGTACTGCAGATCAGTGGAGAAATAGCTCCAGAAAGAATGAAGGGAGGGAACCAAAGCAAAAAAACATCCAGTTGTGGATGTGACTTGTGATAGTAGCAAGGTCCGATGCTGTAAAAAGCAATATTGCATAGGAACCTAGAATGCTTGGGTCCATGAATCAAGGCAAATTGGAAGTGGTCAAACAGGAGATGGCAAGAGTGAACGTAGACATTCTAGGAATCAGTGAACTAAGATGGACTGGAATGGGTGAATTTCACTCATATGAACATGATATCTACTACTGTGGGCAGGAATCCCTTAGAAGAAATGAAGTAGCCATCAAAGTCAAAGACCCGAAATGCAGTACTTGGATACAATCTCAAAAATGACAGAACGATCTCTGTTCATTTCTAAGGCAAACCATTCAATATCACAAATCCAAGTCTATGACCCGACCAGTAACGCTGAAGAACCTGAAGTTGAATGGTTCTATGAAGACCTACAAAACCTTTTAGAACTAACACCAAAAAAAAAAATGTCCTTTTCATTACAGGGGACTGGAATGCAAAAGTAGGAAGTCAGGAAACACCTGGAGTAACAGGGACATTTGGCCTTGGAGCACGGAATGAAGCAGGGCAAAGGCTAATAGAGTTTTGCCAAGAGAACACACTGGTCATAGCAAACACCCTCTTCCAACAACACAAGAGAAGACTCTACACATGGACATCACCAGATAGTCAACACCGAAATCAGACTGATTACATTCTTTGCAGTCAACAATGGAGAAGCTCTATACACTCAGCAAAAACAATACCGGGAGCTGAGTGTGGCTCAGATCATGAACTCCTTATTGCCGAATTCAGACTTAAATTAAAGAAACTGGAGAAAACCACTGGACCATTCAGGTATGACCTAAATCAAATCCCTTATGATTATACAGTGGAAGTGAGAAATAGATTTAAGGAACTAGATCTGATAGAGTGCCTGATGAACTATGGACAGAGGTTCGTGACACTGTTTGGGAGTCAGGGAGCAAGACCATCCCAAAGAAAAAGAAATGCAAAAAGCAAATTGGCTGTCTAAGGAGGCCTTACAAATAGCTGTGAAAAGAAGAGGAACCAAAAGCAAAGAAGAAAAGGAAAGATACATGCATTCGAATGCAGAGTTCCAAAGAATACCAAGGAGAGATAGCAAGTAAGAAAGCCCTCCTCACAGATCAGTGCAAAAAAATAGAGGAAAACAACAGAATGGGAAAGACTAGAGATCTTTCCAAGAAAATTAGAGATACCAAGGGAACATTTCATGCAAAGATGAGCTCAATAACAGAAGAAGATATTAAGAAGAGGTGGCAACAATACACAGAAGAAGTATATAAAAAAGAACTTCACGACCCAGATAATCACAATGGTGTGATCACTCACCTAGACCCAGACATCCTGGAATGCAAAGTCAAGTGAGCCTTAGGAAGCATCACTATGAACAAAGCTAGTGGAGGTGATGGAATTCCAGTTGAGCTATTTCAAATCCTAAAAGATGATGCTGTGAAGTGCTGCACTCAATATGTCAGCAAATTTGGAAAACTCAGCAGTGGCTACAGGCTTGGAAAAGGTCAATTTTCATTCCAATCCCAAAGAAAGGCAATGCCAAAGAATGCTCAAGCTACCAAACACTTGCACTCATCTCACACATTAGCAAAGTAATGCTCAAAACTCTCCAAGCCAGGCTTCAGCAATACATGAACCATGAACTTCCAGTTGTTCAAGCTGGTTTTAGAAAAGACAGAGGAACCGGAGATCAAATTGCCAACGTTTGCTGAATCATCGAAAAAGCAACAGAGTGCCAGAAAAACATCTATTTCTACTTTATTGACTATGCCAAACCCTTTACTGTGTGGATCAGAATAAACTGGAAAATTCTGAAAGAGATGGGAATACGAGACCACCTGACCTGCCTCTTGAGAAATCTGTATGCAAGTCAGGAAGCAACAGTTAGAACTGGACATGGAACAACAGAATGGTTCCACATCGGGAAGGGAGTACATCAAGGCTATATATTGTCACCCTGCTTATTCAACTTATATGCAGAGTACATCATGAGGAACGCTGAGCTAAAGGAAGCACAAGCTGGAACCAAGATTGCTGGGAGAAATATCAATAACCTCAGATATGCAGAGGACACCACCGTTATGGCAGAAAGTGAAGAAGAACAACTAAAGAGCCTCTTGATGAAAGAGGAGAGTGAAAAAGTTGGCTTAAAGCTCAACATTAAGAACAACATTCATGGCATCCGGTCCCATCATTTCATGGCAAATAGATGGGGAAACAGTGGAAACAGTGACTGACTTTATTTTTTAGGGCTCAAAAATCACTGCAGATGGTGACTGCAGCCATGAAATTAAAAGATGCTTGTTCCTTGGATGGAAAGTTATGACCAACCTAGACAATATATTAAAAAGCAGAGACATTACTTTGCCAACAAAGTCCATCTAGTCAAGGCTATGGTTTTTCCAGTGGTCATGTATGGATGTGAGAGTTGGACTGTGAAGAAAGCTGAGCACTGAAGAACTGATGCTTTTTAACTGTGGTGTTAGAGTCACAGGACTGCAGGGAGATCCAACCAGTCCATCCTAAAGGAGATCAGTCCTGGGTATTCATTGGAAGGACTGAGGTTGAAGCTGAAACTTCAATACTTTGATCACCTGATGCGAAGAGCTGACTCATTTGAAAAGACCCTGGTGCTGGGAAAAACTGAGGTCGTGAGGAGAAGGGGATGACCAAGGATGAGATGGTTGGATGGCATCACCGACTTGAGTTTTGGTAAACTCCGGGAGGTGGTGATGGACAGGGAGGCCTGTCGTGTTCCGGTTCACGGGGTCACAAAGAGTCAAATACAGCTGAGCAACAGGTCTGAACTGATAAGGGTAGTATCATCTGCATATCTGAGGTTATTGATAGTTCTCCCAGCAATCTTGAGTCCAGCTTGTGCTTCATCCAGCCTAGTATTTCTCATGATGTACTCTGTATATAAGTTAAATAAGCAGGGTGATAATATACAGCCTTGATGTACTCCTTTCCCAATTTGGAACCAGTCTGTTGTTCCATGTCCAGTTCTAACTGTTGCTTCCTGATCTGCATACAGAGTTCTCAAGAGGCAGGTCAGGATGTCTGGTATTTCCATCTCTTGAAGAATTTTCCACAGTTTGTTGTGATCCACACAGTCAGAGGCTTTGGCATAGTCAATAAAGCAGAAGTAGATGTTTTTCTGGAACTGTCTCGCATTTTCAATGATCCAACGGATGTTGACAATTTGATCTCTGGTTCCTCTGCCTTTTCTAAATCCAGTTTGAACATCTGAAATTTCATGGTTCATGTACTGTTGAAGCCTGACTTGGAGAGTTTTGAGCATTACTTTGCTAATGTGTGAGATGAGTGCAAGTGTTTGGTAGTTTGAGCATTCTTTGGCATTGCCTTTCTTTGGGATTGGAATGAAACTGACCTTTTGCAGTCCTGTGGCCACTGCTGAGTTTTCCAAATTTGCTGACATATTGAGTGCAGCACTTTCACAGCATCATCTTTTAGGATTTGAAATAGCTCAACTGGAATTCCATCACCTCCACTAGCTTTGTTCGTAGTGATGCTTCCTAAGGCTCACTTGACTTTGCATTCCAGGATGTCTGGCTCCAGGTGAGTGATCAAACCATTGTGATTATCTGGGTCATGAAGAGCTTTTTTGTACAGTTCTTCTGTGTATTCTTGCCACCTCTTCTTAATATCTTCTTCTTCTGTTAGGTCCACACCATTTCTGTCCTTTATTGTGCCCATCTCTACATGAAAGATATGCCCATCTCCCACATTACAGGCTGATTCTTTACTATCTCAGTCACCAGGAAAGTTTGTTTAATTACTTAATTTTTTTTTTATGCTCTGGAAGTTAGACATGACTGAGCATGCAGGTACTGGGTATATAATAGAAACTCCAAGGAGGAATGAATTTTATGTGACTTGAAAAGTGACACAGGTCTGCACATGAAAATCATTCAATACAATACCAAAGGAAGTGAACAAATCAACACAAAGAACTGATGAAGTTGTGCATACACAGAGAATTGCACAGGGTCTCAACAACCAGCAACATAAAATTTGGTCCTCACCAAAAAAGAGCCCTAAAATCTAAAAACACACCTGAACATTTCATAGATTCTAAATGTCACATTTTTTTCGTATCTTAGCTCTTCTGAAATTGATAGCTTGCCATAGTTAAAATGGTAGCATTTTTTCTCTAATAGCTAAAATAATTGTGAACTGAAAGCTTCTTCAGTTCAGTTCAGTCGCTCAGTCATGTCTGACTCTTTGCGACCCCGAGAATCACAGCACACCAGGCCTCCCTGTCCATCACCAACTCCCGGAGTTCACTCAAACTCATGTCCATCGAGTCGGTGATGCCATCCAGCCACCTCACTCTCTGTCGTCCCCTTCTCCTCCCGCCCCCAATCCTTCCCAGCATCAGAGTCTTTTCCAGTGAGTCAACTCTTCGAGCATGAGATGGCCAAAGTATTGGAGTTTCAGCTTTAGCAAGCTTCTTAGATTTGATCAAATATACAAATGGGTTCTAAGCAAAAATATGTAACATGACCTGAAAATTACTTACTTGAAGCAAATTTATATATAAAATTATAATTTTATTATAAATAGCAATTTTAAGAAGCAATGAAAGCCAGATACCTTTTACTCTCAGGTCAAATCGCATAAGTTCTGATTCTTAACATTTCAAAACATGAAAGAATGTAATTATAGCCACTACAAACTCATAGCACATATTCCATGAAATACACAGCATGCATATCCTTTAACATTACTGCAAATGGTACTGTGAAGTAAGCAACTTCAGGTAAAGTTTCTCTGTTACAGAAATACTGAAGAAACTCTTTCTTTTTTACACTAAAAGGCAGCAAGCTTGGGAAAAGAAAATAATCTTTGAAGCTGTATTTTTATCTATAAATGGAAGAGTAAAGTAATGACCATATTAAAGAATAGAAATTTTACTGAAAAAAAAACAGCAAGGGTACAGAAAAGGAGTTATTTTCATATTAATCAAATTAACTTCATATTCACTCCAAAGGAAAACTCATATGATAAAAAAAGAAATCTGGTGTATTTTGTTTTGACTGGGGGAAGATGCCATGGTTTTTTAAAAAGTAAGCAATGCTTTACTTTTAAAAAGTAGCCAATGCCTCTTACCGTGTAGCTAGGGAAACAGTTTATAGTCTATTGGAAAAGTGCAAACATACATGAATAAAACTGCTGACACAGAGGCTTAAGCACAGCATCCTGCACTTGAAAGCATCACTAGTCTAATTAGAATATGAACTTACATCAAGAGCTTCCCTACCAATCTTTTACCATTATTGGCATCAATATCTGACTAGAAAAGATTTCAAACTAATGAGATATTAAACCTTGAGTCAGTGGGAGAATCTTTATTATGTGTGCACTCACACGTATGTATATATACTTGTAGAGGAATTATGATAGTCAGGATAGGAATTAAGAATGGGAATTGCAGTAGTCAATGAATCTGACTTTTGCTACAGAGGTAACCTCAGAAAAGTCTTTACAGTCTCAAGTTTCATCATTGGAAAAGGACATAACATTTGTTATTGCTTTATGCCAGTCACTGTGCTAGATGTTTTATGTGAATTCTCTCAACCTTCAAAAATATCCTATCAGATTAATTAGTAATATCCTCACATAATCAAAACTCAGTAACCCAAGTTTGACTTAATTTAACAAGTTACCTAACTCCAAAGGCCCTTTCCTTTACTGTACATGGTAATATACAAATATAAACTTGAAGATACACAAATACAGTTCAATACATGATTGATGACAAAGCAATGAAACAACTAGAGGCTATTGTCTATTTTCCTACAAAACATGTTTTTGTAGTTGAGAATTCGTTCCTTCATTTATCATTAAGGAATGAGGTCAGTATAATGTGAAAGTCACATTGGTCCAGAAAGAATCTTCTCTAGCACAGTAATGTTTGAAAGCCATTCAGTTCAGTTCAGTTCAGTTCAGTCGCTCAGTCGTGTCCGACTCTTAGCGACCCCATGAACCACAGCACGCCAGGCCTCCCTGTCCATCACTAACTCCCGGAGTTCACTCAAACTCATGTCCACCGAATCAGTGATGCCATCCAGCCACCTCATTCTCTGTCGGCCCCGCCTCCTCCTACCCCCAATCGCTCCCAGCATCAGAGTCTTTTCCAGTGAGTCAACTCGTCGCAAGAGGTGGCCAAAGTATTGGAGTTTCAGCTTTAGCATAAGTCCTTCCAATGAACATCCAGGATTGATCTCCTCTAGAATGGACTGGTTGGATCTCCTTGCAGTCCAAGGGACTCTCAACAGTCTTCTCCAGCACCACAGTTCAAAAGCATTAATTCTTCGGCGATCAGCTTTCTTCACAGTCCAACTCTCACATCCATACATGACCACAGGAAAAACCATAACCTTGACTAGACGGACCTTGGTTGGCAAAGTAATGTCTCTGCTTTTTAATATACTACCTAGGCTGGTCATAACTTTCCTTCCAAGGAGTAAGCGTCTTTTAATTTCATGGCTGCAATCAGCATCCGCAGTGACTTTGGAGCCCAAAAAAATAAAGTCTGACACGGTTTCCACTGTTTCCCCATCTATTTCCCAAGAAGTGAAGGGACCAGATGCCATGATCTTCGTTTTCTGAATGTTGAGCTTCAAGCCAACCTTTTCACTCTCCTCTTTCACTTTCATCAAGAGGCCTTTAAGTTCCTCTTCACTTTCTGCCATAAGAGTGGTGTCATCCGCATATCTGAGGTTATTGATATTTCTCCCGGCAATCTTGATTCCAGCTTGTGCTTCTTCCAGCCCAGCGTTCCTCATGATGTACTCTGCATATAAGTTAAATAAGCAGGGTGACAATATACAACCTTGACGTACTCCTTTTCCTATTTGGAACCAGTCTGTTGTTCCATGTCCAGTTCTAACTGTTGCTTCCTGACCTGCATACAGGTTTCTCAAGAGGCAGGTCAGGTGGTCTGGGATTCCCATCTCTTTCAGAATTTTCCACAGTTTACTGTGATCCACACAGTCAAAGGCCTTGGCATAGTCAATGAAGCAGAAATAGATGTTTTTCTGGAACTCTCTTGCTTTCTCCATGATCCAGCGGATGTTGGCAATTTGATCTCTGGTGCCTCTGCCTTTTCTAAAACGTGCTTGAACATCGGGAAGTTCACGATTCACATATTGCTGAAGCCTAGCTTGGAGAATTTTGAGCATGACTTTACTAGCGTGTGAGATGAGTGCAATTGTGTGGTAGTTTGAGCATTCTTTGGCATTCCCTTTCTTTGGGATTGGAATGAAGACTGACCTCTTACAGTCCTGTGGCCACTGCTGAGTTTTCCAAATTTGCTGGTATATTGAGTGCAGCACTTCCACAGCATCATCTTTCAGGATCTGAAATAGCTCAATCGGAATTCCATCACTTCCACTAGCTTTGTTCGTCGTGATGCTCTCTAAGGCCCACTTGACTTCACATTCCAAGATGTCTGGTTCCAGGTGAGTGATCACGCCATCGTGATTATCTTCGTCATGAAGATCTTTTTTGTACAGTTATTCTGTGTATTCTTGCCACCTCTTCTTAATATCTTCTGCTTCTGTTAGGTCCATACCATTTCTGTCCTTTATCGAGCCCATCTTTGCATGAAATGTTCCCTTGATAACTCTAATTTTCTTGAAAAGATCTCTTGTTTTTCCTATTCTGTTGTTTTCCTCTATTTCTTTGCATTGATCACTGAGGAAGTCTTTCTTACCTCTCCTTGCTATTCTTTGGAACTCTGCATTCAGATGCTTATATCTTTCCTTTCCTCCTTTACTTT
Source organism: Moschus berezovskii (assembly GCF_049115385.1). Taxonomy (NCBI): domain Eukaryota; kingdom Metazoa; phylum Chordata; class Mammalia; order Artiodactyla; family Moschidae; genus Moschus; species Moschus berezovskii. The sequence goes on along the minus strand of NC_142478.1, from coordinate 7,924,948 downwards.
TCGCTTCTCTTCTTTTCCCAGCTATTTGTAAGGCCTCCTCAGACAGCCATTTTGCTTTTTTGCATTTCTTTTCCATGGGGATGGTCTTGGTCTCTGTCTCCTGTACAATGTCACGAACCTCCGTCCAGAGTTCATCAGGCACTCTATCTATCAGATCTAGACCCTTAAATCTATTTCTTACTTCCACTGTATAATCATAAGGGATTTGATTTAGGTCATATCTGAATGGTCTAGTGGTTTTCCCTACTTTCCTCAATCTAAGTCTGAATTTGGCAATAAGGAGTTCATGATCTGAGCCACAGTCAGCTCCTCGTCTTGTTTTTGCTAACTGTATACAGCTTCTCCATCTTTGGCTGCCATTAGGGACAGGCATTCTCACAGAGAGATCCTTAGCAATATATGATGACCTAAAGGAGAAAAAACTGTAGTCGAGGACAAGCAGAGGCCAATTAATGACTTCAAGAACTGCCAGGAATTCTACAATGTTAAACTCTCTGGCCGAGCTGTGAGTACAGATAAATAAACCATGAAAATATTTTCCCCATGTTTACTTTTTCTTAAGAAAAAGGGGGTTAGGTAGAGAGGACTGATAAAGAAGGCCACATCTTGAACCAGAATTTTTAATTTGTCTTAAACAGAACTGAATGCCCTTGTGGACCTAGATTTCAAAAGCGAAGACTAACTAATGTAGCAATGTTAAGTTCTATTAATAATTTTATTAGACTTGTTTCCAGTAAAGACAAAACGTGTTTTGCCTTACTTTATATAAAGGTCAAGACCTAGTACAAAATTTTTTAAATTGAGGCATGTAAAGAAATATTTAAAATTATCTATGATCTCATCACCCAGAGATAATCACTTTATAAATTTGTTGTATTTGCTTCCAGTCTCCCTCACTACAATATGTAACAAACACATATTTTCAAAACTGATGTCATGTTAGGTTAAACTCCATGAAAATGCTGACATTAAACCAACAGATCTACAAAAATGCCAGTTTCATACAGTTCAACTTAATATCATATGAATTACATATGTAAGGACATATAAATACAATTTTATATTCTTTTTTTGAGACTTTATACTAAATCATGATTATTTTTTACATCTTCAATATTCTTCCCAAATATGACATTTTAAGGCTGGATAATAGCCCAAACAAACAGATGTAATAAATACTTTTAACCATTTCCCTGATATTTGAAACTCAATTATTTCCAGTTTTTCACCATTACAAATGATGCCACTATGAATATCCTTGTGCCTAAATCTTGTGCCTAAATAACTCTCTGACTTATTTCCTTAAAATAAATTCCTAGAAGCAGGCTTACTAAAAAATCAAGCTCATGAACAATTTAACTTTAAAAGCCTACAATCAGAAAATTTATATTACCAATTTATATTTCACCATTAATGGCAACCCACTCCAGTACTCTTGCCTGGAAAATCCCATGGACAGAGGAGCCTGGTAGGCTGCAGTCCATGGGGTCGCTAAGAGTCAGACACGACTGAGCGACTTCACTTTGACTTTTCACTTTCATGCATTGGAAAAGGAAATGGCAACCCACTCCAGTGTTCTTGCCTGGAGAATCCCAGGGACGGGGGAGCCTGGTGGCCTGCCGTCTATGGGATCGTACAGAGTCGGTCACGACTGTAGTGATTTAGCAGCAGCAGCAGTATAAGATTGCTCATTCCATCTTAAAACTGTTTTTTAACACTCTAAGAAACGATTTTACAAATAATCTACGGTTTGCAAACCAACTTTTAAAGAAAGGAAAGCTGACAGGCAATACATACAGACAAAGTAAAATAGGAGCACATTTCCAATGTTCTCAAGACTTGGAGAAGGAAATGGCAACCCACTCCAGTGTTCTTGCCTGGAGAATCCCAGGGACGAGGGAGCCTGGTGGGCTTCTGTCTATGGGGTCACACAGAGTCGGACACAACTGAAGTGACTTAGCAGCAGCAGCAGCAGCAGCAGCAAGACTTGGTATACATACAAATTACCTGAGCACACTGTTTAAAAATGAAAATCCCTAGACCCGATTTCAGTGATTCTGTCAGTGGGTCTGATGTGTATTTGTGCTTTTAACTACCATCCTGAATGACACAGATACAAGTGATCTCTGAAGCACACTCTGAGAAACACTACTGCAAACTGACCACAAATGCCTTAAATGAATAATTACTGCAACAATGAAAAGTATATTCCAAATAACCAAATAAGAGGGTAATATAGATCACTTTTTTTTAATTCAAGACACAAATATTAAGTAATCATATAATGTCTTTAAAAACCTGGTTTCATCTCTGCAGTCACTGTTTAACTCAACGTGCAAATACTTTGAAAACATATCAAAGTATGGTATTTTAATTATCACCAAAAACAAAAATATGTAGGTATAAGTTTAAACATTGATTCTGCTATTTTCTAGCTATGTGATTTAAGGTAAGTTAAATAACCTCTGAGTCTCAGTTTCCTCATCTTTAAAAATGACAATAAAAATATCTATCTCATAATGACACAATTAACATAAGACTGCTTAGCATAGCATCTGCTCCAAGTTAAAGGTTCAATAAATGTTTGTCATAATTATTACGATATGATCACCAGTTCAAATGTACCTAATTCAATCAACCCACAAATCACTTTGCCCAGGCAACAAAGAGGACTGTGTTCAACTTATCTGATAGGCCATATACAGAAAAAGAATTAGCAACATAAAGGCTACCTTTAAAATAAAAATGATATATAAAAAAGATGTGAGGTACTGAAACAAACTCTTTAACAACATTATCTTTGATAGGATAAGAAAAACTGGCAGCTCTAGAAATGAATCCCAGATTTGTTCTTTTAAAAATGAGGATAATTATCTAGAATATTGAATTTCGAGAAGATAAAAGTGTTCTTAGAAAAGCATGTACCTCTCCTCGTGCCCCCCCCATCAAAAAAACATGAAAAACATCAATATCACCTAAAACCTGATTAAGAAATTTCATCCTTCCTCCTAACTTCAACTTGCTTCCAGGTCAAGTATTATAATACCTCACACTGGAATGAGTAAACTGATTACTTTTTAGTGGACATTTCAGAAGCATACGTAAGGAACCTTAAAAATGTTCAAGTATAAATTGATTAAGGTCATCACGTAGATCAGCAGCAGGAGCCTGATTAAATCCAAGTCTTTTAATGCTTGATCTAGAGCTCTATTAAAAGGCAGTTCCACTAGGGTTAGAACTTCACCAAGTGAATTACCTATTTATTTTACATGAAATACTGTTGAATTACAAAGCACACTTATCTCCTATCTTTTATAGCCAATCTTCTAAAAAAGTAGTCAACACTCTCAGTATTCACTTCCTTTCCTCCTATTTGCTCACCCCATTGCAAAAAAAGCTTTAATGTACACCGCTTCAGTGAAACTTAAATCCATGATTGATTTGTTGGTAATCCACCATTCAGCATTTCAATATATATGAAATTTCAACATATCTTTGACGAAATTTCATATGATAGTCACATCCTTATCTTCATATTATCAGTGTTCATAGAGGTTTGTGGAGGTAGGGGGCAATAAAGTTGTTACTATTGAATAATAAAAGATTGTAAACTCTAGTGTTTAAATTATATTACCATCTTCCATAATTAAACTTTTAAGTATCTGGATTTAAGATAAAGTGCAGAATGATACTGGAAATATTTTCATCTTTTAAGGGCAAGTATTTAAGTACATTACAAAGAAAAGTTGCCTTCCCAGGGAGGTTTGACTGTAATATACAATGGCAATTTTATGCTCAATTTCTTCTATAGCAAATTACTAACATTGATTAATTAATGTAAATGTTTTAGATGTGGTTGAAAGAAATAGCATCTCTATCATGGCAAGAACAAAAACATGGAAACAAAACATGGAAAGAGAATTCAGCACTTTTATAAATCAGGTTCTGTACAAAACACTTCATATGTTAGATAGTTAGGCAGGCAGAGGAGGTGGTGAGGAATGTAGAGAGGAGAGATAATTTTCTTTCCTCATGTAAAGCGCTAAGCAGAACTTTATTTTTTTTTAGGCTCTTTATACTTGCTCTTGATTAGGGGATATAGTTGATACACTCCATAATTGCACATCTAGTGGAGACTGTACATATGCATTCACTTACATTACCATCAATACACTAAGGAACTAACCATACTGACTATCTCCAGAAATTTCCTTCTGTTCTTTTGTAATCTTTTTTTTTTTTTCAAAAACAATTTTAGGAATCTTTACTTAAAAACAACCTTATCTTAAAATGGATTAACTTTGGTTTTATGAGCAGCAAGCAAAGTACAGAAGCAAAAATGCATTACAGGAGAAAGCAAAACTTTAAAGTCGACAAAATCTTAGGCACCAGTTTCTGAAAGTCTTTTACAGAACACTAGTTCTATTTTAAGCTTTAGTCTTATACTTTTATATTTATAATCAATTATTTGTTTAAAATGCATAAAAGATGAAAATAAAGATTAAACTATAATCACTGAAAATTCAAAATTTTGGATAACAGGTTTTTAAATACTTATATCCTTAAACACTACTTTAAAATAGCTACTGTTTCCATCAACATTCCTTAGAATTGGTCCAACTCAGATTTTCTAGATGTTGTTAAATCTATGAGAACACTAAGAAATAAAAGACCAGGAAAGAATTGACAACTCTAACAAAGCACTAGTACAATAACTTACCACAATGCCATTATCATAATTAGAGCTAGAGTTTAAAACCGATGAATTTACAAATATGAAGAATATTCTGTTTCACTTAGATGACAGAGGTTAACATAAATCGTTATATTTTAGAGATGTGTTCTGGTGATCAATACCAAAGTATGTTGATACATATGTTGATGCTCAACTAGGAGTAGGGAGCAGAGACTATATTTCATTATATTCAAGGCTACTTTTGATGAATTGATGGATGAAATAACAGCTAATCTCTAAAATTTCATGGGGGCACTCAAACTAAGTATAAAATTTACTGAGGTCACCCAAAACGTAAAGCAAAGGAAACAAAAAACAAAAACTCACTACTCATTTTAAAAAGACATGCTGCTGCTTTAAGTGGCCAGCAGTCTCACAGCAACTCCGGGCTGCAATCACAACATCCATTAGAGTGCTCCACTGCTCAGAGCGAGCAAGCAAGTGGTTGTCAGTGCAGCTAGTAAATCACCTGATCCTATTACAAAATCAATTACTGCAGTGCATTTCCATTGCTACACAATCTGATGATGACAAAATGATATTGGATAGCTACTGCAAGGTCAAGAAAACTGCTAAGAGCATCTTTAATTGATCTTTTATTTTTAATTATTTGGTCCTAGTTATAAGGCATCCGTTTTAATTGTATATTTTTATTTGAAATAAATCTATGTAGTTACCTTTGGTTGTCTAGGACATTCGATGGATAATCTCTGCAACTGGTCTGATGTATGGCTACCAGAGAACAGATCGGAGCAGCAGGTCGAACGGCTCAACCTCTTCATTAAGGAAGAAACAACGCTGCAGCCACAGCCACACATTGACTTGTTCATCAGACAAGAATTTAACTTAAAAAATCAGAACTGGTAACATCCCATGTATACTCAAAACTGGCTAACTGCCTCATTCTGCAGCCCTCTGGCTGAAAGAAACACTGTTAAAAAAGAATAAAACAATAGCTTCCCTACAGAAGATACCAGCCACAAACTCATCGTCAAGAAGAACTCAATATTAAAAGCAGAAGTCTCCCAGCTACTCCTTAGAAAGAAGGTAAGGTGCTTTAATATTTCAAACTGTTTTATATTAAAGCCCAAGTACTTAATAAAGGAGCAAACTCAAGATAAAATACCCCCAAATTATACTAACCACTCTTTCTGTCTTCCATCAGTTTAGATCTGTTTGCCTACTGCTCACGCTCAGCCTATCCAACCTGTTCCCTCTGTAAATGCCCACTGTCTCAACAACCAACAGGAATGAGCCCCACCCTTGCTTGTCCCCATACACTCAGTTCAAGAACCGCTCAATATCTGGAAAAGAACTGCTGCTGCACTGCTTTGAGAAACAACAGGGAGCAAATTAGTGGACGGATTCTTTAACTTACCAATCAGAACTGCTGACCCTTTCTGACTCTACGATTCAGGAAGCCTGCCAAACGCTCAAAGTAAGAAAAACAGCTGATTTTACTTCTATATTGTAGATTAATTTATAGGATTGTTTTCAATCTTGTTATTCAATATAAAATAAAAAAGACATAGGCATAACTATTTTTTAAACAAAATTTAGACAGTAGCTAATAAAAATCTTTGAGTATGGCTTGAAGAGGGCAGGATGGTGGTTGATAGGCAAAGTAAAAAAATTCCTTCTGAATGCTGCACTTAAACTTGAGAATTATGGAGCAATAAAATATTATATCAAAGAGAGTGGTGTGGATAATAATAGAACAACTAAGAAAGAGAATCCAAGGAGGGCCCTGCTATCATAAATGTTAGAAGGGTTAAAATAAGAAGGAAAGGGTGTGTGACTTTATAGACAGGTACTGATAATAGATGATAAGCCACCAAAAACCTGGTTGTTTGATATTGAATCTTCTCCCACTGTTTATCTGCATATCATTAAAAAGATTCAAAAAACACAAACCATCCTGAAAACATAAACAATATTAATATTAAGTATGTTAGCCATGCTCTAGGATCTTTTGCCAATAATATATTAAAAAATATATATATATATATACACACACACACCATGTTATTATAAACCACATTATAATTTCCAGGACAAGAGAGGGTTACGTTAAGAAAAAATCTTTATAGTTTCTTCCCAAACAATCAGATTTCAAACAAATGTAACTTAATGAATATTTACAGACCCACAATTATGTCTTTGTTAACAGCATCCTTTTTGAGGAAGAAGTCTAAGAACTAAAAAAATATATCTTGTATTAAAAATGTATTCAAAAATTGTAAAATGTATTTACACTTTTTTTAAATGTAAAAAAAAAAGCATTAAAAAACTTCCTATTTTCTGTAGGTTCTTTATTTGTGTATGTCTCATGCTCAATTTCTTCTTTGGTTTAAATCTAAAAAGAGCTAGTATCGCCTCTTCCTTCACCTTGCACTGCCCTTTTGAAATTCATGTAAAGTTAAATCAATTTCCAGAATATCTAAAAACAGGCATGCACCTCACATTGCATTTTTACGAAACCTTTTGTAGATAAAGGCTATGAAAACAAACAAGCAAATAATGCAGTAACCTTTTACTCGCCTGCTGGAGGTACTGTCTGCTGCACAGAATTTTAAATCCTCATCTGCAGATGCAATTGAGCTGGGATTGCCAAGAACCCTGCTTTTCCCATGCTGCTGCTACACAGCTATTCATCGAAAGAGCATGTTACATGGAAAATGTGAAGTATTATCAGTTTAAGTTTCTTATATGATTTAACAAAACAAATTCTAAAATCTAGCTAAAGCTCTGCTCTTCACATTTTCAGAGGCATGTCAGACACGCTGGGGAAAAAGGTCTTACTGCTGCTAATGCACTCCTCCTAGCAAACATGTGAGATTGGGAAGCTTAGAGAGGTAATGAAAAAAATTAATACATCATCCTAATGTAAGAACAATGTATTGAGCGTTAAAACCTCATGCAATTTATATCATCAACAAATATATAGCATGCCCATAACAAACTGAAGTTTTTCATTAGCTTTATAATTAACAAAGACTTTAAATAAATCATTGTGACTAATATTACAGACAAGCATCAATAAAAATCCCCACCAAATGATGCTAATGAAAGTAAGTTATTTTACTAACTACTCAGCATCAATGTTGTTTCTAAACAAAATCATGAAATAAAAGATGGAAAAGTATAGATGACTACTTGTGAAGTAACTTGATGTGCAGTGCTTCATTTCCCTCATACCCCATCGATACCCACTGGATCTTACACTATTTATAACTAAAAGAGAATGTAAGCAATAAGTGCTATCTTCATTATTTATTATTTTTCCTTCCAGGTCAGCTAATTTAATGTACTATTGATTCTTAGGTTGCATACTGATGGAGGCAAAAGGCAAACCAACAAAGAGAAAGCTTTACAAACTATCAGAAAAAGAAACACAATTTATGGGGGGAAAAGTTAATAATTATCTTTGGCTATAGTTCTATTTACCAAGAGGTAGAAACAACATTAATATTTGCTCACTAATGACAATGAGCATCACGACTATTTTTTAATAAATTGCATTTTAAAATTGTGCTTTCCCCCTTAATTGCAAGTAACTCTGAATATCAAAAACTTGTTTTAAAAATTTTAACAATCTGTTACCACTGAATTAATTTCTAATTCTCTAAGAAATAAGGTGGCCATTCTACTACACGGAGGCGATAAAATGAAATCTAAACAACCCTGTAAGTCAGGGCACACTTCCTCAATGCTCAGACATATTGATATATATTTATGTAAATAAGCACCAGCTAACTTCAATAGTTACCCTAAAGTAAAAAATATGGAATAGAAACACTCAACTGATCCCATCACATTTTTAAAATTTTTTCTTTCATTTAAAAGACTGTACTGCCACATATAGTAGCCCAGTGAGAAATTATTCCAGCAGTTCTCAAAATATGGACTTAGGGGTGGTCTTCAAGACTCTCACATGGTCTATCAAAACTATTTTCATGATGCTAAGATGCTATTTGTTTCTTTTATTCTCAATCTCTCATGAGTATACGATGGAACTTTTCCTTAGACTACATGGTTTGTAATATTTTAACAGACTGAATGCAGAAGCAGGTAAGAAACTTCAACTGTCTTTCGTTAAGCCAGACGTATTTGCAGAAATGTAAAACAATGTCACCTTTCTTATTAACTTTTTTTGCTTGGAGAAAATATGGATAATTCCCCCCAAATGCATTAATTCCATGAACATGCCAATTAACAATTACCAATTATTTTTAAGTGAATTTAAAGAACTAATATTAAAACTTTTCAGTTTTACTTTCTAATAGGATAAATATTGAGAAATATAACTCAAATAAATCAAAGCTCTTTGGGGTCCTAAATAATTTCTAACAGTGCAATGTGGTCCTGAATCCAAAAAAGTTGAGACCCCTTGCTCACATTTTTCCTTCAGTCAAAGCTTATAGTTTGGGGTTATAAAAAAGACTTCAACAATTTAAAAAGCAGTCATTTTTAAAACACTCATTTTAGAATATCAAATATATAACAAGTTTCTGAATTTTCACTGTTGTCATTTTTAACCTCAACTTGAAGTCATCTTAATTATTGAATACAATTATTATCACCTGTGTCTTATAGTAATGTTAAAAACTAAAACATTTTTAAACATAGTATATAACTGATAATTATGATGCTCATACAAGATATTAAAATCTAGTTTGAAACACATATACATAGAAAAAGGAGAAAATCAGTTATTAGAAAAAGGGGAAAGGTATGATTATATATTTTAACACAAAAAGAAACCATAAGAACAGTTTCTAAAATTCATCTTGCCCATATAAAATTACTAGTTTTAAATAATTTTTTTTTTCCTGAGAAGAAATACATAACCTTCAAATAAAATACAGTCAGTCCTCCACACAGACAGAAGCGGAACCCACAGATAGAGGGCCGACTGCATTACACCATTTATGTGAGGGACGCTGCATCTGCGAACTTTGGTGTCTGAAACAAATCCTGGAAACACCAAAGGACAGCAGTCCATCTCAAGATGTAATAAATAAACCGATGACTGGCGGAGGGGAAACTTTAAAGATACATGAAAGACAATTACAGGAAGATAGCAATTGCTTTACTACAGAAATTAATTCTAAGGTAACAATTTTCCTGCTGTTACACAGTAAGGTAACAATTACTTTACAGCAACTTTCATTGCTGAGAAGATGTTGGATATTTGGTATATTAAGGTTTTACAGTCAAATGCAGAAGAGATGGCTTATCGCCTTAAATTTTAAAGTACTGCTGCTGCTGCTGCTAAGTCACTTCAGTCGTGTCCAACTCTGTGTGACCCCATAGACGGAAGCCCACCAGGCTCCCCCGTCCCTGGGATTCTCCAGGCAAGAACACTGGAGTGGGTTGCCATTTCCTTCTCCAATGTGTGAAAGTGGAAAGCGAAAAGTGAAAGTGAAGTCGCTCAGTCGTGTCCGACCCTTAGCGACCCTATGGACTGCAGCCTACCAGGCTCCTCCATCCATGGGATCTTCTAGGCAAGAGTACTGGAGTTTAAAGTACTAGGCCCCTGTTAAGTCCCACAAGATTAACTTTCAAAAGTTCTCTTTAGTTTTCTGGCCAAGTCCCATGTCCCTAGTATTTAAGAGTTTTAGTTTCCGCTCATTCATTCAGTCACTCAACTATATACTAAGCACCAGCCATATGCTCGGCAGGGGTAGGTAATGAAGAAGACGCAACGCACAAAACAGATAAAAATCCCTCCTACCCTCATTAAACTCATATTTCAGCAGGAGAAAACACACAACAACTACACATTATTTACTATAGGAAATGGTGTAACTCATAAGGAAAGGGGAAAAAAAAAGAATGACATGGTCAGAAAAGCCTCATTTTTCTTACCAGAAATATAAATACTTTGAAAGATTCAGAAATATTATTCAAGATATTATTAATATTGCTATAGTTGTTATTCTTTTTGTTTTTATCAGGTAAATTCCAGACATCATGTCATTCTCTTCCCCCACCCACACACATATCTTTAATTTTATCCCTGCCTTACATAATCATAAAATCACCATATCACACAACAAATTAAATTTTCAAGGTATTAACTAATAATAGTCAATACTCAAATTTCCAAGACTGCCTCAAAACGTCTTTTTAGGTAATGTGATCTAAACAGAATCCAAAAAGAACTACTCTCGATAAGTGGTTCTAGGTTTCACACATCTCTCTGACTTGAGAGCAACGCCCCTACTCCTTAATTTCCTGCCACTGACTTGCAGAAACCTCTTCAGTTTTCCTATATCCTGAAACAGTCTGTATGCTGCTTCGCTATGTCATTTACTTTCTCTCCCAATCTTTCCTATTTCCCACAAATAATATTTGATAATGACTATTCCAAATTCCAAACTCAACAGAAATACGAGAGATTTAGGTAGCTGCTGCTGCTGCTGCTAAGTCACTTCAGTCGTGTCCGACTCTGTGTGACCCCATAGACAGAAGCCCACCAGGCTCCCCCGTCCCTGGGATTCTCCAGGCAAGAACACTGGAGTGGGTTGCCATTTCCTTCTCCAATGTGTGAAAGTAAAAAGTGAAAGTGAAGTCACTCAGTCGTGTCCGACCCTTAGCGACCCCATGGACTGCAGCCTACCAGGCTGCTCCATCCATGGGATTTTCTAGGCAAGAGTACTGGAGTGGCTTGCCATTGCCTTCTCCGGATTTAGGTAGCAGACATTCTAATTCCAGTAATTTTTAAACACTGCTGAAAATTAATTTGAAACATTTAACATGGTGCAGTAGCTCTGAAAAGACAGAAGAGGGAACTATAATATTTAGTAATTCTACATTTAAATAGCACTAACTTTTGTTTTAAACTTAAACACTGAGTTTCAACTTGGCAATGGTTAAAAATACAGTAGTGATAATTGCTTTATACATCCTCCTTCCAAAAACAAAACTAACACAAACAAAAAACCCTAGATTACAAAAGAAAAAGATTTGGAAGAACAGAGTAAAGACTGAATGCACAGATATTTATAAGTTGTATCACACTAATAAATAACAACCATTAACAGAAGCTATCATTTAAAATTACTCTATCAAACAATGCACTTCCATTTTCTAAATTATTTTCTTTAATAATAAATGAGCACAGAGTCAAACCAATGTATGTTTTATAATAATAGTTCAGTTCAGTTGCTCAGTCGTGTCCGACTTTTTGCGACACCATGGACTGCAGTACGCCATGCCTCCCTGTCCATCACCAACTCCCAGAGTCTGCTCAAACTCATGTTCATCATGTTGGTGATGCCATCCAACCATCTCATCTTCTGTCATCCCCTTCTCCTCCTGCCTTCAATCCTTCCTAGCATCAGGACTTACCTTGTGGCTCAGCTGGTAAAGAATCTGCCTGCCATGTGGGAAACCTGGGTTCGATCCCTGAGTTTGGAGATCCCCTGGAGGAGGGCATGGCAACCCACTCCAACATTCTGGTCTAGAGAATTCCATAGACTATATAGTCAATGGGGTTACAAAGAGTAGGACATGATGGAGCGACTTTTACTTTCACTTTGTAATAATAAATTTAGTTCAATATGTTTTTAAAAATAGTTTTCTTGAAGTCATAAGGAAAATCCAGAAATTAAGTGTTTTACAGCAAGTTATTTTTACATATCCATTTAGTCACAGGGAAACAGCAAAAAGACTTTAGTAATAATGACATTTCAAGAATAAGCATATTCTACTAAAATGTTTGCTCTGAAAAATACTGATATTTTATTAAAATGTAAATTTCATTTACATAAAAACACAATCACTTTAATTAAAGCTGAAGTATTTTATGGAAGTACATAAAAGAGCAAAATTTACACACACATGACTGCTACTCTAATAAGACAAGACCCAACAGAGTCAGCCAGGTAACCACAGGGCAAAATTCAGGCAAGCCTTCTGTTTCAATCTAACAAGGATCTCCTTTCCTCCAGGTTCCAATAACACATTCATTTCCTTTGAAACCCCCACCAGCAGCATCATTAACGTTCATATTTCCACCAACATTCCTTTTATGACAACTTAGATATTTCTTTAAGAAGCTACAGGCATTCTTTACCACTCTCTTTTCTTCCTTCTGAGTCCTCATCTTCAGCATCTTTAATGTCCATATTTCTGTCAACAGTTCATTCAAGGCAATCGAGGCTTTTCCTATCATGCTCCACAAAATCTACTCAGCACACAATTTCAAAGCCACTTCTATATTCTTAGGCATTGGTTAGAGCAACACACCCACTTCTGTACTAGCTTCCCATGTCTGTATAGCACATTACACGTTCTGGTGGCATATAACAGAAGGAATTTTATCATCTTGAGGTCAGAAGACCAGAAGACCAAAATCAGTTTCACTGGTCTAAATATCAAGCTGTTAGCAGGGATGTTCCTTCTAAAGGCTCTAAAAGAGAATCTGTTTCCTTGCCTTTAGAAAGCTACCTGACTCCTTGTTCCTGGTCCTTTCCTCAATCTTCAGAGTGTACCAGTCTAACCTCTCCTTCACTCTCCCAACTTTCTTCTGCCCTCACCTTCTTAGCTCCCTCTTATGAGGAGTCTGTGATTATACGAAGCCCACCTGAGTAATTAAGCGACTGAACAACAACCTGGGTAACTGAAGATCCTTAAGTGAATCACATAAATAAAGTTCCTTTAGCCACCTAAGATGATACTGTCACAGGTTTTGGAAATTAGGACATGGATATCTTTGGGAATACTACTCAAACTCCCACAATGTATCACAAGAAGCATGAAATATGAAAGAAAAACCGGGCTTCCCGGGTAGCTCAAACAGTAAAGAATCTGCCTGAAATGCAGGAGACCTGGGTTCGACCCCTGGGTCAGGAAGATCCCCTGGAGAAGGGCATGGCAACCCACTCCAGTATTCTTGCCTGGAGAATTCCACAAACAGAGGAGCCTGGCGGTCTCCAGTCTATGGGGTCGCAAAGAGTTGGACACGACTGAGTGACTAACCCAACACAAAAGAAAAAGATATAAACTCAGCTTCATCAAACTTTTTAACTTCAAAGACACTGATTTAAAAAAAGAAAAGGCAAGCAACAAACTGGGAAAAACCTGTGAACAGTTATTCAAAGAACTTGTTTCTTATAGTATTTCATAATAAAAAGAGACAAAGTATTGCTAGTCCATCCAAAAATATGGATAAATCTCAGATTTATTAAGCTAGGGGAAAGAAGTCAGATAAAAAGGAAACATTATATAATTCCACTTATACATAAAAATGTTCCAGAAAATTCAAACTAACCTGTGTAATGACAGAAAGCAAAATCAGTTTGTCTGGAAAGTGGGGGAGGTGAGGAAGGAATTAACCGAATTATAAACAGGGTTTGGGGGTGACATATTCATTATCTTGAATGTGGTGATGGCTTCATGAGTACATACATGTGTCAAAACTCATCAAATTATGCGTTTACCTAAATAAAACTAAATTTTTAAAAAAATTTAAAAATTAGGACATGGAAATGAAGCAGAGAAATTAAAACCTGAAACCTATTTTCCTGGTAGAATCTTAATAAACACTCTAGAAACAAAGTAAAGAATCCCAAAGACAACGTGAAAGATAAAACGAGGTAACACCGACACTACAGTATAGTTCAAAACACATACAGTATATATCTTTGTCTTTGGCTCCAGTTCCTGGCAAGTCCTTAAGTTTCCTCAGTGACAGAAATGTCTTTTGTTACTCATTCTCTGACACCAACCAGGTGTCCTAAAATTCAATTCTGATAACCAGAGTTAGTTTCAGAATGTGCAAGTTAAAGGTACAAACCTTCAATTTTGACACTAACTCTGTCAAAGTCCCTTTTCAACCAGGAGTGACTCAAAGTGGTATCTACACAGCTTCAGGATGAGGGCTGGTCACCGGAAAACCTTTCCCCTCCACCTTTCAATCTCCAGGGAAGGGAGAGGGGCTATAGATTATGTTTAATCACACAAGCCAAAAGTTTAATCAATTACCCCTAACTAATGAGATATTAATAAAGACACTAAACTGTGAGGTCCACAGATGCACCAATATAGTAGGAGGTGTCATGCTCAGAGAGCACTGAGGAGAGGGCATGGAAGCTCTGTGTAGCCCCTGCCCCTACCCCAGACCCTGCCTATTCCTCTTTCATCTGGCTGTGTCTGGTTTGTATCCTTTATAATAAAAGTGTAAATACAGAGGTCTCAGTGAGTTCTGTGAATCATTCTAGGAAATTATCCAATACTTCAGTTGTAGAAACCTCTGAATTTGTAACCAGTTCAGACAAAAGGGCAGGTAGCCTGGTAGGCTGCAGTCCCTGGGGTCGCTAAGGGTCGGACACGACTGAGCGACTTCACTTTCACTTTTCACTTTCACACATTGGAGAAGGAAATGGCAACCCACTCCAGTGTTCTTGCCTGGAGAATCCCAGGGATGGGGGAGCCTGGTGGGCTTCCGTCTATGGGGTCACACAGAGTCGGACACGACTGAAGTGACTTAGCAGCAGCAGCAGCAGCAGCGGCCTGGTGATCACACTTGTGACTGGTATCTCAAGTAAGGGCAGTTTTGTTGGGAACCTTGCCATTTAACTTGTGGGATATAACACTAACTATAGTTAAGTGTCCAAACTGAATTAAACCGAACTGTAGGTGACCAGAAAACTGGTGCTGGAATATAGACATTCAGTTCAGTTCAGTCACTCAGTCGTGTTTGACTCTTTGCGACCCCATGAATCACAGCACGCCAGGCCTCCCTGTCCTTCACCAACTCCCAGAGTTTACTCAAACTCATGTCCATTGAGTCGGTGATGCCATCCAACCATCTCATCCTCTGTCATCCCCTTCTCCTCCTGCCTTCAATCTAGACATTAAATGTGGAATTTAGAAAGATTTCTGATGAAAGAATAAAGGAAAAGGGTAGTGGCACTCAGTTTCCACTGAACTTCACCACCACTCCTATCCTCCCCAACACCATAAAAAAAGAAAGTTCAGGACATATTTTGTAATTTTATGCTTAAAAAAAATTTTCTAAGCAGACTGATAATCAAAAAAAACTTTACTAGCTTATGAAGTACATTTATTTTCACCTTCTAAAAGACTGTCTAATGAATTTCTGACTTAAAAAAAAAACAAACATTTCAACTCTCAGATGGCAAGATACACACCAACTTAGTCAGCCAAAAAGAATGATCCAGATGTGCATGATCCATCATAACACTGAGACACTGTCAGGAAATCAACACATCTGGGCTCTAGGTCAAACAAACCTCAGTAGGCAATACTATCTTCAGCAAATCACCTTCTCACTAACAGACATTTACTCATTTCAAAATGACAGCACAATAATCTCATGCTGGATGGCTACCCTAGTCCCATCTCTGTGTAAACCAGCTCCAGCTGGAAAGAACTGCTTACAGTGTGTATATGACAAGAAACCAGGCCAAACAGAAGGGAGAGATGTAGAGAAGGACAGAGAGACAGAGGAAGGTGGGTGCTTGTAACTGGAAAACTAACCCAGTTCTGTTTGGTTTGCTATGTCACTTCTATGGGTCACAGCAAAGATTTAGCACGTGGTGACAGATAAGAAATTCAGTCTTTTCCACTTTGCAGCACAGCTGAAAGCAAAACCAACACCTGAACATAATTAGTCAACCACAACGCTCCCCAACTGGTGTAATCAAATTATCTAAATTAGGATCTAGTTACTCCTGTGCATGTTCACCCCAAGCTGAAGTGAAATAGCCCCAAAAGAGAGGCGAGACGCCCCTTCTAGGAAAGTGATATTCTCCACTAAGTCACTAGTCAAAATAGTACAACCAGTTCAGGCTACAATATAACTTGACTACCTAAAATAGCAAACAATATATCATTAATGCCATAAGAAAAATAGTCAAGCCAGAAAGACGTCTTCAGGATCACCATATTCTCAAAACCAGCAGCACATCCACTTATTCCAATCAAGCATTGGGGCAAATCTCTTTGAGGCAAATGAGGTGATGCAACACCACAGCCAAATTATCTAAAAGAGCAGCCAAAACACGCAAAGGGAAAACCCAAGAGTCATTCCGAAGATTCTTTTTATACACAGCAGTTAATTCAGTTAACCCTGGTGACAAGTGGGGAATCACGTCACAAGGCTCCTGAAGCAAAGAGCCAACTCATTGGAAGAGACCCTGATGCTGGGAAAGACTGAAGGCAAAAGGAGAAGAGGGTGGCAGAGGATGAGATGGTGAGATAGCATCACCGACTCAATGGACACGAATTGGAGCAAACTCCAGGAATGGAGTTGCAAAGAACTGGAAGTGACTTGGCGACTGAAAAACAGTCATTCCAAACCATGGGAGGGGCAGGGCAGGAAAGTTTGAAAACGCACAGTCAATACTATAGGAAAAACACCAATTTTCTTCACACTACAAAGTACAATATGTAATACTTTATAAATCCCTAACACTACCACCTTCCAACTGCCTGTGGATAGTAAAAGGCATGGGTGGGGTAGGGCGGACCCTTCTGCCATAGCTATAAAAATGGAGTGTAACAATGGTTTTAGTAAGCAGCAAAGGAGGGGAAAGGAGGGTATGTGAAAAGAAGAGCCTAGGGAATGACATGTCTATTTCAAAAAAGTCAGAAAGGAGTTAAACTCCAAACTCTTTCCAATGGTATTCCTGTTTAGTAACTGTGATTCAAGCGGGAAACCCTACATTATCAAAAAGTAAACTATGATTATAATATGCTACATTTTAAAAAGCAAAGTATATATTATTAAAACAGTCATATCAAAAACACTGAAAAAATTTTCCTACTATTCGGAACATATTCTGTGGAATTTATATATTTATTTTTGTATTTATAATAAATAAGGTTATACTGATATTGGAGCTAAAATTGCTAATTTCTATAACAAATATATTCAGAAAAGTCAGAAATCCTTAAAAGCAAGATTTGAGGGTGTAATATAGATAAATATACATTATTATAAAAATACATACTATATACCTATCTCGGAGAAGGCAATGGCAAGCCACTCCAGTACTCTTGGCTAGAAAATCCCGTGGATGGAGGAGCCTGGTAGGCTGCAGTCCATGGGGTGACTAAGGGTCGGACATGACTGAGCAACTTCACTTTCACTTTTCACTTTCACACATTGGAGAAGGAAATGGCAACCCACTCCAGTGTTCTTGCCTGGAGAATCCCAGGGACAGGGGAGCCTGGTGGGCTTCCGTCTATGGGGTCACACAGAGTCGGACACAACTGAAGTGACTTAGCAGCATATACCTATCTTGCCTTGAGAATCCCATGAACAGCATGAAAAGGCAAAAAGATACGACACTGAAAGATGAACTCCCCAGGTCGCTAGGTGCCCAATATGCTACTGGAGATCAGTGGAAAAATAACTCCAGAAAGAATGAAGAGACGGAGCCAAAGTAAAAACAACGCCCAGTCATGGATGTGACTGGTGACGAAGTAAAGTCCGAAGCTGTAAAGCGCAATATTACACAGGAACCAGGAACATTAGGTCCATGAATCAAGGGAAATTGGAAGTAGTCAAACAGGAGATGGCAAGAGGGAACATCGACATTCTAGGAATCAGAGAGCCAAACTGGACTGGAATGGGTGAATTTAACACAGATGACCATTATCTCTATTACTGTGGGCAAGAATCCCTTAGAAGAAATGGAGAAGCCATCATAGTCAACAAAAGAGTCCAAAATAGAGTACTTGGATGCAGTCTCAAAAACGACAGAATGATCTCTGTTCACTTCCAAGGAAAGCCATTCAATATCATGGTAATCTAAGTCTATGCCCTGACCAGTAACGCTGAAGAAGCTGAACGGTTCTAAGAAGACCTACAAGACCTTCTGGAATTAACACCCCAAAAAGATGTCCTTTTCATTATAGGGGACTGAAATGCAAAAGTAGGAAGTCAAGAAATACCTGGGGTAACAGGCACATTTGGCCTTAGAGTACAGAATGAAGCAGGGCAAAGGCTAACAGTTTTGCCAAGAGAACGCACTGGTCATAGCAAACACCCTCTTCCAACAACACAAGAGAAGAATCTACACATGGACATCACCAGATGGTCAACACCGAAATCAGACTGATTATATTCTTTGCAGCCAAAGATGGAGAAGCTCTACACAGCAAAAACAAGATCGGGAGCTGACTGTGGCTCAGATCATGAACTCCTTATTGCCAAATTCAGACTTAAATTGAAGAAAGTAGGGAAAACCACCAGACCATTCAGGTATGACCTAAATCAAATCCTTTATGATTATACAGTGGAAGAAAGAAATAGATTGAAGAGATTAGATCTGATAGACAGAGTGCTTGAAGAACTATGGACAGAGTTTCCTCCTCCACTACAGGAGGCAGTGATCAAGACCAGCCCCAAGAAAAAGAAACACAAAAAGGCAACACGGTTATCTGAAGAGGCCTTACAAATAGCTGTGAAAAGAAAGGAAATGGATGGCAAAGGAGAAAAGAAAAGATATAACCATTTGAATGCAGAGTTCCAAAGAATAGCAAGGAGAGATAAGAAAACCTACCTCAGCAATCAATGCAAAGATGCAGAGGAAAACAATAGAATGGGAAAGACTAGAGATCTCTTCAAGAAAATGAGAGATAACAAGGGAACATTTCATGCAAAGAGGGGCACAATAAAGGACAGAAATGGTATGGACGGAACAGAAGAAGAAGATATAAAGAAGAGGTGGCAAGAATACACAGAAGAACTGTACAAAAAAGATCTTCATGACCCAGATAACCACTATGGTGTGACCACTCACCGAGAGCCAGACAGCCTGGAATGTGAAGTCAGGTGGGCCTTAGGAAGGATCACTACGAACAAAGCTAGTGGAGGTGATGGAATTCCAGTTGAGCTATTTCAAATCCTAAAAGATGATGCTGTGAAAGTGCTGCACTCAATATGCCAGCACATTTGGAAAATTCAGCAGTGGCCACAAGACTGGAAAAGGTCAGTCTTCATCCCAATCCCAAAGAAAGACAATGCCAAAGAATGCTCAAACTACCGCACAATTGCACTCATCTCACACGCTAGTAAAGTGATGCTCAAAATTCTCCAAGCCAGGCTTCAACACTAAATGAACCGTGAACTTCCAGATGTTCAAGCTGGTTTTTAAAAAAGGCAGAGCAACCAGAGATCAAACTGCCAACATCTGATGGATCATTGAAAAAGCGAGAGAGTTCCAGAAGAACATCTACTTTTGCTTTATTGACTATGCCAAAGCCTTTGACTGTGGATCACAATAAACTGTGGAAAATTCTGAAAGAGATGGGAATACCAGAACACCTGACCTGCCTCTTGAGAAGTCTGTATGCAGGTCAGGAAGCAACAGTTAGAGCTGGACATGGAACAACAGACTGGTTCCAAATTGGGAAAGGAGTACATCAAGGCTGTATATTGTCATCCTGTTTATTTAACTTATATGCAGAGTACATCATGAAAAATGCTGGACTAGATGAAGCACAAGCTGGAATCAAGATTGCTGGGAGAAATATCAATCACCTCAGATATGCAGATGACACCACACTTACGGCATAAACCAAAGAAGAACTAAAGTCAAAGAGGAGAGTGAAAAGGCTGGCTTAAAACTCAACATTCTGAAAACTAAGATCATGGCATCCAATCCAATCACTTCATGGCAAATAGATGGAGAAACAGTGGAAACAGTGGCAGACTTTACTTTTGGAGGCTCCAAAATCACTGCAGATGGTGACTGCAGCCATGAAATTAAAAGACGTTTGCTCCTTGGAAGAAAAGTTATGACCAACCTAGATAGCATATTAAAAAGCAGAGACATTACTTTGCCAACAAAGGTCCGTCTAGTCAAAGCTATGGTTTTTCCATTAGTCATGTATGGATGTGAGAGTTGGACTATAAAGAAAGCTGAGTACTGAAGAATTGATGCTTTTGAACTGTGGTGTTTGAGAAGACTCTTGAGAGTCCCTTGGACTGCAAAGAGATCCAACCAGTCCATCCTAAAGGAAATCAGTCCTAAATATTCTTTGGAAGGACTGATGCTGAAGCTGAAACTCCAATACTCTGGCCACCTGATGAGAAGAACTGACTCATTCTAAAAGATCCTGATGCTGGGAAATATTGAAGGCAGGAGGAGAAGGGGAAGACAGAGGATGAGATGTTTGGATGGCATCACCAACTCAATGGACATGAGTTTGAGTAAGCTCCGAGAGTTGGGGATGGACAGGGAAGCCTGACCTGCTGCAGTCCTAGGGTTGCAAAAGGTGGACATGACTGAGCGACTAAACTGAGCTGAACTGAACTGATACCTATCCTGAGTTAAAGAAGTAACAATATTAAACAAACAGAAAATGTTTACATTTATGCTATTCATCTTAAGTGTAAGACAGTGATATTCAACCATTTCCCCCAACAGAATGTTCTGCAAATGAAATCTTATGAAACTACAATATTTGAAAGATATCAATGATATTATTAGAGGTATTTTGAGCTATATTTACTTACATAAAAAGAATTAAGACAACAATGTGGCTGTCTAATAAATACAAAAATAGTCATGAGTTTTAATCAGTTTCAGCAATTTATTTCTGTATTAATTGGGTTAGAGTATATTAAGAAAATCCTGTACGTAAAGGTAAGTACCTCAATAAGAAATTTTTGTAAAACATAATGGAACAATTCAATCCAAAGCTAAATCACTAACAGTTTCGAACTGTTAACTTATTATAAATGTGTAAAACTAAATACACAAAATTTTAAATGTGTACTAATACTGTGTATAATACAACATGCTTGAGATATTTACCAATTTATTAACTACAAATGACTATATATACATTAATGACAAAGCCAAAAAAGAACAGAGAAGCTAATATGTATCTGAGTCTTATCCACATTTAGCTGAGCCTATACCCACCAGTCCCCTCGCCTATGCAGCAGAGTCACCATTCTCACAACTTTACATACAGAATACATCCAGTGGGAAAACTTCCTTAAAAAACACTGGTGAGTTTGAAACTTTGTTTCAAATGACACTGAAAAACAAAAAAGAGCTCCTGATATCCAGGAACTTGCCTAGTACTATCAGCTAGGGTTGGTTTTCTTTCTTGAACATGATTGTACAGAACATCTGCATTATACATGGCCATTCTGATCAGGATGGACCACTCGGTAATCATACCTGAACACAGGCAAAATATGAACACTGTCCAAGCCACGAAACACCAAACATTCTCCGCCTTCACAGAAAGTGTGAGTGAATTCTGGCTTCTTCAACAATCACAGCTTTAATCTCACTATATTCTGCGCTCCCTATACATAAGATTTATTGATACCAAGCCATAAAACTGTTCCTATTTCTTGACAGTATCTAATCCAGAGTGGACTTCTGCTACCATGAAACATCCTACAATCACTCAGACAAAGGCTCAATCCTTTCAGTCCTTCCTAACACCCTCTTCCTGGCACCCCATGGTCTTCCACTGTGTGTATTCTCCCTTGATGCAGTGAGTGATACACCCAACATGTCCAGCTGCAAGTGTGTTTCTGGTGCCCTTTGCTGGAGAGCACTGATAATGTATTTAGAAGAAATAGGCAGTGCTTTTAAAAAGCTGCTCTGACAGCACAATATACTAGTAGTGTCTGACACTTTAAAATTTGATATACCATAGCTGTTTTGTAAATTTGTAAACATTAAAACTCAGTGTAGTAACTGATTCAAGCTAGAATCAACAGATGATAAAACTGTTGGATGAAAATTTGGTAGGAAACATATTCACATGGCCTCAAAGTATCACCCTCAAGTTACCATAAACAATAAGGGAGAAGTACCTTAACAATGAAGAAATCTGACCATCACCACCTTGAGAAAATGAGCAAACTTATCATGAATAATAATGAACCAAACTGGTATGTGTGATACACAAGAAAATCATTCTGAATACTGATACACTGAAAAGCATACTTTATCAACTATGCTGTAGTACTGTCAAAAATATTTTAACCTGAATCCAATCATGAGGAAATATTCAGAAAAATCTGAGAATGTGAAGCTGTCTACAAGGCAACTAGCTGGAGGCTTTAAATAAAAAGTCAGTGTCATAAAATACAAAATAAAGGCAAGACAAATGTTTCAAATTAAGAGCGACTTAAAAAAAAAAAAAAAACATTACAGCTAAATATAATGAGTGATCCCAGATTAGATCCTAGGCTGGGCAGGCAGCAGATGGGGGTGGGGATTATTAAAAAAAAAAAAAACTTTAGAAAACAATTAGGAAAATTTGAAAGTAGACAGTATTATTAGATTTTTATCAAATCAAGGCTAATCTTCACGGGTATAATAATGATACTATTGTTATACATTTTCAAAAATTTTATTTTTACATCATACATACTCAGTATTTGGAAGTTAAGTGTTAGAATATTTAAAACTTTTTTCCTTCCAGTTTTGAGATATAGTTGACATATGTATCTATGAGGAACGCTAAGAAGCACAAGCTGGAATCAAGATTGTCAGGAGAAATATCAATAACCTCAGATATGCAGATAACACTACCTTTACCACAGAAAGTGAAGAGGAACTAAAAAAGCCTCTTGATGAAAGTGAAAGAGAAGAGTGAAAAGGTTGGCTTGAAGCTCAGCATTCAGAAAACGAAGATCATGGCATCTGGTCCCATCACTTCATGGGAAATAGATGGGGAAACAGTGGAAACAGTATCAGACTTTATTTTTTTGGGCTCCAAAATCACAGAGGATGCTGACTGCAGCCAGGAAATTAAAAGACGCTTACTCCATGGAAGGAAAGTTATGACCAACCTAGACAGCACATTAAAAAGCAGAGACATTACTTTGCCAACCAAGGTCCGTCTAGTCAAGGCTATGGTTTTTCCCGTGGTCATGTATGGGTGTGAGAGTTGGACTGTGAAGAAAGCTGAGTGCCAGAGAATGGATGCTTTTGAACTGTGGTGCTGGAGAAGACTCTTGAGAGTCCCTTGGACTACAAGGAGATCCAACCAGTCCATTCTAAGGGAGATCAATCCTGGGTGTTCACTGGAAGGACTGATGCTAAAGGTGAAACTCCAATACTTTGGCCACCTCATGCAAAGAGTTGACTCACTGGAAAAGACTCTGATGCTGGGAGGGATTGGGGGCAGGAGGAGACAGGGACGACAGAGAATGAGATGGCTGGATGGCATCACCGACTCTGTGGACATGAGTTTGAGTGAACTCCGGGAGTTGGTGATGGACAGGGAGGCCTGGCGTGCTGTGATTCATGGGGTCGCAAAGAGTAGGAAACGACTGAGCGACTGAACTGAACTGAACTGACATATGTATCATAAACTTACCATAGAAGTTTAAGATGCATGGCAAAATGATCTGAATTACAAATATCATGAGATGATGTTCGTGACCATACACCATCTCCTACAGTTGCAAAATTAAAGAAACAGGAAAAAAAATTTCCTTGTGATGAGAACTCTTAGGATTTACTCTCTTAATAATTTTCATATGTAACACACAGTGCTGTTAATTACATTTATGTTGTACCCTATATCCCTAGTACTTCTTTTTCTTATAACTGGAAGTTTATATCTTTGGACTGCCGAAGGAAATGGCAACCCACTCCAGTGTTCTTGCCTGGAGAATGCCAGGGACAGGGGAGCCTGGTGGCCTGCCGTCTATGGGGTCGCACAGAGTCGGACACGACTGAAGTGACGTAGCGGCAGTAGCAGCAGCATCCAATTAGCCTCCCCACCTCTGGTAACCACAAATATGATCGTTTCTATGTATGTATGCTTGTTTTTGAAGTGTAATTGAACTACAGTACTGTGAACGTTCCTTTTAATACATGAATCAATATTTCTATACATTTCAGAATGATCACCATGTAAGTCTAGTTACAATATGTCACCATACAAAGATACTACATAGTTATTGACTATATTCCCCACAATGTTCATTTCACAGCCATAACTCATTTCTTTTACAACTGGAAATTTGTACTTCTACTGGAAAAGACTCTGATGCTGGGAAAGGTTGGGGGCGGGAGGAGAAGAGGATGACAGAGAATGAGATGGCTGGATGGCATCACCGACTCTGTGGACATAAGTTTGGGTGAACTCCGGGAGTTGGTGATGGACAGGGAGGCCTGGCGTGCTGTGATTAGTGGGGTTGCGGAGAGTCGGACACGACTGAGCGACTGAACTGAACTGAACTGAAAGACTGATGCTAAAGCTGAAACTCCAATACTTTGGCCACCTCATGCGATGAGTTGACTCACTGGAAAAGAGTCTGATGCTAGGAAGGATTGGGAGTGGGAGGAGATGGGGACGGCAGAGAATGAGATGGCTGGATGGCATGACCGACTCGATGGATATGAGTTTGAGTGAACTCTGGGAGTTGGTGATGGACAGGGA
The DNA here is from genome assembly GCF_049115385.1 of Moschus berezovskii. Taxonomy (NCBI): domain Eukaryota; kingdom Metazoa; phylum Chordata; class Mammalia; order Artiodactyla; family Moschidae; genus Moschus; species Moschus berezovskii. Next base: position 7,899,801 of record NC_142478.1, on the reverse strand, counting down.
GGCCTGGCGTGCTGTGATTCATGGGGTCGCAAAGAGTCAGACATGACTGAGCGACTGAACTGTACTGAACTGAATCTCTTTCACCTAGTTCTTTCCTCCAATCCCCACCCCTTCTGGCAACCAACTGTTTGCTCAAAACTTACTTTCTAAATGTGTAATCAAAAGAAGAGTCAATGTATATATGTAAATGTAGATATGGATATGAAGAGAAAAAGAGATACACACTAGAAAAAAATATGGCAAAATGTTAAGAATTGGTTGTGTCTATGTGATGGGTATACAGGTTTCATTAAAACAGTTTCTCAACTGTTCAGTTCAGTTCAGTCGCTCAGTCGTGTCCGACTCTCCGCGACCCCATGAATCACAGCACGCCAGGCCTCCCTGTCCATCACCAACTCCTGGAGTTCACTCAAACTCATGTCCACAGAGTCGGTGATGCCATCCAGCCATCTCATTCTCCGTCGTCCCCTTCTCCTCCCGCCCCCAACCTTTCCCAGCATCAGAGTCTTTTCCAGTGAGTCAACTCGTCGCATGAGGTGGCCAAAGTATTGCAGTTTCAGCTTTAGCATCAGTCCCTCCAATGAACATCCAGGATTGATCTCCTCTAGAATGGACTGGTTGGATCTCCTTGCAGTATAAGGGACTCTCAAGAGTCTTCTCCAGCACCACAGTTCAAAAGCATCAGTTCTTTGGCGATCAGCTTTCTTCACAGTCCAACTCTCACACCCATACATGACCACGGGAAAAACCATAGCCTTGACTAGACAGACCTTGGTTGGCAAAGTAATGTCTCTGCTTTTTAATATGCTCTCTAGGCTGGTCATAACTTTCCTTCCAAGGAGTAAGCGTCTTTTAATTTCATGGCTTCAATCAGCATCCGCAGTGATTTTGGAGCCCAAAAAAATAAAGTCTGACACTGTTTCCACTGTTTCCCATGAAATGATGGGATCAGATGCCATGATCTTAGTTTTCTGAATGTTGAGCTTCAAGCCAACTTCTTCACTCTCCTCTTTCACTTTCATCAAGAGGCTTTTGAGTTCCTCTTCACTTTCTGCCATAAGGGTAGTGTCATCTGCATATCTGAGGTTATTGATATTTCTTCAGGCAATCTTGATTTCAGCCTGTGCTTCTTCCAGTCCAGCATTCCTCATGATGTACTCTGCATAGAAGTTAAATAAGCAGGGTGACAATATACAACCTTGACGTACTCCTTTTCCTATTTGGAACCAGTCTGTTGTTCCATGTCCAGTTCTAACTGTTGCTTCCTGACCTGCATACAGGTTTCTCAAGAGGCAGGTCAGGTGGTCTGGGATTCCCATCTCTTTCAGAATTTTCCACAGTTTATTGTGATCCAACAATCAAAGGCTTTGGCATAGTCAATGAAGCAGAAATAGATGTTTTTCTGGAACTCTCTTGCTTTCTCCATGATCCAGCGAATGTTGGCAATTTGATCTCTGGTGCCTCTGCCTTTTCTAAAACCAGCTTGAACATCTGGAAGTTCACGGTTCACGTATTGCTGAAGCCTGGCTTGGAGAATTTTGAGCATAACTTTACTAGCGTGTGAGATGAGTGCAATTGTGTGGCAGTCTGAGCATTCTTTGGCATTGTCTTTCTTTGGGATTGGGATGAAGACTGACCTTTTCTAGTTCCGTAGCCACTGCTGAGTTTTCCAAATTTGCTGGCATAAATTTTTATGAAAACCATATATAACTGCTTTAAGTATATAATTGCTTTCCTTTTCAATCTCATTTCCAATCACTGGGCTCCAACCTTATAGCTTTCTCTTAATAAGCCTAAGACTTATTCCCACAACGGGTTTTAAACTTATGGTGCCCTTCCTTGAATTGCTCTTTCCACCAAACACTCACAAGGTTCTCTCCATTCCTTTAATCAGGTCTTTGTTCAAGTGCCACCTCTTCAAAAACACCGCCTCTCAAAACCATTCCCCACCAAGCTCATCAGACCCCACTTGCATCTGAGCTCTACTCTCTTAATATGGGCACATCTAAGTTTCAAGGGTCTTGAAGCTTCTAAAACTTAGAGGATTGAAAAGAAAGGATATAGAATTATAAATACAAAATTAGAAATGAACATGAATACATATTAGAAATGTGAAAAAATAACTAAATACTTAAAAGACTGACAAATTCCATAAATAAATCCAGAAAAACAGCATTTTAAATGTCTGACAACTCTGTTATGCCATAGTTCCTATAGTTTTTTGTTGAGTACTCTTTCCTCGGGGCTTCCCTAGTAGCTCAGCTGGTAAAGAATCCACCTGCAATGAAGGAGACTCCAGTTCAATTCTTTGGTCAGGAAGATCCCCTGGAGAAGAGAAAGGCTACCAGAGTAGACAATCCAGAGGGAGACCTGGGTTCACTCCCTGGGTTGGGAAGATCCCCTGGAGAAAGACATGGCAACCCACTTCATTATTCTGGCCTGGAGAATCCACACAAACAGAGGAGCCTGGCAGGCTACAGTCCATGGGGGTCACAAAGAGTCGGTAATGACTGAGCGATTAGGCACAGCACAGCATTCTTTGCTTGGCTTTTCACGTGACAAAAGCTTATTGTTTCCTATACAGACATTCATTCAGTTCAGTTCAGTTCAGTCGCTCAGTCGTGTCCGACTCTCTGCGACCCCATGAATCACAGCACGCCAGGCCTCCCTGTCCATCACCAACTCCTCCATCACCAACTCCCGGAGTTCACTCAAACTCATGTCCACAGAGTCAGTGATGCCATCCAGCCATCTCATTCTCCGTCGTCCCCTTCTCCTCCTGCCCCCAACCTTTCCCAGCATCAGAGTCTTTTCCAGTGAGTCAACTCGTCACATGAGGTGGCCAAAGTATTGCAGTTTCAGCTTTAGCATCAGTCCTTCCAATGAACACCCAGGAATGATCTCCTTTAGAATGGACTGGTTGGATCTCCTTGCAGTCCAAGGGACTCTCAAGAGTCTTCTCCAACACCACAGTTCAAAAGCATCAATTCTTCAACGATCAGCTTTCTTCACAGACATTCAGTTCAGTTCAGTTCAGTTCAGTCGCTCAGTCGTGTCCGACTCTCCGCGTTAGGAGGATATAATTTAGTCTTTCCTCTAGCACAGTTGATCAAAATTTATTTTTTATTATTCAGGCTTATAAACTTCAAGTTTCACAACCTGTTCCTGGGAATGTCATGTAAATTTTTGAGAGAGTCGATAAATAGGAGAAAACTCTATGAATCCTCTTTCATATATAAACTTGAGATTTTAATTCAAAATTTTTTTTTCTTGTGCAGTAACCAATCTTACATACCCTAAATACCCTAAGGCATTCAGAGATGATAAACAATCATCAATGTCACTCTTGGTGGATTATGAGTTTTATGCTATATTCACTGATCAGAGAATTTTGTTTCAAATAAGTCATTTAAATATTTTTCCAGTATTTTCATATGATTGTTTGTTTCATTAACTGTATTATAAAAAAACCAAAAGCCTATTACTTTTGTTTATAATATAGTTTTTCCTCTTAAATGAATTACTACTTTTGTATGATCAGAACATTTTTATGTCACAATTCACTTTACAATATCAGAATAACTTTTTAATTATTCATGGCACATCTTTAACCATTTTTACTTCATATTCCATTAATTTAATCTGAATTTTATCTTAACTCTTAAATAAATGTAAATATAACAAAAGAATACACCTTTAACTTTACTTTCAAATCAGAAGTCTATCACTTCACACTTGCTTTACTAAAGTGCTCCAATAAACAGATGAAATCACATATTTTAATTTTATTAAATATGCTATTTCAACTAAAATAGGAAAAGCATTTGGTGATTATACACTAATACGTATTATATTATCAATTATTTTCTATACAGAAGGACCAACATGCTGAATGCATAGGATGAAAATGTAATCTTACAGTTTTAGATAGGTATATCTGCAAACGGTTCCACAGACTTGATTCCAACTCTGTACATTTCAAATTTCAAACCTGGTGTCTCCTCTGCTACGACTAGTATTAGTGTACTCATACTTTTAGCAGTGACCATCAAGGACACTTTCATACTGCATACGCCCTCTATGTACATTTCATACAGAATATGCCCTCCATGTATATTTTATACTGTATACGCCCTCTGTGTATATTTCATACTGCATATGCCCTCGGTGTATATTTCATACTGCATATGCCCTCGGTGTATATTTCATACTGCAAATGCCCTCTATGTATATTTCATACTGTTTATGCCCTTTATGTATATTCCTGTCATGATGCCCAGAGCCACTGGAGATAAGGACACCTGCCTACAATGGGAAAGTTAGCAGTAATTTAACATGGGCATGTTAAATTTAACATGGTCATGACTCATCTCCATATAAGTATATACCACTACACTCATATTAAATGAAATACACCCTCCACTCAGACTATTTTAGCCAAAACCAAACAAATTATCTGCTAATTATACCTACAAAAATCTTTAAATTTGTGTTGAAACATCTTTTCAGACATTTGCCAGGCATTAACTACATAACTGAATAAGAGAAAGAAGTGGTAATATTAAAAGAATTGCCCACTACTGCCACAGTTTTGTCCCAGGAATTCAAATCTTATGTGACATCAGGAGAAGAAGAAAAAAAAATTACTAACAAATTTCAAGAAGTGTAACAGCACATAAAGAATAGATCTGAAGATTTAAACTTTCAAAAAAAGTTTTTAAAAACTTTTAAACTTAGAAAATTTCAAAATAGGCAACAACAGGAATTTTTTAAACTTATTAAACTACTGAGAACATATACTAAATAATTATTTTTTAATGTTCTGGGTATTTTTCAAATTTCCCAACTGTGTATACTGTGAGTTAGGTTAAAACTATTACAGATCATCATAAGTTCACATTACAGTTTAGGGAAGAAACATGTTTTGATCAGAAATGAGGTTGTGCTGGGGTAGCAGTAAATGTAATGGGCAGGGGGCAGGGAGGAGGGGGTGTCTGGCATCCACTGACCTTAAATCAAACAAAATCAAGTGTTTTCTGACAAGACTATACTACAACATAGGACCTCCACCACCACCACACACACAGAGAAAGCTACTATAAGGATTTTATAGTACAAAACTACAATAAGCTAAAGTCCTCCTTAGCACTGAAACAAAAATATTAAAACATACTTTATTCTTTTTAATCTGAATCTCAAAATTCAAAGAAATTCAAAAGAAATTCAAAACCTAGGTGACATGTGTGAACAGAAGACAGTTTATATACTTTAAAAAAAAAATCACTAAAGCTTAAGATGTATCTCTCTTCATTAGTTTAACCCAATGAAACAAAATGAGTAAAATTACTATTTTAAAAGAGAGAAAAAAGTCCAATCCAGTAACCAGATTACATAACAGAAAAATGGATTAACTATGAAAGCATCAGTTACTAAAACAGCTGACTTACCCATAAAAAAAATCAAACCATTAAGAACAAAAAATCCATAAATCTAAAACCTCCCATCAAAAAATACTCCTGACCAAGATTATTTCACTGGTGAATTCTATCAAACAGTTAAGGAAAACATATATCAGATTTATACAAACTATCTATTTGGCATACAAATATTCTAGTATTACACAAAATAGAGGAAAAGCGTACAATTTCCAGTTCGGACCAAATTTTCAGCAAATCAAATGAATCTGATTTACATTCTGACAAAGTAAAGTTTATCTAGGAATGTAGGGTTAACATGAAAAATAATTCATGTAATTCAACCACATTAATAGTTTAAAAGAAAACCTATATGATTGTGGCAACAGATGCAGGAGTCAGTGATAAAATCAAATACCATCAATGATTTAAAACAGACAGACAAAACCAGTCAACAAAGAACTTTTTCATCCAGGTAAAGAGCATCTATGAAAGTCCTATCTACGATTATTAAAAAAAAAAAGACTGAAAGGAAGTAAAACTGTCTCTGTTCACATGACTGCTTTGTGTATGTAGAAAACCCTAAGGACTCTGCCCCCGAAAGGCGCTACAGACAGGAAACAGCGAGCACTGACACGTGGACAAACTATAACCCTTGCAAATCACTGACGGTAATGTAATTACGTAAAACGGTGAGGCCGCCAGGCAGATCAGTTTGGCAGTTTCTCAGAAAGCTAAACAAAGAGGACTGAGGTCCTTGTAACACTGAAGTTCACTGCAGCATTATTCACAACAACCAAGAAGTGAAGAGAAGTCAAGTGTTCAACAATAGATGAACAGATAAATAAAATGTGGAATGTTGCAATGGAACATTATTCAGCCAGAAAAAGGAAGGAAACTCTAACATATGATCCAACATAGATGTACTTTGAAAACATTATGCCAAGTGAAATAAGACCAACACAAAACAACAAATACTGGTGGAGATTCCACGTATATGAAATATCTAAAATAAGCAAATTTATACAGATGGAGAGGGCAGTATTCTTTTAGCTTTCTGTGGTTCATTTGTTTCCAGGATAAATTTCCAGCTGCTTGGCTGGGTCTAACTTCTGTCCTGAGCATCTGGAACCACACAGGAGGCTGGCACACACCCAAAAGCAAGGAAGCCACATACATACAACTCAGACACATTTTCAGGCTTCAAAGTATAACTTCTCTTCTGACTTTTACCTACTTTCAGTCATTTTCTGCTGCTTTTAAATAGTTTTTCTTTCAATATTTTATCAAGATTTGATCATTGCTATCTGAAGTTTTCTGTGAAAACCATAAGACATGTGATGACACCACTTTAATTTTCAATTTCACCATTAGCTGTGAAATTATAAGCAGATCACAGCCTCTGTGATCCTTACTTCTACCATCTGCCTCGTTAGTTAACCTTAGGACCAAAATATGATAACTAATATTAACAGGTACAGACAAGAGTTGATCAAAGATGTTATCGGGCATGTATATGAGATTAAGTGAATGGTTAAAACTGTTGTCTTAAAAAAAATAGACTAAACAGATTGGGAAACTGAGATAACAACTTCATTTACTATTTCAACAACTATTTACATGCATGTATCAACACAGTATTGCAGAAGACAACAGAGAAGTGAGTGGCCAAAAGAAGCAAAATACCAAATAATGGAAAAGGTAGGATAGGATGAGAAAAGGAAAGACACAGATGAGCAACTGGAACTTAGGCATATCTTGGGGATGATAGAGAACACTCTCATCAGCCTAACCAATGTCTACCTACCTGGGTAAGGTAAGAAAACTGGCTTAATTTCATTTGAGGAAGCAGAACTCTAATAGAAACAATTGTCAAACTGCAAGGTAAGTTCACTAGAAACTGAAAAACTGGATGAAGTGAAGTGAAGTAGCTCAGTCGTGTCCGACTCTTTGCGACCCCGTGGACTGTAGCCTACCAGGCTCCTCCATCTGTGGGATTCTCCAGGCAAAAGTACTGGAGTAGGTAGCCATTTCCTTCTCCAGGGATCTTCCCAACCCAGGGATCTAACCCGGGTCCTCCCACATTGGAGGCAGACGCTTTAACCTCTGAGCCACCAGGGAAGCCCTCAATTATAAATCAAACAAGCTCAGTGAGAATGGGAAGGACGGAGAAAGAGAAGAAGATATTTTTCAAGATTAAGTGTGATAAGACAGAGAACCTGACATGAAGTAAGTTCTGAAGGAGAAAGCTTTTAGGAAAACTTCTCTGCATAATGTGGTTACTACAGTAACTGTATTGGGAGAAAAAAAAAGTCAATACTACTGTGTGATAGCTTTCAGACATTTGTGCAAAAAACAGTGTGACATTTAGAATAATTCAAGTCCAGCTGAGCTTTCCTGAGTAAGATTAGAGAGCAGTGAAAGGCGCATCTGATGAAGAATAGTTTATACCCATATAACCCTGACCAATATCTCCAAGGTGCTATTAGAGATCAGAGGAGGGGCAAACTCTAGCACATTTGCTGAGAAGCTGGCCCCTGTAGAATAAGGCTGCCCCTACTGACTTCAGAGACAAATTAGTGGATTAACTAAAGGGCAATTCTTCAAACCCTTGTAAGAATAAGATGTCTCTACAAATAGTAGAACCTCATTTCAAGTATATATACTGAAAGAAGATTAATATGTATTCAATGATCACATTAGTAAGCTTACAGAAGAGAAGGGAAGGGGGAAAGAAGAGTGCGCAGAAGCCATTTTGCCTTAATTCAGCCGTAAAAGACGTCATCAAAATCCTCCTAATCACTGTATGTGACATGCAACCACAGGAGGAGGTGACTCTCTCGGCTAAACCTTTTCCTTATTTTTTATCACAGCTGAAAATTTAACACCACTATGAATGAGATGTCAGTTTTTATTTCCTTTTCCATTGCAGCATGTCAGTGGACAGTACAACACAAACTATAAACACATCAATGTAAAGAAGAGAGTCACCATCCAATGGGCATTTAAGTGACTATTCACCAGTGAACACTATGATTTAAAATCAACGAACCAAAAGAATATAAACGATCTCAGCTCTACAAAATTTCATTAGACTTTTTAAAAAGATACAAAAGTAAATTCCCCAAATACAAATCATTTGTTACACTGTATTACAATCTTATCATGACACAGAAAGCCAATCTACTAAGAGTAGTGACCCTCCACTGTTACATGCATTTCTCTAAAAAACTAAATTGGACAACATTATAGGCTAATACATTTTGAAATATGCATTCAATTGATTTTTTTAAAAATCCCACAATGTAAAAAACTAAAAAACTAAAATGGTTCCATAAAAATTAAAAAGGCACACACTCCATAGAGCAGAAGAAAAATATACATGCTCCATTTGTAGATTTACAAAGACATCAAAATACCACTGCTACAAATAATGTGCACAAGATTAAAATCAATAAGATTCTCAAAATCTACTTTCTCCTCACAGGAAAGATTAAAATGACCCTGATAAAACTCTTAGCCTAAAAAGCAATGATTTATTAAGGTACAAAATCAAATATGCAATAAATACCATGATAAACTATTTAGTTCTCCAATCCAAAATACTAACTATGAATTCATGAGACTTTTATCAGTATACATATCACACATAGCAAACGTTTTCATGGCAACATATGAGACCAAAACATACTGTTTTGCTTAAAACAATTAACTGAGGAACTGAAGCACAAATACAAGGCTAATTGCGTCCTTTGGGATTTGGTTGTCAAACACAAGAAATGTCAATGCTTGACAGTCCTGGGATAATTGAAACCTTGCCACAAACCTATACTATCAAATGAATATTTATTTAAATATAAATTTGAAATATGAAACCAAAAGCATAAGCAACTAAAGAAAAAAGATAAATTAGACTTCATCAAAATTAAAAATTTTTGTGCTTCAAAGGACACCAGAAAGAAAATGAAAAGACAATCCATAGACGGGGAAGAAAGTATTCACAAATCATATTATCTCATAAAGGGCTAGTTTCTAGAATATATAAAGAATGTGTATAGTTTAATAAAAAGACAACCTAACTAAAAAATGGACCAAGGATTTGGACAGACATTTCTCTAAAAAATATATGTAAATGGCCAATAAGCACAAGAAATAATGCTCATCATTAGTCATTATGGAAATGAAAATCAAAACCACAATGAAATGCCATTTTACATGCAACAGGATGGCTAAAATACAAACAAGATTGACAGCCTAACAATCAATGTCTGCAAGAATGTGGAGAAATTGGCACTCTCATACACTGTGGTGAGACTAACATCCATTTTAACAGTTCCTCAGAGTTATACACAGAGTTACTATACTGACTTGTAATTCTGTCCCTTATAAGCATACACCCAAGAGAAATGAAACTATAGTGCACATAAAAACTTACATAAGAATGTTCACTGCAGAAGCATTCCTAACAGCCTAAACTGATAAATGATAAATTCATCAACTGATAAATGGATAAATAAAATGAGGTATATAATGGAGTACCTTTGGTCATGAAAATGGATGATACACACTACCACACGGCTGAACTCTGAAAATATTAAGTGAAAGAAACCAGACACAAAGATGACAACATATGATTCCATTACAAGAAGTGTCCAGGGACTTCCTGGCAGTCCAGTGGCAAAGGCCCAATGCTCCCAATGCAGGGGGCCAGGTTCAACCCCTGGTCAGGGACCTAGATCCCACATGCAGCAAATATAAGAGTTTGTTCAGCAACTAAAGATCGTGTACATCACAATTAAGACTTGGTGGGCGGGAGAGGGGGAGAGAGAGAGACAAAGAAAGAAAGAGAAGTCCAAAATAGGCAATTCATAGAAAAAGTATATTACTTGTTGCCTAAGGTGTTAGAGGAGTGGAGACACTTCTAAAACTAGACAGCAGTGATGATTACACAACTCTGAAACTCTCAATATACTAAAAATTTGCTAAAATAAAATATATGCCAAAAATATATACAATACAAAGATTGCTTCACTCAAACTAACTCAGATTATTTACATCAATGGAGAAAAAATGGCCATAAATTACTTTTCTACTTAATAGGAAAGTGTCCGTTGTTTCAGTGGTGTCTGACTCTTTGTGACAAAGGACTGTAGCCCACCAGGCTCCTCTGTCCATGGAATTCTCCAGGCAAGAATAATGGAGTGGGTTCTTTTCCCTTCTCCAGGGGATCTTCCTGACTCAAGGCTCAAACCCAGGTCTCCCACATTGTAGGCAGATTCTTTACCATCTGGGCCACCAGGAATTCTTTTTTTCTACTTAATACATATCCAGAAATCAATTACCACATTTTCAGTAGTAAAACTTTGTATAAGAGATTTTTGCAGCATCATTTGCTCGTAACAATATTACATTTATTATAAATATTCAACAGAGTAGTATAATCTGTTGAATACTTATATCAACTATGATTATTACTGAATTTTTAAAATATCATTTGGTTGAAAATTTAGGTTTTCAAATACATTAAAAAGCATAAAAGAAATCAATGCTTATTATTAAATATCTCTTCATGTATCTAGGAAATTTTCTTAATCAAGCTACTAATTTTCTTAGTATTCATTCTTAAAAACATTTTATTGACTATTTAAAAGTCAAAAACTGTATATGCCACTTGATTAGCAACCAATGCCTCAGTACTTCCCTCTCATTGTTGATGTATATCTAATAATTTTTAAATCTATCATCAGTAACCAAAGCATTGTTAAACGTCTACATAGTCACCATAGCACAAGTAAAACACATTAGATTAATTCTACTTTCACTCAAAAATAAAAAATGTAAAGCACCATCTCATGAGATCAAAAGTTTATGATTTTGACTTATAGGCACTATCAAATATTCATACTAAAATGTTATTACTAAGAAACAGTGTAAGGTCTGATCAGAGTCTTCACATTGGCTTATTGTGATGAACTGGACCTAAGGTAAGGAGTAAAGTAAGGTATAGCTAAAGAATCTTGGTGTTTATGCTAGTATCAACAGCTAGTAACAGCTATTACAAAAATCTTATGAGAGGAAAATCCTGTTTCATTCACAAAATATATTAGTATGTCTTTCCATGAGACTATTAATTTCTTTGAATTCTTTTAATACTCAGCCTGCACACTAGAAGAATTTTCTTGGCACAAAGAAAGAATCAGAAGAAGATCAGAATAAGTATAAAAAGAAGAAATTCAAGTGCCAGGTAAAAATTAAAAGAAATATGCTATAATTTACACGGGCTATTATTATAAATGTCATTAATGTAATATACATGTAAACTTGAGTAACATGCAAAGTATTTAACATGGAGAATACAGACTTACCAAATATTTGATAGCCTTTAAAAAATCTCACTGATGGTTGAGACTCCCTAAAATAATTAAAAAATAAACAAATATATGAGGAGTAATTTCTCAACTTCATAAGTTACCCCTGATCTATAAAGTCTACCCGGGAATCCCATTTACATAATAGCAATTTGTTTTTCCACACTACTTTAAAATCCAAAGCACGTGCTGAACTTTGCCAAATGATTAACAAAATTTTTCCTAAACTTATAAATAATTCAAGGTTTAAGTGGAAAAAAGAATGAATTATCAGGATATTGACAGCTCTATAACGAATCAGATCTTAAAAATTACAGACCAAGACAACAGCATGCTAACAATTTCTTAGAAAAGCATTCATATGTTAAAGGGTCCCTAATTATCACATACAATGTCAGCTCTACATTCTAGTATCTAGTTACCAACACCTTTTAAGTAGCAGCTGTTGCTGCTGCTAAGTCGCTTCAGTCATGTCCGACTCCGTGAGACCCCACAGACAGCAGCCCACCAGGTCTCCCGTCCCTGGGATTCCCCAGGCAAGAACACTGGAGTGTGTTGCCATTTCCTTCTAAGATGCATGAAAGTGAAAAGTGAAAGTGAAGTCGCTCAATCATGTCTGACTCTTCACGACCCCATGGACTGCAGCCTACCAGGCTCCTCCACCCACGGGATTTTCCAAGCAAAGTACTGGAGTGGGGTGCCATTGCCGTCTCCAAGTAGCAGCTAGAAAATGTAACTCTAGCACCTACAGAATTGGGGACAACGAAATAGAAGAGGCTTCCCTGATAGCTCAGTGGTTAAGAATCCATCTGAAAATGTAGGAGATGCAGGTTCCATCCCTGGGTCAGGAAGACCCCCCTTGAGAAGAAAATGGCAACCACCCTAGTATTCTTGCTGGGAAAACCCACAGACAGAGGAGTCTGGCAGGCTACAATCCACGGAGGTTACAAAAGAGTGAGACAAGACTTAGTGACTAAACAAGATAGATACTTCATAAAGTATTAAATTTTATTTAAAAAATTAGCATAAGGAAGTATTTTTAAATCTACCCTATGTTGATACTAAAACAAATTAAAAGATTTCAAAGAAAGGCATAAACTTACAAATTAATTTTACGACTTACAAAAGATAGTTGTAAATAATTTTATAATAAACATAGTATGTATCTTTTCTGTCAAATTTCAAGTCAAAATAATTTTCAAAACAAAGTTTAAAAATTCAAGATTAAGCACTAAATATTATAGTGCTCTTGTGATTTGCCAGGCACATTGCTCAAGATTTGAAAAAGGTTATACATCTCTTTTTTAATCACCTTATTCGCTCTCCATTAGATTACAAAACCAAGCTTTACAGAGATTCATTCACCTGCTTATATATGGTAGCTGTCATTGACTGCACAACCCAGTGTCTTTAAAGCATCATACTATGACTCCTCAAACACAAAACAAATAAGACAGAATATGACATCAGTTCAGTTCAGTTGCTCAGTCGTGTCCGACTCTTTGCGACCCCATGAATCACAGCACGCCAGGCCTCCCTGTCCATCACCAACTCCCAGAATTCACTCAAACTCATGTCCATCGAGTTGGTGATGCCATCCAGCCATCTCATTCTCTGTCGTCCCTGTCTCCTCCTGCCCCCAATCCCTCCTAGCATCAGAGTCTTTTCCAGTATGACATAGTATACACTAAAGCTGATTGCCTCTTTTAGAATGAGATTTTTTAAAAGATGTTTTTAAATTCCTTTTAAAAGAACAGAATTAAAAAATCTACTTTAACTAGCAGAAAATGTTACCATTCAAAAATTACAACACCACAAATACAAATAGAATAAAAACATTTTCTATCATCACTACTGTTAAAATCAAAATCAATCAAATCAATCATATCCACCCAAAAGGAGGAAGAAAAAAAGTATGTTAGAGACCTAAACAATGAAGTCTAGAACAATGAAGCTGTGAGATGACAGGAAAATATCACGACTTTGAGGCAGATGAAGATTTTTTAAACAAGAAAAGATAAACACAGCAAACTGGACTTCCTTAAGAAGTTGTGTTCTTAAAATGAAAATGCAAGCTACAGAGTAGGAAAGATATTCTCAATGCACACGTCCAAAGGACTCAGGTATAAAATATTTAGAGGAAAAAAAAATTCTAAATCACCAAGAAAAAGACAACCCGATTTTTAAGATGAAGATGAAACAAAATTTTATAAAAAATAATTTCAAAAACCAACAAACATATTGAAACGGTCCTCAACATCACTAGTCCTCAAGAGAACACAGATAAACAACACAAGATGCTTCCACCCACCAAAATGACTGGGTTTTAACGGAAACATCAGGGAATACCAAGTGTAAGCAAGCATGTGCAGCAAACAGCATTCTCATGCACTGTGCGGAGAAATGGAAATCGGTATAACCAGTATGGAAAACTATTTGGAGATATCTTTTAAAGGTGAAGGCTTTAAGTGCTTCCCTAGTGGCTCAGATGGTAAAGCATCTGCCTGCAATGCGGGAGACCTAGCTTTGATCCCTGGGTCGGGAAGATCTCCTGGAGAAGGAAATGGCAACCCACTCTAGTACTCTTGTCTGGAAAATCCCATGGACAGAGAAGCCTGGTAGGCTACAGTCCATGGGATCGCAGACACAACTCAGCAACTTCACTAAAGGTGAAAATACATATACCCATGACTAAGCAATACAACTCCTGGGCATATAGTCAATAGAAATGTGTATATTTGTGCACAGAAAGATATGCACAAGATTTATCACAGAAGCATTATTTAAACAGCCCAAAACTACACATGACCCAAATGTCCATCGGCAGTAGAAGGGAGAAATAAACTTCAGTAAATTCATACAAGGGTATCCTAAACCTCAGTGAAAATGAGGAAACAAATGTCATACACAAAATAGGATACATGCACAAACAGGACACACCTCACAAACACAATGCTGTATGAAAGAAGCTGGGGTGGGGAGAAGTGCATATATAATTCTAGCCCATCAAATTCGAAAACAAGCCAAACTAATCTCTGATCGCCAAGTCACAATAGTAAACTTTGCAGTGAACGAGTTCCTTGACTGGGACAGATCACAGGGAGGCTTTAATTGATATCTTGAACTAGGGTATGGCTACAAATTTGTGTGTGTGTGTTCACTTTGTAAAAGTTCATCAACATACAAAAGCTCATCTGTACTTTTCTGTATATAAATTATACTTCAATTATTATTTTTAAGCTTATTTTTAAAAAATAGATGAAAAATCACTTCTCAGTTAAGTAACTCCAGGTCATCATACTAATGGTTTGTAACTCAATAATTTGAAAATCTGGATCTCTTAACTGTATTTATTTCTATAGGCTGCATAAAAGTAAATACATCTAGTTATTTTGTATTAATAAGTTTTAAGAACAGTTTCAATGCAAAAATAAACTTTACCAAGAAATGATTCCTTATGATTCTCTACTAATAGCAAATGAAGTTTTGCATGAAGTCCTGCTAATGAATATTTCTACATAGGCTCAACTTACATTCACAAATGTATAACTTCACGCACATTAAAAGTGTTAATAGCTAACTCAGAAGTTGATTCTAAAAGCAATCAGAAGGCCAAGCCAGGAATCCATAAAAACTCATAAAATCTTTAAGGCACACTACTTGGCCCAGTTTCTCAGAAAACTTTAAGAGTTTTAAAAACCAATAACCATTTGAAGAAAAGCCTTTCGGGTAATCATTCCTACATACCTAAAAATTTTACATTGATACTTACAGTGATACCTTCTTTAATAAAAATATAAAGTTTTACTGTATGTCCTTTTATCTATCTTTCCATTGTATTTACCGAGTAACTTTTTTTAATCTTAACAATTTCTCTCTAAATTAAGTATCATTATTTGGTCAGATCTGAGAGCTTTTATCATTGAGAGAAAGCTGTCTTATTACTCACAACAACCTATTTGTCTTTAGCCGTAGGGGGCTTCCGTCAATGGGGTCACACAGAGTCGGACACGACTGAAGTGACTTAACAGCAGCAGCAGCAGCAGAGTTGTCATATAAGTCTCCAAGATGAAGTTCAGAGGAACAGAATGGCATAGGCCCCAACAGGTCAGGTCCCTGAACAATTCCCAGAGGAATCCTTTGGACAAACTTTACTTAAAATGATTCCTTGAAACCTTACAGCAACTCTCCTCAGTCTTGGGGTGCTTTACCTATGAATCCGGCCTGATAGAGATCTCTCCAAATGTCCAGTCAGCATTGAACTATGGTTCTGAGATACAAGGTGGCACAAGCAACACTTTGCCAAAACTGGCTGTTTTCATTAATCAACCCACTCTCAGGCCAGACACCTGCTTCTTCTAATTCTTACCTTAACAAATTAAGACACACAGTTTCAACTTTGGGTAACTTTTGAAATGAACAAAAGAATTAACTTGAGAGGCACTTTAGAACATACAGGGGGAAAAAATCTCCCTCAAGAGAAGTCTGTCTTATCTACCTAAAGGATAAAAACCAAATTACTAAATGTAAGGAAACCTCCCCAGAGGTCACACATCTCACCAAAAGAAGAGAGAAAGAAACACTAACAGAAGGACCTGAATCATCCCTAAGGGTCTATTTTGAAGCAGAGAGCCAAGAGACCTCATCCTAAATCTAAAGAACCTCAGGACTAGACACAGGTTGGCTAGGAAACTATCTAACTCTACAGTTTCTGGTAATATCCTAAAGATCCCAGAGAGGACAGGAAAGGTGTAAGCAGAACAGTCTCCCCCTAAAACAAAGGGGATTCAGTGAATTCAGTGACTACACACTGTTCATCAGCAATATATCTAATAAAAACTGCTCATGAATGGTAACTATATTTATATAAATACTGGCATTTGAAAAACTAGCATCTTTAACTAGTGCTAATGATATCTCTTCTTCAGTTTAGTCGCTCAGTCGTGCCCAACTCTTTCCGACCCCATGAATCGCAGCACGCCAGGTCTCCCAAAGTTCACTCAAACTCATGTCCATCAAGTCGGTGATGCCATCCAGCCATCTCATTCTCTGTCGTGCGCAAATCTCCTCCTGCCCCCAATCCCTCCCAGCATCAGTCTTTTCCAGTGAGTCAACTCTTCACATGAGGTGGCCAAAGTATTGGAGTTTCTGCTTTAGCATCAGTCCTTCCAATGAACGCCCAGGACTGATCTCCTTTAGAATGGATTGGTTGGATCTCCTTGTAGTCCAAGGGACTCTCGAGTCTTCTCCAACACCACAGTTCAAAAGCATCAATTCTTTGGCACTCAGCTTTCTTCACAGTCCAACTCTCACATCCATACATGACCACGGGAAAAACCATAACCTTGACTAGACGGACCTTGGTTGGCAAAGTAATGTCTCTGCTTTTTAATATTCTATCTAGGTTGGTCATAACTTTCCTTCCAAGGAGTAAGCGTCTTTTAATTTCATGGCCGCAATCAGCATCCGCAGTGATTTTGGAACCCAAAAAAATAAAGTCTGACACTGTTTCCACTGTTTCCCCATCTATTTCCCATGAAGTGATGGGACCAGATGCCATGTGGATTCTGTTATTTTTCGTTGTTTTCTACTTTAATTTTAGAGGTGGAAAAGTTAGAGCCAAATTGGTGAAAAATATTTTAAAAGCAAGGTTACAGCTAGTCAATAGTTCTAAGTTGTTACATAGATATCAGATCTTAAATTATCTGAAACAAAGCATTTCAAACACTGTTCAAACTGCCTACCACACATTCAATTTAGCCAAATTAAAACATTTCACAAACCAACCCAGTCCAAATTAATAGTTTAGGGCTTCCCTTGTGGCTCAGATGTAAAGCATCTGCCTACAGTGCTGGAGACCTGGGTTCAATCTGTGGGTCGGGAAATTCCCCTGGAGAAAGAAATGGCAACCCACTCCAGTATTCTTGTCTGAAAAACCCCATGGACGGAGGAGCCCAGTAGGCTACAGTCCATGGAGTCGCAAAGCGTCGGATACGATTGAGCAACTTCACTTCACCCCTACCTTATAGAGAACTTAATGCTATTTTATCTTCCACATATTCAAAAAGCTTCAACTATCATAATTTTTTGTAAAAGACGCAAATTTTTACTTTAAAAACCTCATGCTGCACTTCTATTTCCATAATAAAGACACGCACTCAGTACTTATCCTTTCAAGCTTCTTGCCTGATGGTTGCAAAACTGCACAGGATTGCTTACACAATACCTCAAGAAGTTTCAAAAAAAATCTCTCAATGTTCTGATGACAGTCTTATACTACCAACAAATTTAAAGAGAAACTCAAAAATATCTTCCTTTCCCCAGTTATTAAAATGTGATATGATGTAAGTTTCAGTACAACTCACCTGCATTTTTGTAATCATATTCACTACACAATCATACCTTCATAAAGTTATGCTCTGATCATTTTTCTTCAACATTTCCACAATCTTTCAAAGTATTTCTAAAAGTATTCACAGTTCTAGTCAACTGCCAATTTTTATAACATACTTCTTATTAAGCCTGGGTCTTATATCTTTCATACCCCTTAAATCAACACAAGTCCCAGTTGATCATTTTATTGCAGTAACATATAACCACTGGAGAGAATGTCCTCCTTTTGCAGTTCAATTGCACAGCTATTATTTAGTTGCTAAGTCGTATCCAACTCTCTGTGATCCCATGGACTGCAGTTTCCCATGGCTTCCCTGTCCACTATTTCCCGGAGTTTGCTCAAACTCATGTCCATTCAGTCAGTGATGCCATCCAACTGTCTCATCTTCTGTTACCTTCTCCTCCTGCCCTCAATCTTTCCCAGCATCAGGGTCTTTTCCAATGAGTTGGCTCTTTGCATCAGGTGACCAAAGTATTCAGCATCAGTCCTTCCAATGAATTTTCAAGACCGATTTCCTTTAGGATTGACTGGTTTGATCTCCACGTAGTCCAAGGGACTCTCAAGAGTCTTCTCCAGCACCATAGTTCAAAAGCATCAATTCTTCAGCAGTCAGCCTTCTTTATGGTCCAACTCTCATATCTGTACATGAATACTGGAAAAATCATACCTTTGACTATCTGCACCCCTTTGTCAGCAGAATGATATCTCCGCTTTTTAATACACTGTCTAGGTCTGTCTTAGCTTTTCTTCCAAGGAGCAAGCGTCTTGTAATTTCATGGTTGTAGTCACTGTCCTCAGTGATTTTGGAGCCCAAGAAAATAAATTCTGCCACTGTTTCCATTTTCCCCCATCTATTTGCCATGAAGTGATGGGACTGGATGCCATGATCTTCATTTTTTGAATGTTGAGTTTTAAGCCAGCCTTTTCACTCTCCTCTTTCACTTTCATCATCTCTCTAGTTCCTCTTAGCTTCCTGCCACGAGGGTGGTATCATCTGCATATCTGAGATTATTGACATTTCTCCCAGATTATTTATTATCAATAATAATTGATATTATTCCAGCTTGTGACTCAGCCAGCCTGGCATATTGCATGATGTCCTCAGCATATAAGTTAAATAAACAAGTTAACAATGTACAGCCTTGATGCACTCCTTTCCCAATTTTGAATCAGTCCATTGTTCCATGTCCAGTTCTAACTGTTGCTTCTTGATCTGCACACAGGTTTCTCAGGAGACAGAGGATGGTCTGGTATTTCCATCTCTTTAAGAACTGTCCACAGTTTGTTGTGATCCACACAGTCAAAGTAGCAACTATAAAATGAATATGGCAAAAAACACCTTTTTTGGTAATTACCTAGCTATACATAGGAGAGAGGAAACAAATAAAAATACTACCAACACTGTAAAAGCTTCACAAAAAGGAAAAGTTAATTGTAGTACAATTTAGTTTTGGTACACTATTCATCCCTTTTGGGCTTCCCTGGTGGCTCAGATGGTAAAGCATCTGCCTATAATGCAGGAGACCCGGGTACAATCCCTGGGTTGGGAAGATCCCCTGGAGAAGGAAATGGCAACTCACTCCAGTATTCTTGCCTGGAAAATCCCATGGACGGAGGAGCCTCGTGGGCTACAGTCCATGGGGTCACAAAGAGATGGACATGACTGAGAAACTTCACTTTTCACCTTCTTTTCTTCATCCCTTTTATGGATCACAGTCTTGTTGTGGCAAAAGGGCTTGTGTAACTCAATGAAGCTATGAGTCATGCCGTACAGGGCTACCCAAGACAGACAGGTCACAGTGAAGAGTTCTGACAAAACATGGTTCACCGGAAAAGGAAATGTCAACCCACTCCAGTATTCTTGCCTGGAGAGCCCCATGGACAATATGAAAAGGTAAAAAGACATGACTCCGGAAGATGAGCCTCCAGGTCAGGTGTCCAGTATGCCACTGGGGAAGAGCAGAGGGCAATTACTAACAGCTCCAATAAGCTTGAAGCAGCTGGGCCAAAGTGGAAACGATACTCAGCTGCAGATGTGTCTGGTGGTGAATGTCAAGTCCTATTCTGTAAAGAATAATACTGCATAGGAACCTGGAATGTTAGGTCTGTCAATCAAGGTAAGTGAGACGTGGTCAAACAGGAGATGGCAAGATTGAACATCAACATCTTAGCAATAAGTGAATGAAAACGGATGGGAACGAGAGAATTTAATTCAGATGACCATCATATTGTTGTTTAGTCACTAAGTCATGTCCGCCTCTTTTGAGGCCCCATGGACTGCAGCCTGCAAGGCTCCTCTGTCTATGAGATTTCCCAGACAAGAATACTGGAGTGGGTTGCCATTTGCTTCTCCAGAGGATCTTTCAGACCCAGGGATCAAACCCACATCTCCTGCATCTCTGGCACTGGCAAGCAGATTCTTTATCACTGAGCAACCAGTTGGTACAGAAGTAATTGTGGTTTAAGTTCATTACAAAGAGTCAGACGTGACTAAACGACTGAACAACAACTAGACGCAAACACATCTTTATTAATCGAAGGAGAAATCGTTACAATCAATACATTTTTGCCAACAAGAAAACAGTTGGTCTATTCCTGTAGCTTAAAAATCCAGGCTTCTGGATTCAACAAACTCTTGGAAAGCATTTTCTGCCTCCTGGTGGTTGTGGAAGCATTTTCCCTGCAAAAAAGGTGTCAGGATGCTTGAAGAAGTAGTGGTCAGTTGGCAAGAGGTCAGGTGAATACGGTGTATGAGGCAAAACTTCATAACCCAACTCATTCAACTTTTGAAGCACTGGTTGTGCAACATGCGGTGGGGCATTGTCATGGAGAATTGGACCCTTTCTATTGACCAAGACCAGCTGCAGGCATTTAGAGCATATCATCAATTTGCTGAGCATACTTCTCAGATGTAATGGTTTCACCAGGATTCAGAAAGCTGCAGAGGCTCAGAACATCAGCAGATTACCGAATAGTGACAGTGACCTTTTTTTGGTGCAACTTTGGCTTTGGGAAGTACTTTGGAGCTGCTTCTCAGTTCAACCACTGAATTGGTGGTTGCTGGTAACTGAATAAAATCCACTTTTCATCTCACATCACAATCAAGTCAAGAAATGGTTCACTGCTGTTGCAAAGCAAGAGAAGACAACACATGCAGATAACAATTTTTTTCAGTCAGCTCACAAGGCACCTACTGAAAAAGCTTTTTCACCTTTCCAATTTGCTTCAAGTAGAGTGGCTGACACTGAGGTCCTCAGCAAATTCTCCTGTAGTTGTAAGAGGGTCAGTTTCAATCATTCTCTCAAAAGGTCACTGTCACCTTCCTATGCACAGCCACTGCACTCCTACCTTCAAGGTTCTCGTCTCCTTTGCAAAACTTCTTGAATGACCACTTCACTGTACGTTCATTAGCAATTCCTGAGCCAAATGCACTGTTGATGCTGCAAGTTGACTCTACTGCTTTACGACCCATTTTGAACTCAAGGAAGAAAACTGCTTGAATTTGCTTTTTGTCTAACATCATTTCCATTGTCTCAAATAAATATAAAATAAACAGCAAGCAATGCCATTAGCAACAAAAAAATACAAGAAATGCATTTTTAAATGATGTGTTAACATAACTACATTTACTTAATGTATTCCAACATTAAATGGCAAATTTCAACAATGCAAAAACTGCAGTTACATTTGCACCAATCTAACACATAAAAGTTGTAATGCTGAGCCAAGAAATGAATAGATATAGCAGACAACACTAATTTTAAAAGCTACTGTAAGAACACAGACATTCAAAGTCCAAATACTCCAGCTAATGAAAACTCTCACCAAAGGGAAAAAAATCCACAAAACATAAAACTGTAAAGTAATATTCCAAAATAAATCTGTAACAGACTTTATACATATTTTTTAACAGCTTAACCAAAAATCAAAACTATAAATGGACAAAACACAACAAGATATGAAATAAGAACTGACTGCACTCAGGCAGAGGGGATGGAGAAAAGGCCAAATCACTTTTAAAATAAGTAACAAAAGGACCTCCCTGGCAGTCCAGTGGTTAAGACCCCGAGTTTTCATCACAGGGGGTGCAGGCTAAATCCTTGGTTGGGGAACTAAGACCTTATCCACATGATGGTATGGCCAAAAAATAAGGGAAAAAAAGGAAGGTTGGATTCAAGTAAAAATACAAAGGAAAATAAGAAACAAGAGATCAGTCAAGAGAATAAAAATAATGAAGAAAAAATGACTGGAGAAAAAAATTAACAGATCTGTAAAGAAGCCATAATGTATGTGTAACAGAAAACTCTGAAGAATAGAAGTAAAATAAAGGAACTAATATTTAAAACTATAACTTATAAAGTATCTCCAAAACAAAAACAAATGTGTATTTATTTGTATGCTGTGGTAGGCAGGAGGAACTACAAGATATGTGAATTTTAGCAACAAACATACTGTATACTTGGAAAAACCCAGAGTAACAAACTACAAAACACAGCCTAGTAAAACTTCAAAAGAAGTAAGGAAAAAAATCTTTGGATCCTCCAGACAAAAACACGAAGCCTCTTACACAGGACAGAAAGCAAGGCTGTCAACAGGTTTCTAAATAGCAACATTCAAAGAAAAGTAAAAGTGTAGCATCTTTTTCAAGAAACCCAAGTAATGAAAGTATAAACCAAGGATTTTATATCCAGTCAGGTACCTTTATAACTACAAAGGCTATTACAGAACTAGAGATTTAAACATGCAAGAACTCTGGGAATGTATTATTCAGAGCCTACTCAGAGCAATCTACAAAAGAATGAGATTTACCTCATTAAAAATAGACAGTGAAAACCATGGCAAAATCTTTATTAAACAATGGGATAAACACTGACTATATTTAATTTTAGATATATTACTAAAACAAAGATATGGACAAAGAATGAAGATGGGTATTTAAATATTGTATTCTCTGACAAATTTTAATGGAATTTTTTTTAAAATGTGAAGAAAACAGAAGTAAAAAACTAAAGAATCTGCTCATTGGCATTGAACAGGTAATAACTGAATGTCAAAGGATAGTCATTTAATGCAGACAAAGCAATTATCAGCAGTCAAAGTTCTTTGCCTAAAGGGACCCTAATGATATCATAAGAAAATGTTATAAAGTTAGCCATTAAAACAAAAATATCAACTAAGAAAATAATCTTCAAAAAGAGTAAAGAAACAGCCCATAGGAAAAGATGAAAAAAATACAGCATAAAACAGTAACTGCAATGTATAAATTACAAGAAACACTGTCATGTCAATATATAAAAATAGGCTTAACTCTATTTCCCAGGTGGCTCAGAGGTAAAGAATCTGCCTGCAATGCAGGAGACATGGGTTTGATCCCTGGGTCAAGAAGGTCCCCTGGAGAAGGAAATAGCAACGGTAAAAGCATCTGCCTACAATGCGGGAGACCCAGGTTCAATCCCTGGGTGGGGAAGATCCCTGGAGAAGGAAATGGCAACCCACTCCAGTACTCTTGCCTGGAAAATCCCATGGACGGAGAAGCCTGATAGGCTACAGTCCATGGGGTTGCGAAGAGTCGGACACGACTGAGTGACTTCACTTCATCAGTATTTTTGCCTGGAAAATCCCATGAACAGAGGGGCCTGGAAGGCTACAGTCCATGGGGGTCACAAAGACTCAAGCAACTAAACAACAACAGCTCTTCTATTAAAAGGAAAAAGCTTCAAACTACTTATTTGAAAACAGTATTTACAAAAAGAACAAATATATATATATATATTTAGGATTAAACATCAATGTGTAAAATTTCTATAAGGAAAGCTATTTGTATCTTCTGAAAGATACAAATGAAAAGACATCCCCTATTATTTTGGAAAGGATGACTAAGCTTCATAAAGATACTGAGTTCCCTAAGTTGGGCTTCCCTGATAGCTCAGTTGGTAAAGAATCCACCTGCAATGCAGGAGACCCCACTTGATTCCTAGGTCAGGAAGATCTGCTGCAGAAGGGATAGGCTACCCACACCAGTCTTCTTGGGCTTCCCTTATGGCTCAGCTGGTAAAGAATCTGCCCTCAATGTGGGAGACCTGGGTTCACTCCCCAGGTTGGGAAGATCCCCCGAAGAAGGGAAAGGCTACCCATTCCAGTATTCTGGCCTGGAGAAGTCCTGTACAGTCCATGGGGTCATAAAGAGTCGGACGTGACTGAGCAACTTTCACTTTCCTAAGTTAGTGATTAACATTATTCAAATAAAAATACCAACAAATGTTTTCCTCGAGCTCAACAAGCTGATGTTCAACTTTACTCAGAGAATATGTATACATAGTATTCTGCTTGTATAATAACAGGAATAAATATACAAACAGCAATGCATGAACATGTAATATTTGTTTATAATATAAACATATAATGCTTTTTTTTTACAAAAGGAAACACACGGATAAACCAGAAACTAATGAAATTGGTAACCTACAGAGACTGAAAAGAGAAAACAGGGAAGGAGAAGGAAGTAAG
Organism: Moschus berezovskii; assembly: GCF_049115385.1. Classification (NCBI taxonomy): domain Eukaryota; kingdom Metazoa; phylum Chordata; class Mammalia; order Artiodactyla; family Moschidae; genus Moschus; species Moschus berezovskii. The sequence continues at coordinate 7,875,118 of NC_142478.1, read as the reverse complement.
ACTTTTGAGAATGCCTTTTTATATAGTTTTGACTCTTAGCCATTTTATTATTTTACAAGTCTCAAAATTTTTTTTAAATGACTCAATGATGGAGGGAGGGCTAAAACCAAACACAAGCAAAAAGAAATGAACCTCAGGGTTTATCAAAGTAGTGATATAAAAATATTTAATTAATTTATGAGCACAATACTCTGATATACACCTTCACTGGGGTATGATATGAACACCACTACACAGAAATCTTAAACTTTCCTCATTACTAGGTTTACTGTTGGCAGTGGTTTGGTGTGCCAATTTCAATATTATTATACCATGTACATTACAAGACAAAGAAAACGAATAAATGTATACTGATGTTACTGTTGACCAAGATACTCAACTTGGGAGAGGAGAGGTCCAAACATTAAACAGGAGAAGAGAAGATCCTTGGGTACCGGGTACAATCAGTACCCAAATATTAGTAGTTTTTTTTTTTTTTTTAGTATAATTCCTGGCTTTCTGTCCCATGAACAGACTCCCCGGAAGCCTGACCAGTAACATATACCACCTCCTGACCTTACAAGGCAGTTTGTAAGTATTGAAGACTAGGAATGGGGGTTCCTGGACAAACAGCTGTTTCCAGATCTAGGGGCAGTGAAAGCAAAAGGTAATAAGAATGGAACACTTTGTTGTGCCAGAAAGTAAATAGTGCTCTAAAATGATGGGACATATCAAAGAAACATAAAAATCAGACTGAATGAGTTCCTACTACTAAAGGTTAACATTCTGAGACTTGAAAAGAAATATAAAAGTAATAGATCTCAAACCCACTGAACAAAAGAAAAATCCATGAACCCACAAATGACAGTAAAAAAAAGAAGAGCACAAACTCTGCCAGCTAATCAATTTGGGAAGAATAAAAAACTAGAAAATCATTGTTTTTAAAGCATCAATATAAACAATGGTTAAGGTAAAAATTAAAAAAGGATATTAAAATTACTGGCTAAAAGGTTATTTAGAAACAGTATCAATTCAGCCTGAAGGCATGGATTAATTACCAAAGGGAAAAATACCTTTATAATACCTTTACAATAGAGATGGCAGCACCAGATAAACCAAATAATCTACTTTAATGACAAATAATGGGACAAATTAATAATACAAAGGTTAAAATAAGCAAACTTTAAATGCATACATATATCAACAGGCTTCCGAGGTGGTGCTAGAGGTAATGAATCCACCTGCCAGTGCAGAAGACCCAAGAGATATGGGTTCAATCACTGATTGGGAAGATCCCATGGAGGAGGATATGGCAACCCACTCTAATATTCTTGCCTAGGAAATCCCTAGAAGACCCAAGAGGGCTACAGTCCATGGGGTTGAAGAGTTAGACACGACTAACCAACTGAGCATGCAATAGGCACACACATATATCAACAGGACTAAATCTTGTAATGAACATTGAGTGCAAAAAGCACAAATGTATGTAAACAACATGATACTACTTACTTATATTTTAAAACCAAATCAATACTACCTTATACAAATATGTGCATAAAAGTATAATAAACTTTTATCTTCAGACTAGCAATTGCAAACAAAAGAATGAGTGCTAATTTTCAGCCATCAGTTCAGTTCAGTCGCTCAGTTGTGTCTGACTCTTCGCAACACCACGGACCACAGCATGCCAGCCTCTCCGTCTATCACCACCTCCCAGAGTTGACTCAAACTCAACTCCATTGAGTCGGTAATGCCATCTAACCATCTCATCCTCTGTCCTACCCTTCTCCTCCCACCTTCAATCTTTCCCAGTATCAGGGTCTTTACCAGTGAGTCAGCTCTTCACAACAGGTGGCCAAAGGATTGGAGTTTCAGCTGCAATATCAGTCCTTCCAATGAACACCCAGGGCTGATCTCCTTTAGGTTGAACTGGTTGAATCTCCTTGTAGTTCAAGGGACTCTCAAGAGTCTTCTCCAACACTACAGTTCAAAAGCATCAATTCTTTGGCACTTAGCCTTTCTTCACAGTCCAACTCTCACATCCATACATGACCACGGGAAAAATCACAGCCTCGACTAAACAGACCTTTGCTGGCAAAGTAATGTCTCTGCTTTTTATTATGCTGTCTAGGTTAGTCAAAATTTTCCTTCCAAGGAGTAAGCGTCTTTTAATTTCATGGCTGCAATCACCATTGCAGTGATTTTGGAGACCCCAAAAATAAAGTCAGCCAATGTTTCCACTGTTTCCCCATCTATTTGCCATGAAGTGACGGAACCAGATGCCATGATCTTAGTTTTCTGAATGCTGAGCTTTAAGCCAACTTTTTCACTCTCCTCTTTCACTTTCATCAAGAGGCTTTTGAGTTCCTCTTCACTTTCTGCCATAAGGGTGGCGTCATCTGCATATCTGAGGTTATTGTTATTTCTCCCGGCAATCTTGATTCCAGCTCGTGCTTCTTCCAGCCCAGCGTTTCTCATGATGTACTCTGCATAGAAGTTAAATAAGCAAGGTGACAATAAACAGTCTTGACGTACTCCTTTTCCTATTTGGAACCAGTCTGTTGTTCCATGTACAGTTCTAACTGTTGCTTCCTGACCTGCATACAGGTTTCTCAGGAGGCAGGTCAGGTGGTCTGGTATTTCCATCTCTTTCAGAATTTTCCACAGTTTATTGTGATCCACACAGTCAAAGGCTTTGGCATAGTCAATGAAGCAGAAATAGATGTTTTTCTGGAACTCTCTTGCTTTCTCCATGATCCAACGGATGTTGGCAGTTTGATCTCTGGTTCCTCTGCCTTTTCTAAAATCAGCTTGAACATATGGAAGTTCGCAGTTCATGTATTGCTGAAGCCTGGCTTGGAGAATTTTGAGTATATCCTTATTTTAAAAGTTCTGAAACAATTACGTGTGTGAGTGGTAAGTCACTTCAGTTGTGTCTGACTCTGTGTGACCCCATGGACTGTAGCCCTCCAGGCTCCTCTGTCAATGGGATTCTCCAGGCAAAAATACTGGAGTAGGCTGCCATGCCCTCCTCCAGGGGATCATCCATACCCAGGGATCAAACCAGGGTCTCTTACATTTCCTGTTTTGGTAGGCAGGTGGTTTATCACTAACCCACTTGAAAAGCCCCCTGAAACAATTACGGCAAAATATAAATATCTGTTAATTTGGTCAGTATGGATACATGAGTATTTACCTTCATTCCTGTCATTTTTACACTTTATTCTATCATTTAGAAATGTAAATTTTTAAATGAATTTTTACCATACAAGACTCTGAATTCTGTCACACACCTATACAATACTTAGCTCTGTAATTCTGGTTGTTTAAAATTACCGTTCTGAAGAACTTTAATTTAGAAGCAGGCCCCCAGTGTCTCCGTCTACTTTACTATCTGATGTAAATTAACAGAAGTAAACCAGACCTTTCAAAATGATTCTTAAAAGCAAAATGCATTTCATTTACCTGAATACAAAATAACTTGGAAGATATGACATCTGAGTGGCATTACACCATCTCTAAAGCTAAATAATTCCTGTAGCTCATATTTCTCTCAATATATATCACCATTTTGAGAACTGAAAGTTTATCCATGCTAATAATTCACAGTTTTTTAATTCATTTTGACCTAAATCTACCTACCCATCCTATTAAAGTTATTACTTTAAATACCAATCAATAAGTTCAAAAAAATCTACTGTTGTAAACTGGTGCACAAAGACACTGAAAATTCAAACTTTAAGTGATCTGATAATAAGTTAGTTCCTCATCACATTCCTTATAATGCTTTCATCTATTTGTAAAAACTTTCTATTTTTTGCTTAAGAGAAGGTCAACAGCTTTCACTTCAGTACTCCAACATAATCATGAATTGAAATAAGAACTCGAAGCACTCTGGACCGACAAAGCTACCAGTATGCCTAAGCCAGTGAAGCAATTTGTTCATTAATGCAGCTAATAAAGCGACCTTTTGTTAGTCTATGAAACCTCAGAGACTGTAACTTTGCAATTTTTCCCTGTTTTTGCTGTATGAACTTGAAAATTCCCTTATATGCCATTTGCTTTAACAACTAAAACTTAATCATTTGAGAAATTTGACCTTCCACTCGAGGTAATTTAATAACATATCAGTTCCAACTTCAGAAAGCGGTTCCTAGATGAAACTACTTTTCTTCTATTTAATTACTCTCTTCTGTTTTCCTACAGAGCCAAGTTGTGTAGACGTCTGTCATCTTCTCATAAGCAACTAAGCAACAACCAATATAAATATTCTCCAAATGAAGAACAAAAATGTTCATTTACCCAATCAGCATTAATCAATCAACTGACTATGCCAAAGCCTTTGACTGTGTGGATCACAACAAACTGTGGAAAATTCTTCAAGAGATGGGAATACCAGACCACCTGACCTGCCTCTTGAGAAATCTGTATGCAGGTCAGGAAGCAACAGTTACAACTGGACATGGAACAACAGACTGGTTCCAAATAGGAAAAGGAGTACGTCAAAGCTGTTTATTGTCACCCTGCTTATTTAACTTATATGCAGAGTACATCATGAGAAATGCTGGGCTGAAAGAAGCACAAACTAGAATCAAGATTGCCAGAAGAAATATCAATAACCTTAGATATGCAGATGACACCACCCTTACGGCAGAAAGTGAAGAGGAACTCAAAAGCCTCTTGATGAAAGTGAAAGAGGAGAGTGAAAAAGTTGGCTTAAAGCTCAACATTCAGAAAACTAAGATCATGGCATCTGGTCCCATCACTTCTTGGGAAATAGATGGGGAAACAGTAGAAACAGTGTCAGACTTTATTTTTCTGGGCTCCAAAATCACTGCAGATGGTGACTGAAGCCATGAAATTAAAAGACGCTTACTCCTTGGAAGGAAAGTTATGACCAACCTAGACAGCATATTAAAAAGCAGAGACATTACTTTGCCAACCAAGGTCTGTCAAGGCTATGGTTTTTCCCGTGGTCATGTATGGGAGAGCTGGACTGTGAAGAAAGCTGAGTGCCAAAGAATTGATGCTTTTGAACTGTGGTGCTGGAGAAGACTCTTGAGAGTCCCTTGGACTGCAAGGAGATCCAACCAGTCCACCCTAAAGGAGATCAATCCTGGGTGTTCATTGGAAGGACTGATGCTGAAACTCCAATTCTCTGGCCACCTGATGCAAAGAGTTGACTCACTGGAAAAGACTCTGATGCTGGCAGGGATTGAGGGAAGGAGGGGAAGGGGAGAACAGAGGATGAGATGGCTGGATGGCATCACTGACTCAATGGACATGGGTTTGGGTAAACACCGGGAGTTGGTGATGGACAGGGAGGCCTGCAGTTCATGGTGTCCCAATGAGTCGGACACACCTGAGCAACCAAACTGAACTATGTGCTTTCACAGCTTTGACCATACCTGTGATTTATTTGTTTGAATACTTTGTAACAAGCTCTCCAGTAAACTTACTCCTTCCATGAATTCAAGGAAATCTCTGTTCAATTCTTAGCTGGCTACTCAGCTAACTGAGGAGAGACTTCAATGGCTTCACAACAAAGAATTCAGAGTTTACAAAATTAGCTGAGAAAGATCATTTTAAGAGAATAGTAACAAAAACAAATATTGAGAGGGAGAAGAAACTGATTTCCAGAGTTGCCATATTATATAATTTAAAATATCCAATTTCCAACAAAAATTACAAAACACGCAATGAAACTTGAATGTATGGCTCATGCACAGAGAAAAAAGCAGTCAACAGCAACTGGCCCCATGGAAGCCCCTACACTGGACTTACTAGACAAAGACTTTGAATCAGCTCATGCTCGTGCTCAGTCGCTTCACTCAGGTCTGACTCTCTAAAACCCTGTGGACTGTAGCCCACCAGGCTCCTCTGTCCATGGGATTCTCCACTAGAGGGGGTTGCCTTTTCTCCTCTAGGGGATCTTCCTGACTCAGGGATTGAACCTGCGTTTCCTGCAGCTCCTGCACTGCAGGCAGATTCTTTACCTCTGAGCCATAGGGGAAGCCCTTCAATCAGCGATTTTCAATATATTCAAATAACTAAAGGAAAGCATGCCAAAAGAACCAAAGGGGAGTTAACAGTATCTCAAAGATAAAGAACATCAATAAGGAGAAAGACATTTTTAAAGGAACCAAATAAAAATGCTGAAATGAAAAACTCACTAGAGGGGTTTAACAGCAGAATTCAGCAGGTAGAAGAAAAAAAAAATCAGCAAATCTAAAGACATATCAATTGAGATTAAGCTACCTGAGTAACAAAAAATAAAGAAACATGAGCAGAAATCTCAGAGAACCTCAGGACACTATCAAGTTTACTAACATACATAAAATGGAAATTCCAGAAACAAATACAAAAAGAAGCAAAAAGAATATTAAAAGAAATAACAGCCAAAAACTTCCAAAATTTTATTTAAAAAAGTAATCTAAACAGAGGCTCAATGAATTCCAACTAGAATAAACCCAGAACCACACTTAGCTACACTATTATCAAACTGTCAAAAACCAGAGAGAGAATCTTGAAGTGACTCATCGTATATAAGAGATCCTGAACAACCTCAACAACATATTCATCATCAGAAACCAAGGAGGTCAGAGTGTCAAAAGAAAGACTATCAACCAAGAAAGAAAGTAAAGAAACTGAAGTCGCTCAGTCGTGTCTGACTCTTTGTGACCCCCTGGACTGTAGCCCATCAAGCTCCTCCGTCCATGGGATTCTCCAGGCAAGAATACTAGAATGGGTTGCCATTTCCTTCTCCAGGAGATCTTCCTGACCCAGAGCCTGAACCCGGGTCTCCTGCGTTGTAGGCAGACGCTTTACCATCTGAGCCACCAGGGAATATCCAGCAAAGTTATCTTTCAAAAATGAAAGAGAGATTAAGGAATTCCTAGATAAACAAAAACAGTGAATTCATCACTAGCAAACCTGCCTTGCAAGAAGTACTAAAAGAAATCTTCCAGGTTGAAATGAAAAGTAAAGGTTCTCTTCATGTGAATTCAAGTTACTAAGTGTCTTTCGTGTCAACCTGAATTGACTGAACAGATATCCATAGAACACCACCCAACTGCACTATAGAATACACAGTCTTCTCAAGAATTCTACTTATGTCAGGCCAAGAAACAGGTCTCAAAAATTTCAGAGAGAATGAAATCACATAAAGCAAATTCTCCAATCAAAAGAGAATGGAAAAAAAAAAATCATTGGCTACAATACATGCTACAATATGGATGAACCTTGAAACCGTCTGCCAAATGAAATAAGTCAGTCACAAAAGGATAAACATATGGTTCCACTTATACGTGGTTACCTTGAAAAGTCAAATTCATAAAGACGGAGTAGAATAGTGGGTATCAGGGACTATGCAGAGGGGAAGATGGAACTTCAGCATGTAGAGAGCTTTTTTTAGTGGTTTGTGTTTGGGACAATGAACAAGTTCTAGAAATGGCCAGTGGTGACAGCTGCATAACACTGAATTTACTCAGTGCCACTGAACTGCATACTTAAAAATGGGGAAAATGGTAAATTTCTATTTTATGTATATTTTACCACAATGAAAAAAAATGGAAAAGGTTTTATTAAGTTCCCCAGAATGCAAAAAGTAGTAATTACCTAACATTTATTAAATATCAGTCACTATCCATACCACCACATACGATTCCCACAAAGGTGCTGCCAGGTACTATTAATATGCTTTAATGATTAGGAAACTGAAGCACAAAGCCATTAAGTCATTTAGTTAAGGTCACACAGCTAGGAAATAGTGGAACAAGAATGCAATACTTTGGCCATCTGATGCAAAGAACTGTCTCACTGGAAAAGACCCTGATGTTGGGAAAGACTGAAGGCAGGAGGAGAAGGGGACGACAGAGGATGAGCTGGTTGGACGGCATCACCGACTCATGAGTTTGAGCAAGCTCCGGGAGTTCGTGATGGACAGGGAAGCTGGGCATGCTGCAGTCCATGGGGTCACAAAGAGTCAGACACGACCAAGCGTGAACTGACTGAAGAACTCAAACCCTGGCAGTCTTTCAGAGACATCAAAGCTTTAAAAAAAAAAAAAGAACGCAAACTGCCTAATTATTCATGTAAATATAAAACAGCAAAAATCAAAACACAATCCTTCCCCTCCAATATTTTAATGTGTATTTGCATTAATGGTAACGTTTAATGATACCATTATACACAAAGCATTTTTATCAATCTTTATTAGTTCATACTGTCATCTGGCAGTAAGGTATATCAAAATTTAAAACATACAGTATCAGTATGAAAAATAAGAAAACAACAAGCTTTTAAAGATCATTATCCCTGACAAACACCAATAAGCAAAGAAGAAAGCGCATTAGAGAAGAGAAAAAGAAAAGGCATTTAGAAGTATCTCTGTAAATAGTCTTTAACTCACATGGCTTCCAAGTAAGAAAAAAGACAACATCATAAAGCTCAGGCACTTCGGGAACCAGGCGGCAGGCCTTATGGACATGGTTCCAGATCTCAGGACACAGTACTACTACTCCTTTTTATCTAGTGCCAATAAAATCAGAAAGAATTAGCAGCTATCAATCATTCTCTCAAACTCATAACTTTTTATAACAGACTGATCCAACAACCTAAGGATGTAATAGAACAGTTCATCAATTTTCAAGATACTTTTATAAAAAAGAAAAAGAAAGAACTATACCAACAGTCACTCAATAAATTTATCATGCTATGCACTAAGACAGAAAAAAATAAATATACTCTGCCCTCTGAAAACTGGAGTGATTAATATGGAGTACTCAAAAAATCACAACTGTAATGCCATGAAAGCACACAACAGGGACACTTAACTGAGTACGTGTTTTGAGTCAGAAAAGACCTTTCCCCAGGAAAGCGACACTTAGACTGATATTTGGAGAAGAGAAGATGGCATCCCAGGTGGCTCAGACAGTAAAGAATCTGCCTGCGATGCAGGAGACCTGGGTTCGATCCCTAGGTCAGGAAGATCCTCTGGAGAAGGGAATGGCAACCCACTCCAGTATTCTTACCTGGGGAATTCTATGAACATAGGAGCCTGGCAGGCTACAGCCCATGGTGTTGCAAAAGAGTCAGACACAGCTTAGCAACTAAAACACACACAGACACTAATACAGGAAAAACTAGTAAGATTACAGGATGACAATGCTTCCATCCGAGGATGGGTTATTAGTCTTAGCCTATATATTTGGCCTTTAATTCACATGTAGGGATTGTAGATGAGAATTCTGGGCTTTGGTGAAAGACTTTAGAACTCCGATCCTCCTTCCTCTTCCATACATCAACATTCATATACAGCTAAGACCCATGGAGGGCTGCAGTTTTATTAAAGGTGAAGTGAATAGCTCAGTGAGAAAACTAAAGAGGGTTAGGTATGGAGAGCAACAAAAACACCATTATTCTTTGATTATACAGTTACCAACACAGGGTCCTCAGGAGAATCTAACATTAGAATTAGAGTTCGGCAAGGTTGCTGAATACAAAACCAGTATACAAACAGCAAATTGTTTCCAATATCAACTGGTTACTGGTAGTTACTTGTCTGTAACCACCATTTGCAAAATGCCTATTTAGAAATATGTATCATTCACAATAACAAAAATTTATTTAAAAAATCTAAGAATAAGTCTAATAGAAGACTTTCATGAAAACAATAGAACTGTATTGAAAAATATTAGAGTATATAAGTAGAGATATACACCATAGTCATCCAATAAGATGACAACTATCCCCACTGTAAACCTGTAAATTAAATAAAATTCCAATCACAAGTCCAAACAGGGTTTGAGGATTTTTTTTCGGTCAAATTTTCTTTGAGGTAGAATGAAATTTGACAAACTGATGTAAAATTTACTGAGAGAGAGAAGGTGCCTTATCAGACATCAAAAATGTTGTAATTAACACTGTATGATAGTGACATGAAAGTAGACAAATCAAATAAGACTGCAATACAGACCAAACTCTAGAAATTATCCCATGTAGTAAATTTAGCAGTAAATTTAAATCCCATGTGGTAAAACTTTTAAATAAAGTTAAAAACAATCCACAACTAGAAAGATACTTTCAATGCATAGTACCAAAAACATTAATATCCATGTTATAAAAAGAACTGCCACAAACCAATATAAAATCTAATTCCTACCAGGAAAAAAAAAAAAAAAACAACTGCGAAGAATACTGAGAAAAGATTCACAGAACAGGAGATCAGAATGCAAAGATGTTCAACTCCACTAAAAATACAGTGATGGAAGTGAAAACTATGAAACTCCATATCTTATCTTTCAGAGAGGCAAAAATTAGGAGCTAGACAAAAAATAAAAAGTCAGTAAAATGTGGGGAAACATGCTGGTGGGTACAAAGCAGTACCTCTACTTTGGACTGGAGCTGGTTTTACTCTGTGAGATAAAGTGGCACCTATACCCTGTAGTCCAGCAAGCCTGGCCCTGGAGTCTGTGCCAGATAAAGTTACATGGAGACTAGGTATCTATGCACAAGTCTATTCCTTACAATACTATTTGCCAAAAGGTAGGACCCAGTTATTTCTCAGTATAACACTGAGTTTCCTTAAACATGGACTACCAACCAGCAGTTAAGAAGAATGAACTAAACCCACATGTGAAAGCGCAGCACGGAATGGTGCACCAGGACTTCAGTATACCAAGTCCTTCTGAAGGAGGGGGAGGATGAGGAGAGTTTTAAAGGAAAAGGAAAAGCAAACAAGGAAGAAAGTTAACGTGCTCGAGGCCAGGCACAAAGGTGTTTGCTATATTACCTCCTGCAGGTTTTTGAATGTTTGAATTATTTCATGATTTATGCAAAATTTTAAGAGATTAGAAATAGGTTGATTATGAACAGCAATTTCAGAGGGTACAATGGAAGGAAATGGGAAAGAAATACATAGAAGGCTTCTGTCAAAGCAAACAAGTATAAAATATTTTTAAGATGGTAATTTAAAAGATATGGCCACCTACTGATGAGAACAGGGATGAGAGGCAAGTCTCAGATCTCTTGAGGAAGACAGAAACTGGGCCTCATGGCCAGGCAATTCTGTCTCGCTAGGACAAGACAAAGTAAGTCTCATTAGTCTGCTATCTCATCTCACTTGGCCTGGCATCACTGTGATTCTCAGTAACTCTATGAAGCATTATGAAAGTGACCGTGCTGAACTTTGACTCTAATAGGTACAAGGCATTCCACTAGATAATGCAAGGGACAGAAAGAGGTATGTTACCAGTTCTCAGGAAACTGATCACTTAGTGTGAGAGCTATGATGCATACAGAAAGAAAGAAAGAAACAAACAACAAAATCTGACACTTAAGGCCTAAACAAGTGCTACTGGAATTCAGAATCCACCAGGGTGCTGGGATTTAAAAGAAAGGTTTCACCAGAGCAGTGGAACTCAAGCTGAGTTGTGAAGGACAGGAAACAATTCAGAAGGTACAAAACTTTGCATTCTAGTTCTAGGTAGAAAAAAATGGTAGACCTCCAAGGAGGATAAAGTAGAGTGCAAGCGCTTGGTAATTTTTGGATCTTAGAAAAACTAAATATTTCGACAATAAACAAACTCTTTACAATCAATAAATTTTTACCTACAAACAACAGAACCTATTTCCAGTAGTCTCATCAGAAAAGGAATTTATTAAAACACTTTAGGTGACACACAGAATTCCCTTTTGCAAAGAGCCAAAGAATCAACTTGGGGGTACACAGCCAGAAAAATACCTGAGTCTCCTCACCAGTTATTTCCACTCTTTGAACCCTTGGTGCCATGAGGATGAAGCCTCAGACATAAGACACACCAGAGAGTTTGCCACACTCCCTGTAAAAGCCCACCGTCTCAGTCCCCAACATCCATGTCAGGAAGCAACCCAAGCAAGAGCAGCTGCCCTGCAGTTCTCCCTTCTGAATTCACGTCTTCCAGAGACGCATCTCATCAGCAGAATCTAGGTCACATGCTCGTGTCCTAGATGCAAGGGATGTTAGGAAACTGAGTCCTTCCTTCTATAATACTCCAAACAGACCGATTTCTCCAACAGTGAGGCACTAATTGAAATAAGAGCAAATACAGAACAAGTCTTGGGTGTCGAACAACACATATATTTACTCCAGACGTCAAGCACCAAACAAGATCTTCAAGCCCGACAGATTACAGCCAAGCCTCGGATGAACAGAACCCTCTCTGCTCCTCAAAGGGAGGCAAGACCCGGCCTCAGCCGCTGTTGTGCACAGTCCCAGTGTCAGAAACTTTGGGCTGTGCCACCCTCCCTTCCGATTTCTTTCAGCTTAGAGACTAAATGGCAAAGGGGGTGGGAACAGAAAAATAAATACATAAACACACAAAGAAGGGACACTTAACACGTCCTACAGACATGACCTGGGTTTATGAGCTATGTGAAGAACTACAACTCACTCTCAGACCTCCACTTGTGAAACCTAAAATTTTTGGTTATACAGATCTAGTAGAGCCCTTAACAGTCTGCCCATCTATTTTAGATCTAGAGATTCCAAGATCATTTAGTCACAGCTAAAAAGAAGCATTCAGGTCATTGCATCTCTGATCATCAGGCCAGTCAGGCTACCTTAGGAAAATGATTCCCACTTTGCCTATGAAAGTAAGAGGCATCCTAGACTCCCACCATCTGAAATCAGAAAGACAATTTCAATGAATTAAATGTAGTAGGTCTCCCACCTACAGACAACAGCAATTACACTGCTTTTCACAGATGCTGGCACTGTCCTGAAAGTATGCTTTACCTTTCAGGTGAGTAAAATGTCCTCTGGGCCTCTTAGTGGACCATAGTGGACAGAGAATAAAGAAGTGAATAGGCACAAAGAAAACTCCACTCCATCAGTCCCGTGACCCTTGATCTTTTGACTTCTTCCTCTACATATTACCATGAGTTCACAGGCTTTCACCTTTACTAACTATAGGCCAAGGCTGAGACTAATCAAAGAAGCAAACAATTATCGATACCTCTCTTGGTTGCTTAACCTGGAATACTGAATCCAGAATCTCTGGTAATTGCACCATGCCAATACACTCTGCCAAATGTAAAAGTATGCTTCTCTCTCATCATCTATACATAGAACCAACATCTATATATAGAACTGACATCTATACATATTCCAGTTTTTGCTATGTTCACAAAAAAAGTTACATTGACACATAATCCCTTTCTTCTCATTTTGACTACCCAGAAGTACAGCATGCTGCACTCTGACTGCAGTTACAGATCTGGAAACAGTGGAAATTACGGAAAGGAGTATGAGGACGCTGACTCCCTTTTGAACAGTAACTGCTGTGAGCAAGATTTTACAGGTCTTCAAAGAAAACAGGGAAAGACTTCTGTCAGCAAGACAGACTTCATCATGTGTGGAGACTTGACCTGTGTTTATAATTCTCTATATAAAGAAAATACATTCAATCGATTACTAGGAGCCATAAATAAGGCATATGTCCAAAAATAGAGGGGCATATGTCATACATTCCTGTTCTATCTCCTGAAGTTTTCTTAAAATTAGACAAAAATAAGATTTTCCTATTTTACATTGCTGTGTATTTAGTATGTATCATTATAGTTTGTACACACTAAGACAAGGCAGCATTACAGTACTCAAATTCAAGAGCAATTAAATTTACGCCTCTAGAGGGCAGCATTTCTCATAGGTTAGACAGGTTAAACAAAAAAGGAGTTCCACTGTCCAAGTTCAAGAAAGACAGGGTAAACAAGCTTTAAGATGTCTCAGTCTTTCACATATCACTGTGCATTGTGAATCTTCAACAGACCATTATTACGGTATACAGTATTTCTTCAACCTTAATCACAGAAACCATTCTGCAAGAACCCTCTCTAGTGACTACTTCCACAGAACACATTTGGACAAATTCTCTTAAGACAAGACTTACTTCCTTTTTAATTCAGAGACTTGCTCCTCTGGTCTTTAAAACAAACCTTAAAACATCCCTTTGTATTCGTAGATCACAACCAAGAAAGGAATAAACACTGGCAGTCGTTTATTTTGTGAAAATGAGAAACATGGATAACTTGCTACTTGGCTTGTTCAAAGGATAACAGCTAAAAAAAAGAAGGAAAAAAGTTGATACATCCTCTCCTAGCTTTAAAAACCACAAAAGAGTTGAGGTATACTTACAAAGGAGTTGAGGTATACTTAATAAAACATTTTCACATTTACCCAATTCAGAATATTCATTAACAATTCATTATATTTCCATAATCCATGTCAACTGAAATTAAATTTCATAATATAAAGATATGTTGTAAACCTGATGAGATCTCTACATATCTCTATAGATGAAATGTTCTTAATTTTTTGTGAGGGAGCAGTTAAAATACTTCCCCCTTTTTTTTGTTGTTTGGTCTTTTCACGTAAGTGATGGAATAGTTTTTAGAATATAGACATGCTCTCATTCTCCAAGTACTCTTGCAGAATACTTGAAGAATACTGCAGAACACTCTTGAATAATAAAGGGGGGAAGGAGAGGGAATGATTTCATATATAATACATGTATCCAAGTGTCTGGTTACTAAGTATCCTTTAATCCATAAACAATGTTTGAAATGTTTTTCTTTTTAAGAAAATGCAAATACAGGCATACCTCAGAGATACTGCAGGCTCAGTTCCAATCCACCACAATAAAGTGAATATATCACAATAAAGTAAGTCACACAATTTGACTGGTTTCCCAGTTCATATAAAAAACAGACTGGCTCAAAACTGGGAAAGGAGTGTGTCAAGGCTGTATACATTTGTACACCACCTGTACAAGCTGTACACCACCCAGCTTATACATCATGTAAAATGCCAGGCTGGATGAATCACAAGCTGGAATCAAGAATGACAGGAGAACTATCAGTAACCTCAGATATGCAGATGATATTACCCTAATGGCAGAAAGTGAAGAGGAACTAAACAGCCTCTTGAGGAGGGTTAAAGAGGAGAGTGAAAAAGCTGGCTTAAAACTCAACATTCAAAAAGCTAAGATCATGGCATCCAATCCCATAACTTCATGGCAAATAGGTGGGGAAAAAATGGAAACAGTGGCAGATTTTATTTTCTTGAGCTCCAAAATCACTGAGGACGGTGAATGTAGCCATTAAATTAAAAGATGCTTACTCCTTGGGAGAAAAACTATGACAAACCTAGACAGATTATTAAAAAGCAGAGTCATCACTTTGTTGACAAAGGTCCAGATAGTCAAAGCTATGGCTTTTCCAGTCATCATGTATGGATGTGAGAGTTGGACCATAAAGAAGTCTGAGCACCAAAGAATTGATGCTTTTGGACTGCAGTGTTGGAGTAGACTCTTGAGAGTCCCTTGGACTGCAAGGAGATCCAACCAGTCCATCCTAAAGGAGATCAGCCCTGGGTGTTCACTAGAAGGACTGATGCTGAAGCTACAATACTTTGGCCACATGATGCGAAGAGCTGACTCATTTGAAAAGACCCTGATGCTGGGAAAGATTGAGGGCAGAAGGAGAAGGGGGCGACAGAGGATGAGATGGTTGGATGGCATCAACAACTCAACAGACATGAGTTTGAGGAAACTCCAGGAGATGGTGAAGGGCAAGGAAGTCTGCTGTGCTGTAGTCTTTTGGGTTGCAAAGAGTCAGAGACATGACTTGGCAACTGAACAACATAAAGTTATATTTACACTACAGTCTATTAAGAGTGCAATAATAATATGTCTAAAAAACAACAATGTGCATGCCTTAATTTAAAAATACTTTGTTGATAAAAAATGCAAACCATATCTAAGCCTACAGTGAATTGTAATCTTTTTGCTGGAGGAAGGGCTTGCCTGGGGGTTAGTAGCTGTTGACTAATTAGGATGGTGGTTGCTGAAAGCACGAGTGTCTGTGGTAATTTCTAAAATTAAAACAATGAAGTTTGCTGCATTAATTGACTTCTTACAAATGATTTCTCTGTAGCATGCAATGCTGTCTGATAGTATTTTACCCACAGTAGAACTTCTTTCAAAATTGGAGCCAATCCTCTCAAAACCTGCCACTGTTTTATCAACTAAGCTTATGTAATATTCTAAATCCTTCATTATTTCAACAGTCTTTATCAGGAGTATATTCCATCTCAAGAAACCACTTTCTTTACTCCTCCGTAAGAAGAAACTTCTCATTTGTTTTATCATGTGTGCATACTCAGTCATGACTGACTCTCTGCAACCCAGTAGACTGTAACCCGCCAGGCTCCTCTGCCCAAGGGATTATTCCAGCAATAGTGCAGTGGGTAGCCATTTCCTCCTCCAGGGGATCTTCCATACCCAAGAATCAAACTCGTGTCTCCTGAATCTCCTGCGTTGCAGGCAGATTCTTTACCACTGAGACATCAGGGAAACCACAGAAGTTACAACCAACAACACAGAAATACAAAGGACCATGGTGGTGGTGGTGGGAAGTTGGCTTCAATCGTGTCCGACTCTTTGTGACCCCAGGGACTGTAGCCCGCTAGGATCCTCTGTCCATGGGAGTCTCCACGCAAGAATACTGACATGGGTTGTCATGCCTTCCTCCAGGGAATCTTCCTGACCCAGGGATCAAACCTGAGTCTCTTACGTCTCCTGCATTGGCAGGTGAGTTCTGTACCACCAGAGCTATCTGACTGCGATTCACATCTTCAGGCTCCATTTTGAATTCTAGCTATCTTGCTATTTCCACCACATCTGTTCCTTCCTCCACGAATGGCTTAAACTCCTCCAAGTCATTCATTAGAGCTAGAATCAACTTCTTCCAAAATCCTGTCAATGTTGAAGGCAATGGCAAGCCACTCCAGTACTATTGCCTAGAAAATCCCATGGATGGAGGAGCCTGGTTGGCTGTAATCCGTGGGGTCGCTAAGGGTCGGACACCACTGAGCGACTTCACTTTCACTTTTTACTTTCACACACTGGAGAAGGAAATGGCAACCCACTCCAGTGTTCTTGCCTGGAGAATCCCAGGGACAGGGGAGCCTGGTGGGCTTCCGTCTATGGGGTTGCACAGAGTCGGGCACGACTGAAGTGACTTAGCAACTTAGCAGCAACAGCCTCATGAGATGTACTTCTTAAATAATAAGAACTGAAATCTACACTGGTACTTGATTTATGGGCTGCAGAATGGATGTTGTGTTACAGGTATAAAAGCATTAATCTCACTGTACATCTCCGTGAGACCTCTTGAGTGACTAGGGGCACTGTCAATGAGCAGCAATACTGTGAATCTTCTTTTCTTTCTGGGGAGTAGTATTCAGTAAACCATGTTGCAAACAGAGGTGCTGCCATTCAGGCTTTGTTATTCCGTTTACACAGCAGAAGCAGAGTAGACTGAGCACAATTCTTCAGGGCCCTAAAATTTTCAGAACAGTAAATGAGCAATGACTTCAACTTTAAAGTCACCAGTTACATAAGACTCTAAGAGGAGAGTCAGCCTGTCCTTTGACGCTTTAAAGCCAAGCATTGGCTTCTCCTAACTATGAAAGTCTTAGATGGCATCTTCTAACAGAAGGCTGATTTGTCTACATTTGAAAACCTGTTGTTTACTGTAGTCACTGTCATTAATTATCTTAGTTAGATCTTCTGGGTAACTTTCTGCGGCTTCTACATCAGCACTGGCTGCTTCACCTTGCACTTTGGTTACGGAGACAGGGTCTTTCCTGACATATCTCATGACCCAACCTCTGCTAGCTTCAGACTTTTCTTCTGCAGCTTCCTCACCTCTCAGCCTTCAGGGAATTGAACAGAGTTAGGGCCGTGCTCTGGCTTAAGAGAATGAATGTTGTGGCTGTTTGACCTTCTGTCCAGACCACTACAACTTTCCCCATATCAGCAGTAAAGCTGTTTCACTTTCTGATTCGTCTATTCACTGGAGCAGTACTCTGAATTTCCTTTAAGCACTTTTCCTGTCCTCACAACTTGGCTCACTGATGCAAGAGGCCTAGTTTCCAGCCTATCTCAGCTTCCGCATGTCTTCCTCACTGTGCTTAATTGTTTCTAGCTTTCGATTTTAAGTGAGAGACATGCAACTCTTCCTCTTCACTTCAACACTGGAGTCATTGCAGGCTTATTAATTGGCTGATTTCAATACTGTTGTGTCCCAAGGAATAGTGAGGCCTGAAAGGAGGGAGACAGGTGCGGGAATGACCAGTCAGTGGGACAGTCAGAACACACAGCATTCACTTCAGCTGCCATCTTACACGGGTGTGGTTTGTGAAGTCCCCTAAACAATTACTTCAGAGATCACTGATCACAGATCACTATTACAAATAAAATAATGAAAAAATCTGAAATATTGCAAAGACTGCCAAAATGTGACACACAAACATGAAGTAAGCAAACACTGTTGGAAAAAAGGCACAAACACACTTGATTGACTCAGGGTTGCCACAAACTTTCAACTTGTTTAAAAAACGCACACATGACATCTGCGAAGCTTAATAAGGCAAAGTGCAAAAAGCAACTCTTTCCAGGATTCTTAATTCATAAGTCCTTCTGGCATGCCTCTTATAATACTAGCATTATCCAAAAAGACTAATTCTTGGTCTCAAGTCATCAAAATATTTTAAGCAAGTATATAATCAACTCTCAAAGTTTAATTTGCAATATATTAGTCATTGGCTGCATATACTAGTGAACATCTAAACTGTGACTAGCATTAGTGAATAACTGAATTTTTATTTAATTATAATTTTATCTAAATGTAAAAGCTGAAGTGATATGAAATGTCTATTAAAGAAAACTTTATTGTTTTGATCTCAGTTCAGTTCAGACGCTCAGTCGTGTCCGACTCTTTGCAACCCCATGAATCACAGCACGCCAGGCCTCCCTGTCCATCACCAACTCCCGGAGTTCGCTCAAACTCATGTCCATTGAGCTGGTGATGCCATCCAGCCATCTCATCCTCTGTCGTCCCCTTCTCCTCTTGCCCCCAATCTCTCCCAGCATCAGAGTCTTTTCCAGTGAGTCAACTCGTCGCATGAGGTGGCCAAAGTATTGGAGTTGCAGCTTTAGCATCAGTCCTTCCAATGAACACCCAGAACTGATCTCCTTTAGAATGGACTGGCTGGATCTCCTTGCAGTCCAAGGGACTCTCAAGAGTCTTCTCCAGCACCACAGTTCAAAAGCATCCATTCTTCGGCAATCAGCTTTCTTCACAGTCCAACTCTCACATCCATACATGACCATCTAGATAGCATCAATTAACTATTAAACTGTAATTTTTTTCTACATATCAATATAATAGTAGTGTAAAGCATTTGCTTAAAGTTTTTTTGCAAAGATCACAAGTTGCAGTGATGCCTATGTAAATCATAACTGACAGTCAAATAGAGATACTTTTTCATTTTAATTTTTACTTTTTAAATTTTAATATATTTTGAATATAATCGTTTTCTTTAAAAAAAATGAATAAAAGGTTGGTGAGGTGAACAAAAATTTTAAATGAAAACAAAGGCATTCTACCCATGAAGAATCAAGTAGAGATACAGCAGTTAGTGCTACAACTAGAACAATAAAGTGAGACTAGAAGAAGGTAACCCACAATTCTAACATGAAAAATAATCACAATTAGCTGCAGTAGAGCAAAATTAAAAAGTTGTTTCCTGCGTAGAAAACTTTTCAAATCAAAAGGTAGACAAAATTAAGACACATTTTCAGCAAGTATATAATTTTTATAAGAGGTTTCCTAAGTCAAAATAGAAGCAACAAAGTTAGTCATCTGGTCTAAGAATGAAAAGTCCCACAGACATTTTTAAAAAAATTTTTAAGGACCTGGGCTTATGACTCTGGCAAGCTATAGAATGTGTTGAATTCTAAGAAATAAAGGAGAGAAAGAAGGCGAGGGAAGGTGGGAGAAAACCATATTTAAGTGGAGAGAAAGTAATCATTTCAATTACAGGCATTTTGTTAGAAAATTATGAGGAATACTAAAAAGGGTATTTTACCAAAAGTGAAAGGTCTTCATTTAAGCTACAAAACTGTTTATCATATAGAAGACCATTCTAACAATATCAAAAATCAATAGAGTTTGAGAAATTATTTTTCTTTTACCTTTATATAAACCATGTGATACAAAAGACACTGCCAAATTAAAATTTTAGACATTTTGTTTGAAAGAACTCCCAAATTTAATAAGAAATGTCAATATGTAGTTTAAAAATAATCAAAATTGTGGCACAGACTGTTTCTCATCTTTTACATCTGTCAAAGAATTTCAGCTATATATTAAACAATTAGTTTCTATCTCAACAGACAGTTCCAGCCATATGAGGTCAAAAATTCACAGTTACTGGAATTTTAAAAGAAACCAATGCTTCTCTTATTGTTTTGTTCCACCATATGATATACATTAAAAATATTTGTGCTTAGCTTTCTAAAGTTAACTATGAAAAGTGTCATGGATTTAAGTATTTAGAATTGTTAAGTGTGTACACACAAATAATATGAATCTTATTAGCCAGTTTACACAGCTGTTGAAAAAACAGAAGACAATACATTTAATAATCTTGTATTATTTGTCAGTGATTAAGTAATGGAAGAATTTCACAAAGGTTTACTGTATTACTGTATTAACTCTTATTCAAAAACTATTGCTTTTTAATATTCAATAATCGAGACAAAATAGCAGTATTCATTATGTTTTTTCAGTGATACCTCACTATGTGTAAATAAGCTTAATCTGAGTATCAAAAAGTTATTTATGACCTAGCTATAAGGTATGGAAATCTGTGCTGAAACTGAAAGTTTTCATTAAACAATTCAATAAAGATTTTAAACTTTTCCCTAACATGAATCAATATACACAATATTTTAGATACAATGGACAACGTGTGGAAACTGCAAAAATAACAAGAAATAGTTGAACATTTTGATACTGACCGAACTTAGAGTTGCTTTTCAACTTATGCAATATTCTTAAGGAATCTGATGTTAATAGTGAATTGACACAAGAGTTAGTGAATTTGCTTAGTTTGAGTAGCACAGTTTTGAAACTGTTAAGCTTTTGCTTCAAAGTCTAACAAATTCTACTTAAAAAGAAAAGAAATAGTTTTATCAGTTTGGATGTAATACTAAAAGAAATTCATTTTTTAGCAGTTAAGTTCAGATACTGAAGGGCTTCCCTGGTATCTCAGTTGATAAAGAATCCTCCTGCAACGCAAGAGACCTGAGTTTGATTCCAGGGTTGGAAAGATCCCCTGCAGAAAGGAAAGGCTACCCACTCCAGTATTCTGGCCTGGAGAAATTCACAGACTGTATGATCCACAGAGTCGTAAAGAGTTGGACATGACAGAGAGACTTTCACTTTCAGATACTGAAAAGCATAAATTTGTTTGGAACAACTTAGGTATGTGAATCTACTTTTTCAATCATAAATTTTACAAAGTCTAAACAAAGACCAAGTATTTCTGATTAAAATTTGCTGATCAAATCAAACACCCACCAGGTTTTGGAGAATTGATCAAAAAAAAAGGCAATATATCCCAATATTTTATATTCTTTACATGTTAAGATGATAATATTCTAGATAAGTCAGATTAATTAAAATATATTAATCTTTTTTCTTTCTAAAAGGAGGCTCCTAGAAACTTTTAAATTGCATATGTGGCTCAAATTATATTTTTATCACACAGTGATATTCTAGGCAAGATTAACTAAAGATGAACAAAATTATGTCCTTACAAGAAGAGCACATTCTTTAGGACGTCACTATCAACACCTAAAAAATTCACCCCCAACCTCACATTACAATAGCCATCACAATACATGCACAACTCACTATTCAACAAATAGTGCTGGGACAACCAGATTTCCACACATAAAAGAATGAAGTTCATCCCTACTTCATATCACATGCAAGTGATAGCTCAAATGGACCAATGATCTAAATATAAGAGCTAAAAACCACACAAGTGTTACACAAAAACACATAAACATACGTGGTCTTAGACTGATACACTCATCACAATGGATTCTTAGATATGATACCAAAGCACAAGCAACAAAAGGAAAAAAAAAAAGATAAAATGGGCTTTATCAAATTTAAAACTATCATACATCAAGGTATTATTAATAAAGTAAAAAGATAACCTACCAAATAGGTAAAAATATTTGTAAGCCACATATCTTAATAATGGTTTAATATCTATAATATATAAAGAATTCCAATAACACAACAACAAAAAGACAAACAACCCAGTTTTTAAATGGGCAAAAGATTTGAACAGCTATTTCTTCAAAGGAGATATATAAATGGCCAAATAAGCAAATGAAAAAATGCTTTACATGGTTAGTCATTAGGTAAATGCAAATCAAAATCACAGCTTCACAGCTATTAAGATAGCTATACATATTTTTAATTTTTAACAAATTTTTTTAAGGGAAAAAACACTAAGTTCTAGCAAGGATATGGAGAAACTATACACTGTTGGGAATGTTATAACAGTGCGGCCACCGTAGAGAACAGTTTGGCAGTTTCTCAAAAAGACAGACAAAATCACCATAGGACTTGAAATTCCATTTCTAGGTATACTGAAGAAACCCATATGCAGGTCAGGAAGCAACAGTTAGAACTGGACATGGAACAACAGACTGGTTCAAAATTGAGAAAGGAGTACGTCAAGGCTGTATATTGTCACCCTCCTTATATATGCAGAGTACATCATGAGGAACGTTGGGCTGGATGAAGCACAAGCTGGAATCAAGATTTCTGGGAGAAATATCAATAACCTCAGATATGCAGATGACACCACCCTTATGGCAGAAAGTGAAGAAGAACTAAAGAGCCTCTTGATGAAAGTGAAAGAGGAGAGTGAAAAAGTTGGCTTAAAGCTCAACATTCAGAAAACTAATATTATGGCATCCGGTCCCGTCACTTCATGGCAGATAGATGGGGAAACAGTGGAAACAGTGACAGACTTTATTTTGGGGGGCTCCAAAATCACTGCAGACGGTGATTGCAGCCATGAAATTAAAAGATGCTTACTCCTTGGAAGGAAAGTTATGACCAAACTAGACAGCATATCATTTTTCCAACAAAGGTCCATCTAGTCAAAGCTATGGTTTTTCCAGTGGTCATGTATGGATTGAGAGCTGGACCATGAAGAAGGCCAAGCACCAAAGAATTGATGTTTTGAACTGTGACGCTGGAGAAGACTCCTGGGAGTCTCCTGGACAGCAAGGAGATCCAACCAGTCAATCCTTAAGGAGATCAACCCTGAATATTCACTGGGAGGACTGATGCTGAAGCTGAAGCTGAAATTCCAACACTTTGGCCACCTGATGGAAAAAGCCGACTCACTGAAAAAAGACTCTGATGTTGAGAAAGCATGAGGGTAAAGGAGAAGGTGGAGACAGAGGATGAGATGGTTGGATAGCATCACCAACTCAATGCACATGAGTGTGAGCAAACTCCGGGAGATGGTGAAGGACAGGGAAGTCTGGCATGCTGCATGCACTCCATGGGGTCACAGAGAGTTGGACATGACATAGCGACTGGACAAAGGAAAAATAAATCCAGGAGTTGAAAAGAGGGGCTCTAACACCAGCATTCATTACAGCTTTATTCACAATAGCCAAAAAGGTGACAATAACCCAAGTAAACACCAACGAATGAATGAATGGATAAACAAAATATGATATACACACCAAATACTACTATTCAACTATAAAAAGAAGTTCTGATATAAATGCTACAACAGGGATCAACCCTGAAGTCACTACGTTAAGAGAAATAAGTCAGACACAAAAGGTCAACTACTGCACAAACCTCCACTTATGTGAAGGATCTAGAATGGACAAGTTCAGAGAGACAGAAAGAAAATTTGAGGTTACCAGGTTCAGGGAAGGGAGGAAAGAACACAGAGTTAAACTTCAAGTATCTCAAACTACAAACTAGGTAAAACAGATAAGATAACATAGAAGATGGATAAACTGGCACTCTATTCTCAACCTCCAACAAAATCCAAAACAAATTATAGGAAATATAGACAACAGTGTTTCTCCTGTAGCAGGATCACCTGAAGGGCTTCTTAACAGACTGCTTCCTCTGGGTGGATCCTAAGAAGCTTACACTTCTAACTAGTTCGGATATGAGGTTAAGCCTACTAAGGATAAGAGAGCACACTTTCAGACTCACTGGTAAAGACAACTTAAAGATAAATTCAAGATGAAATCAAAGGACACTATGAATGAATTCTGTGGGCCAAAACAACACAGTCTAAGAACATGAGGTTCTAATGACTCCCTTAATTAAAAAAGCTCAAATATCTAGGAGCTGATGGCTTGTATATTATGCTTCACATTTTGTTCTTTTCCAACCTTCTTGAGACTGCAAATTTAAAATCACAGTCTGTGACAGGGATCTAACGTATATTGTATAAGAGCAAACACTTATTTTAGAAGCTAAGTGATCAGCAAAGACTGAAATCTTCTGTGATATTGTAAACTCTAATAAAAAATGTACCTGGATAGATGGCTAACGCACCTTGTATAAGTGAACTAGAACAGTACTTAAGGCAAAGGCAAGATTTTTCTTGAGGAGAAAAAGTTGATACCACTATACTAAACAGAATCAAATCCCTTACGATTATACAGTGGAAGTGACAAAAAGATTCAAGGGACTAGATTTGACAGAGTGCCTGAAGAACTACAGATGGAGGTTCCTACCATTGTACGGAACGCAGGATCAAGACCATCCCTAAGAAAAAGAAATGCAAAAAGGTAAAATGGTTGTCTGAGGAGGCCTTACAAATAGCTGTGAAAAGAAGCAAAAGCAAAGGAGAAAAGAAAAGATATACCCATTTGAAAGAAGAGTTCCAAAGAATAGCAAGGAGAGATAAGAAAGCCTTCCTCAGTGTTCAGTGCAAAAAAACAGAGGAAAACAATAGAATGGGAAAGATTAGAGATCTCTTCAAGAAAACTAGAGATACCAAGGGAACATTTTATGCAAAGACGGGCTCAGTAAAGGACAGAAATGGTATGGACCTAACAGAAGCAGAACATATTAAGAAGAGGTGGCAAGAAAACACAGAACTACAAAAAAAAGATCTTAATGATCCAGAAAATCATGATGGTGTGATCACTCACCTAGAGCCAGACATCCTGAAATGCGAAGTCAAGTGGGCCTTAGGAAGCATCACTACAAACAAAGCTAGTGGAGGTGATGGAATTCCAATTGAGCTACTTCAAATCCTAAAAGAAGATGCTGGGAAAGTGCTGCACTCAACATGCCAGCAAATTTGGAAAACTCAGCAGTGGCCACAGGACTGGAAAAGGTTATTTTTCATTCCAATCCTAAAGAAAGGCAATGCCAAAGAATGCTCAAATTACCACCCAATTGCACTCATCTCACACACTAGTAAAGTCATGCTCAAAATTCTCCAAGCTAGGGGAACAGTACATGAACCATGAACTTCCAGATGTTCAAGCTGGATTTAGAAAGGCAGAGAAACCAGAGATCAAATTGCCAACATCTGCTGGATCATCAAAAAAGCAAGAGAGTTCCAAAGAAACATCTACTTCTGCCTTACTGACTACGCCAAGCCATTGACTGTGTGGATCATGACAAACTATGGAAAATTCTTAAAGAGATGGGAATACCAGACCACCTGACCTGCCTCTTGAAAAATCTGTATGCAGGTCAGGAAGCAACAGTTAGAACCAGACATGGAACAACAAACTGGTTCCAAATCGGGAAAAGAGTACGTCAAGTCTGTATATTGTCACCCTGTTTATTTAACTTATATGCAGAGTACATCATGAGAAATGCTGGGCTAGATGAAGAACAAGCTGGAATCAAGATGGCAGGGAGAAATATCAACCTCAGAAATGCAGATGACACCACCTTTATGGCAGAAAGCAAGGAACTAAACAGCCTCTTGATGAAAGTGAAAGAGGAGAGTGAAAAAGTTGGTTTAAAACTCAACATTTATCACTTCATGGCAAAAAGATGGGGAAACAGTGGAAACAGTGTCAGACTTTATTTTTGGGGCTCCAAAATCACTGCAGATGGTGATTGCAGCCATGAAATTAAAAGATGCTTACTCCCTGGAAGAAAAGTTACGACCAACCTAGACAGCATACTGGAGAAGGAAATGGCAACCCACTCCAGTATTCTTTCCTAGAGAATCCCGTGGACAGAGAAGCCTGGTGGGCTGCTGTCCATAGGGTCGCACAGAGTTGGACACAACTGAAGCGACTTAGCAGCAGCAGACAGCATATTAAAAAGCAGAGACTTTACTTTGCCAACAAAGGTCCGTCTAGTCAAAGCTATGGTTTTTCCAGTAGTCCCGCATGGATGTGAGAGTTGGACTATAAAGAAAGCTGAGCGCCAAAGAACTGATGCTTTTGAACGGTGGTGTTGGAGAAGACTCTTGGGAGTCCCTTGGACTGCAAAGAGATCTAACCAGCCCATCCTAAAGGAGATCAGTCCTGGGTGTTCATTGGAAGGACAGATGTTGAAGATGAAACTCCAATACTTTGGCCACCTGATGGGAAGAACTGACTCAATAGAAAAGACCCTGATGAAGTTTGAAGGCAGGAGTAGAAGGGGACTACAGGATGAGATGGTTGGATAGCATCACTGACTGTCTGAGTAATCTCCGGGAGTTGGTGCAGGGAGGCCTGGCATGCTGCTGCTGCTGCTAAGTCACTTCAGTCATGTCCGACTCTGTGTGACCCCATAGACGGCAGCCCACCAGGCTCCCCATCCCTGGGATTCTCCAGGCAAGAACACTTGAGTGGGTTGCCATTTGCAGTCTGACTCAAAAAGAGTCAGACAGGACTGAACTGAAACTAAATAGATAAAGGATACAAACATTTTTGTGCCCTAAGCACTGAAGGAAGCTCTTAAAGAGTTTTAACAATGTAACTTATGAAGAAATCCTCAGGTTCTAATTAATGCAAAATGAATTTGCTGAGAGTCCCTTGAACTGCAAGGAGATCCAACCAGTCCATTCTAAAGATCAGTCCTGGGTGTTCATTGGAAGGACTGATGCTAAAGCTGAAACTCCAATACTTTGGCCACCTCATGCGACGAGTTGACTCACTGGAAAAGACTCTGATGCTGAAAGGGATTGGGGGCGGGAGGAGACGGGGACAACAGAGAAGGAGATGGCTGGATGGCATCACCGACTCGATGGACATGAGTTTGAGTGAACTCCGGGAGTTGGTGATGGACAGGGAGGCCTGGCGTGCTGTGATTCATGGGGTTGCAAAGAGTCGGACTGGAGAAGGCAATGGCAGCCCACTCCAGTACTTTTGCCTGGAAAATCCCTTAGACGGAGGAGCCTGGTAGGCTGCAGTCCATGGGGTCACGAAGAGTCGGACATGACTGAGCGACTTCACTTTCACTTTTCACTTTCATGCACTGGAGAAGGAAATGGCAACCCACTCCAGTGTTCTTGCCTGGAGAATCCCAGGGATGGCAGAGCCTGGTGGGCTGCCGTCTATGGGTTCGCACAGAGTCAGACATGACTGAAGCGACTTAGCAGCAGCAGTAGCAAAGAGTTGGACACGACTGAGAGACTGAACTGAACTGAAACAGAGTCTGCTACAAAGAGAATTATTAAATACAAACTAATTTCCACAGAGTATGATTATTGTCCACATCATCCAAAGTGGTTTTAAGTCAGAAAAATTTTTAAAAGACTGTGAGATACAAGTATCAGGGGGAAAAAAGCATGAAAGAATTCCAATCTTCAAAAAAGCAAATGGTGGAACAGCTGATTCCAGGGTGAGGGTGGGGAATGCACAAGATGAGTTGGGAACATCTTGTGGTACTAGAAACCAAGTCTATCCTCAAAAAACTGATAGATGAGGAGCATCCTTGAGAAGAGGGTTCCCAAGGGCCAAATCTGGAATAATTAGAGCACCAGGATAAATAATGGTAACAGAGTAAATCCACAGAATAAAAATGTATAAATTCATGTGATAAGAAGAATAAAAACCCATGAGTTTGTTCTGATATAAATTTAAAAACTGAACACATACATAAGAAGGAAAAGCTTTTCCTCACAGGAGAATTCCAACCAATAAATGTGGAAGGAATGATGGAAAAAGAAAATCACCATTTGGGAAACACCATAGTAATAATTATTTCAGGTAAGAATAATCAATGTAAGTAACAAGTAGAGAGTATCATGAAAAATGAAAAATAAGACAATTACCTGGTCACAAAGTATCTTCCCACAGAATACCTATTACTTACAAAGGAAAAGCACAACCACAGCAGACAACTGTATCACCTTAACCAACAAACAACATTACTGGTAAGTGTATAAATCAGTATTATGTGCCTGTTACTAAGCTTAATAATGTCACTCTATAGTATCCTTAGCCCAAAACATTCAGCATTAATTGAATCATGGGGAAATCATACAAATCCAAATTGTGGGACATTTTACAAAATTACTGGCCAGTATTCTTCAAAGTGTAATGATATGAAAGGCAAAGATTCTGGAATTGTTTCAGATTAAAGAAAACTAAGCAGAGACATAATAACTAACATACAACTGCATTAGATCCTGGACACTGGTGAGACAACTGGTGAAATCCGAAAAAAGCCTGGGTGATGGTTTACTTGCTAAGTCTTGTCAAACTCATTGCAACCCCATGGACTGTAGCCTGCCAGGTTCCTCTGTCCATGGGATTTCCCAAGCAAGAATACTGGAGTGGATTGCCATTTCCTCCTCCAGCAGATCTTCCCGACCCAGGGACTGAACCCGGGTCTCTTGCATTAGCAAACGGAATAAAGCCTGGAGATTAGATAACAGTATTATGTCAACATTAATTTCCTGATTTTCATGACCATCATTGTGCAAGATGTTAACATTCAGGAAATCTGGATGAAGGCTGTATGGGAAGTGTTTGTAGCATTTCTGTGATTTTTTTTTCTCAGTTTGATAAAAAAAAAAGTACAACGACCTATTAAACAAGGTTAATAAATCAGAACACAGTCTTGTTTTTATATCAAACTATTAATGTATCTGTGAAGAAACTATAACGGTTGACCCAGACTTTCACGGGAATAATAAAATAACATGTTCTAGGGTAGACACTGAGGTCAAATAACTTAAACTACTATTGCTTCTTGCTAAAAGAAAGGGGAGATGAAGAAAAGCCAATAAAAATCAGAAATAATCTTATATAATTCCTGCCCAAATTTTTTACAACAGTAGTTTTCAACTGGGAGCAGTTCTATCCCCTTAATAACTGCTGAAGTAGCTTTTTGAATCAGTAACTATACACGGTTGTAACACAATGACATCACAATGGAGAAGGAGACCAGAAAATCATGGGACTATCTCACCAATGGATTGGCTTATCCAAAATACCAACAGCACCCTCACTGACACACACTCCCTCCGGGGCAGTAAAGAACGTGACAGTGCGCCACAATGAGGAGTGCATTTGTTACAGCTGTTAAACACAGCCTGAGAGGCCCAGGGCTGCAGAACCGCCTGCTCAGGAAGGGTGAAGTGCTTGCCATGAAGTCACACACCCAGCTAGACAATTAGCTGTGATTAAACTCTAGTCCCCTATGCTCCCTCAAGTATGAAGGCGGAAACATGAAAAAATAAAAAACATTCTCAACACTCATGAATGAGTAGCATAAAGATGTTCACTGCAGCATTTTTTTTATACTTAAAAAAAAACTAGACATAAGTTAAATGTCCAGTAGTTAAATTATAACATACCTCACCATTTTGCTGGAAGAGTTGGAAGAAGTTTAACAGCTTTCTTGTTCATAAACATTAAGTTATAGCATATAGTTTTTCTGAACTTCTATCAGAGCCAACAAGGAATTTTCATCTCTAATGGACTCATCTTTCACACAAAGTTGTGCGAGTGTATCTGTAGTACTAAATTCCTGGAAGTGTAACTCCTGAATCAAAGGGCACATGAACTTTATTTCCACACATGTCAAACTGCTCTCCAAAAAGGCTGCATAAATTTACAGTCCCAACAACAGGGGAAGCAGGCCAAAGCAGTATGAGAGATCCAGGTCAAGTCTAATAAGGAACAAGAGCAGAACTAGACCTTTTGTAACTAAAAGGAAAATACTGGGAAAGCTCTGAGCTTGACCTGAGATGATGCTAAGGGGCACTGAAATAAAATTCAAAAGACACTGATTGGGAAAAAAATGAAACTTTCATAACTATACTCCCTGGGTTCAGTCTATTTAGTAAAGGCTAGCTAACCCCCACAAAGCCTCTTTATATTAGCATTTGTTTTAATTTTTAAATTACTTTTATGCAAAGAGTAAAACAATGAACAGTTGTCCTGTTGTTGTTCTTGCTATTAAATGATTAGAAATTTGTTGCAACATAAATTACCAAATCAGCCATCTTTTTACCTCCCCAATTTGAAATGCTGCCCGTGATAAATACCTACAAACAATGAGGTCTCTTTTTAAGTACTTTCTTCAAATTCATCCTAGAGTGTTTTTACTATCATTTCAGGATACTTCTTAATATCAGAAATAGTTCTGAAAATTGAAAAGCACACTTGCAGACTTCAAAATGCAAAGCTTTCTTAAAGACTGCTGCTGCTGCTAAGTTGCTTTGGTCGTGTCCAAATCTGTGCGACCCCATACGCGGCAGCCCACCAGGCTCCCCCATCCCTGGGATTCTCCAGGCAAGAACACTGGATTGGATTGCCATTTCCTTTCCCTATGCATGAAAGTGAAAAGTGAAACTGAAGTCGCTCAGTCGTGTTCGACTCTTAGCGACCCCATGGACTGCAGCCTACCAGGCTCCTCCACCCATGGGATTTTCCAGGCAAGAGTACGGGAGTGGGGTGCCATTGCTTTCTCCTTTTCTTAAAGGACTGATCCCCAAAATAAAGTTTGGAATTCTATTATTTCTCTCCAAAAAGAAGTTGGCATGACTTATCTCCTCTTTTTTTCATCAAATGTAATACAGATATAACAGAAATGTCAGGAGTCCTTAAAATCAGAAACATGTATATTAGCAACCTGACCTTGCACTGGTTGTGTGACCACAGGCAATTACTTAAAATTTCTGACCCTTCACTTTTTCATGTGTAAACAAAGTCCAAAAGTCCATTAATGGTCTTTTTCCCATTTATATTCTCTTATCTCTTTTTCTAAGTATAGGTAATCAAATTTCAAATGGATACACCTTGAGCTAGTAATTTCACTTTAAAGAAATTATTCTGCAAGGAAAAAAAAAGAGTTCTCAATGTATTGTTATGAAAAGATTTCTAGGATATACTGTGAATTGCTTTTATAGTGTGTATACTATGCTCTTTTTCCTGTAAAATGGGAGAGGACGCCACTATACGCCTGTGTTTGTGTGTGTGCTTCGTGTGTGCCTGTGTCTGTGTTTGCATGCACACATCACATAAAGACACTCTGGAAATAATTTTTAAGTGGATACAAAAGCATTTTATTTTTACTATTTCAGACGTGTTAAAAGCAGAAAAACACTGACTCTGTCTAGATAAAGGGGAAAAAACTGAGCACCCCCCAAAAATAATTGCTATTAGTGCTAACCAGAAAATGAATGATCTGAATGAGTTCCAAGTATCAGAGGCTGATTCAAATAAGGTGCTTTTTCACATTATATGAAAATGAATAGATCACTGACATTATGGACAAACCCAGGAAAGGAAAATTCTGTTTTACTATAATGTTTCTCTTTGCTCTGTTCTAATAAGTTGCCTTTCTAAAATTCTCCAAACTATCTACCTATCTAAATCTGTCAACGAACGAAATCGTCATTCTCAAAAATTTACATCATTCTAAAATGAATTCAACTGACAAGTTTATATATATATATATATATATATATATACACATAATCTATCATCCATAAGTAGCACATATTTCCGAAATAGTAAAGCACAACACAGTGGAAAACCAGTCACCGCAAAAGAAACCCCTTGCCCATTAGCAGTCCGTTGCCGTTTCCTAAGTAAGTAGCCTAAGGACACACTTTGTAAGAGTTTTAATACGAGCTAAGTATCTTGAATTATGTTGTATAACCAATAGGGAGCCACCTCCAAGAATGAAGGATGATATGAAGAAAGTAATGTTCTTGGAGAATGAGAACGAATGCAATCTCAAAACCTGAGGGATTATTTGTAATATCAGAAAACTGGAAACAACCCAAATGTCCATCAACTGAAGAATAAACAAAGGCAGCTGGCTATCCCCACACAGCGGCATACTACCCAGTCATAAATGAGAATGAAGTACTGATGCGTGGTATATCACAGAAGAGCCTTGAACAGTACACTAAGTGAAATGAGCCAGATACAAGAGGCTATACATTATATGACTCCACTTACATGAGATGTCCAAAGTAGGCAAATTCACAGAAACAGAAAGTAGGTTGGTGGCTGCCAGGAACTGGGGAGAGGGGAAACGGCAACGGGCTGCTAACGGGCAAGGGGTTTCTTTTGCAGTAACTAGAGCGCTGTACGCTCAGACAGCGCAATGGGTGCAAAACTTCAGGAACACAGTGAACCCCACTAAACTGTATACACTTCAAAAGGGTAAGGTTTCTGCTGTGTGGATTACATTTCAATAACAACAACAACAACCAAAGCCGGGGGCAGGGGTGTAGAAGACAGCAGGCAGGAAAAACAGAAAGCAACTGAATTTGTTTAGTCACGAGTACATAAAAGCCATCCGGGTTTCTATCACTAACCCCAATCTAGGGAGCATCATGCAGGTAACTGTGCCCCAACAGAGCGACACTCAGAGGACCTGTGGTAGGGTACAGCCTGGGGCTGTGAAGGGATAATGTAAGCAGAGAGGCAAAAGGGCTGCTGACAATTCTTGGTAAATGTCTGAGGATGAAGAGGAAGAAAACACAACAAAGAAAGAATCTATTTTCTCTTTGGTTTAAAGTGAAACATTCATAAAGAGGAAATTCAACAAAAGTTTAATATTTGCTATCTTTAGATTGAAGAATAAAGGCAATTTGTAGTCTCTTATCCAGACTTTTCCAAATTTTCAACAATGAGATTACCTATAAAATGAAGAAAATCTATAAAAATATATTTGACCTTATAAACAAACAATTTTGTTTCTCAACCACAGAAACCATTCTCTAACACTCAAGCCCTAACTTACTAAAGAGTGAAGCTTCGTTAAAGCCAATTTCTTATGGATTCCACATACTACTGTCTCTAACAAGAAAACAAAAAAGAAGTTTGCTGCTATCCAAAAGTCTACAAGCAATAAATGCTGGAGAGGGTGTGGAGAAAAGGGAACCCTCTTACACTGTTGGTGGGAATGTAAACTAGTACAGCCACTATGGAGAACAGTGCGGAGATTCCTTAAAAAACTGGAAATAGAACTGCCATACAACCCAGCAATCCCACTGCTGGGCATACACACCGAGGAAACCAGAATTGAAAGAGACACGTGTACCCCAATGTTCATCGCAGCACTGTCTGTAACAGCCAGGACATGGAAGCAACCTAGATGTCCATCAGCAGGCAAATGGATAAGAAAGCTGGGGTACATACACAGAAAGGATTATTACTCAGCCATTAAAAAGAATACATATGAATCAATTCTAATGAGGTGGATGAAACTGGAGCCTATTATACAGAGTGAAGTAAGTCAGAAAGAAAAACACCAACACAGTATACTAACGCATATATATGGAATTTAGAAAGATGGTAATGATAACCCTGTATGCGAGACAGCAAAAGGGACACAGATGTATAGAACAGTCTTTTGGACTCCGTGGGAGAGGGCGAGGGTGGGATGATTTGGGAGAATGGCATTGAAACATGTGTATTATCACATGTGAAACGAATCGCCAGTCCAGGTTCGATGCAAGATACAGGATGCTCGGGGCTGGTGTACGGGGATGACCCTGAGGGATGGGATGGGGAGGGAGATGGGAGGGGAGTTCAAGATGGGGAACACATGTGCACCCGGGGCGGATTTATGTCAATGTATGGCAAAACCACTACAATACTGTAAAGTAATTAGCCTCCAATTAAAATTTTAAAAAAGAAGTTCATAATCTACATCTGCACTGTTCTAAATGCTAGCCACTAGCTAGTGAGCACTTGAAATATGGCTAAGACCACAATGAAATGTAGTGTAAGTATAAACTATACACCAGATCACAAAGAATTAGTACTAAAATAAAAATCTAAAACATTTCATTAGTAAGTTTTCATAGTTTTCATATTGATCACATGTTGAAAACATCATTTTGATATATTATGTTAAATAAACTATATTATTAAAATTAATGTTACCTATAGCTACTAGGGATTTGATTTAGGTCATACCTGAATGGTCTAGTGGTTTTCCCTACTTTCTTCAATTTAAGTCTGAATTTGGCAATAAGGAGTTCATGATCTGAGCCACAGTCAGCTCCTGGTCTTGTTTTTGCTAACTGTATACAGCTTCTCCATCTTTGGCTGCAAAGAATATAATCAATCTGATTTCAGTGTTGACCATCTGGTGATGTCCATGTGCAGAGTCTTCTCTTGTGTTGTTGGAAGAGGGTGTTTGCTATGGCCAGTGCATTCTCTTGACAAAACTCTATTAGCCTTTGCCCTGCCTGCTTCATTCCATGCTCCAAGGCCAAATTTGCCTGTTACTCCAGGTGTTTCTTGACTTCCTACTTTTGCATTCCAGTCCCCTATAATGAAAAGGACATCTTTTTTGGGTGTTAGTTCTAAAAGGTCTTGTAGGTCTTCATAGAACCGTTCAGCTTCTTCAATGTTACTGGTTGGGGCATAGGCCTGGATTACTGTAATACTGAATGGTTTGCCTTGGAAACGAACAGAAATCATTCTGTCGTTTTTAAGATCACGGCATCTGGTCCCATCACTTCATGGGAAATAGATGGAAAAACAGTGGAAACAGTGTCAGACTTTGTTTTTTTGGGCTCCAAAATCACCGCAGATGCTGATTGCAGCCATGAAATTAAAAGATGCTTACTCCTTGGAAGGAAAGTTATGACCAACCTTGATAATATATTAAAAAGCAGAGACATTACTTTGCCAACCAAGGTCCGTCTAGTCAAGGCTATGGTTTTTCCTGTGGTCATGTATGGATGTGAGAGTTGGACTGTGAAGAAAGCTGATCGCCGAAGAATTGATGCTTTTGAACTGTGGTGTTGGAGAAGACTCTTGAGAGTCCCCTGTACCGCAAGGAGATCCAACCAGTCCATTCTAAGGGAGATCGATCCTGGGTGTTCATTGGAAGGACTGATGCTAAAGCTGAAACTGCAATACTTTGGCCACCTCATGTGACGAGTTGACTCACTGGAAAAGACTCTGATGCTGGGAAGGGTTGGGGGCGGGAGGAGAAGGGGATGACCGAGAATGAGATGGCTGGATGGCATCACCGACTCTGTGGACATGAGTTTGAGTGAACTCCGGGAGTTGGTGATGGACAGGGAGGCCTGGCGTGCTGTGATTCATGGGGTCGCGGAGAGTCAGACACGACTGAGCGACTGAACTGAACTGAACTGATAGCTACTAGAATATTTAAATTTAGATATTTGGCTTACATTTCTATTAGACAATGTTGTATTAAATGGCAGCTAAATGAGCTTTCTGAAACCTTCATGAGTCCTTCAATTCCCTCTTTCTCAAGAAAAAGAAGAAATACTTTTCCAGAGTGTTCCTTACACTGGAAAACACTGCAGACACCAAGCAACATAAAAAGCAATAATCCTAAGAAGTGACCAGGAGGAAAATCTCTAATGTTTCCTAAAATTCAAATTGTACTATATGAATCTTAAGAAAAACCGAGATAAGTACATTTTGAGATTCCCTTGAGAGTTAGGACTATCCTGAAAGTTTCAGATATCAATAATAACAAAGGGAAATATGTTAGGACTTAGAACTTAGGGCTTCCAGCTGAAAACTGCTTCTGTTTATGGTCCTTACAAAGATAGTAAGTAGAAAAGTGGACCAGGGAGCCATGCAAGCACATGTGTGGTTTAGGCGAGCCAAGCATGCTTATGCTGGGAAAAATACCCAAGGAAAGCAGGAGTCAAGAAAACCAGAGCTTTAGTCAGGAAGGTTTGAGAAAAATCATTTTATACTCATAATGAAGGAATAAACCTAAGACCTAATAAAGAAACTATTTCTCTAACAATCAGAGGGATTCGAAGAAACCATAAAAAGTAAGAAAACTTTCTCCAAATTCTTTTTTTTCTCACTGCTTAAAATACCAGAAAATGCTAACTAATCTATATTAACAAAAAAACAGATCAGAGACTGCCTGGGGCTGACTTTTGGAGGCTGATGGAAACATCTTAACTGATAATGGCTTCATATATACACTTGTCAAAATCCATCTAATGAAACACTTTAAATGGATACAGTTTACTGTATATATTACACCTCAATAAAGCTGATTGAAAATAAATAGGAAATGGAAAAAAGCAACCGCCATTTGCCCTGTGGCAATCACAATGTAAGTGCCATTACCTGTGCAGATGGAAATTCAGTCATGACAGTTCCTATCATCATAATTTTTACTGAATTCTATGTACTTTTGGTACACACACGTCAAGTTTACTTCCCAATTTTAAATATCCCCTAAAAGACTACACTGATTCAGCTTCCCTGGTGGCTGAGTGGTAAAGAATCCACCTGCCAAAGCAGGAGATGCGGGTTCCATCCTTGGGTGGGGAAGATTCCCTGGAGAAGATGGCAACCCACTCCAGCATTCTTGCCTGAAAAATCCCATGGACAGAGAAGCCTGGTGGGCTACAGCCCATGGAGTCACAAAGTTTAAGACATGACTTAGCAAATCAACAACAACAAACAATGATTCAGCATTAAAACAAAAAAAAATTATGCTTGCAAAAAGCACAGAAACACAACAATGGGGATTAAATTTGACATTCATGAAATAAGTATTTTTGCTGAGAAGAATGACCAGAGTACCACCTTTTTTTTAAACAAGGCAACATCCAAGTACTAATAATGCATTGTATCATATTTTAAGCTAGCATTTTCTTCCTTAGTGATACATAAAATAACAATTTGCTTATAATTTATCACATGGTAGAGAGAATTCTAAGATGCCCCCAAGATTCTAACATGTTGGTATACACATGTTCTCAAAGTTATTGAACCAAATATTGATCTAAACACTGTTGTGAAGAGAGGTAATTAAATTCCTAATCAGTTCACTTTAAATTACTGGGATTGTTGTAGTAGGTCTGGCTTAAAGACATCAGTTCTAAAAAGAAAGCAGGAAGTGTCTTCTACTATCCTTAAAGTAGTGAACTGTCCATACAGAAGACCACATGGCGGGAACCCAAGGGTGACCTCCAGGAGCCTCTAGCGGACTGAGAGGTCCATGACAGGCAGACAGCAAGAAAACAGGGGTGCCATTCCTAAGGAAACAAATTCTGCAAACTACCAGTGAGCCTGGATGAGGACCCTGAACCTCAGAGAAGATCACAGCTCTGGATGACAGCTTGATTTCAGTCTAGTAAGATCCTGAGGATAGAACCCAGCTAAGACTTCTTACCAAAGAAACTATTAAACTTCTCACCAACAGAAACTATTCAACTGCTAAAAGTTGTGGTAATCTGCAATGAAGCAATGGAAAACCTATACAAATGCCTTCTTATTTTAAGGAAATATAGTTTACATTATTTGTCATAAAGATTGCTAATCTGTTTCTATCATCAGAACAGTGTCTTGTATTTCACATTATTATGAGTGTTATTATTCAACTTCACAAGTCAGTAGGATGAGGTAATACTATACGCACAAAACTTTACAGACAAAAAAAAACTTTATAACAAAAATTTATTTCCGTCATCAACTGGGCATACAATTTAGTCTATTTGCTTCTGTCTCTCTAAACCAATGACATACCATAAACAAGTAAGTAAACATCTCAGTCCTTATCCATTTCTAAAGGAATGAAGTAAAGTTGAATTTGTGGTGATTAAAAACTAATCTTAAGATGTAGCAAGGCCATATAATTTGGGACAACTATCTAATTTCTAAGAACGTCAGGGAACTCAGCTATCAAAAAAAAAAAAAAAAAGACAACTAACAGAAACCTAAACAAAGTCTGCAGGCTAATTAATAGAAGAAAAATATACACACTTGCATAAATGGATAATAACATATATCCTCTGCCAACCTTATGTAGTATACAATTAAATGCCACTGAAAATAGCCTGCACTTCTACAGATCTTACTGTGTGCCAGGCACTGTTCTATAAATAATATATAAGAAATAATGTATAGACAATAAATATAATATAGAATAGTGAATCACTACAATATTGTAAAGTAATTAGCCTCCAATTAAAATGAATAAATTAATAAAAAACAAAACAAAAGAATAGTGATCAGGATCCCAGGCTGTAGAACCAGAGTGCCTAGATACAATCCCGGCTCCACTACTAATTAAAGGTGAGCATGTTCTACTTCTTAGGGCCAAATAGGGACATTAACAACACTTAACCTCAGTGGGCGACAGTGAGGACAGAATGAGTTAATATACACAAAGAACACAGAAGAGTGCCTGGCACACATTAAGCACCCAAATGCTGACATCAATATTATTTTTATAATAATACCATATTATTATAACAGTTACATCTACAAGAGGCAACCTATGTATTTGCCAAGGATACTGCTGTCCCCCTGTGGTGGCTTTTAGCTTTATTTAACTGTATGAGTCTGCCAGGGCATGGTTTAAAATTATTACTGTATTTTTTAGGCTCTTCACTGGTGGCTCAGTGGTAAAGAATCTGCCTACCAATGCAGGAAACAGGGGGTGTTTGATCCCTGGGTTGGGAAGATCCCCTTGAGAAGGAAATGGCAACTCACTCCAGTATTCCTGCCTGGAGAATTCCATGGACAGAGGACACTGGTGGGCTCCAGAACACAGGGTTGCAAAAGAGTCTGACAATGACCTAGCAACTAAACAACAAATAACAACTGCATGTTTTAACCTTAATGACACATTTACAGGTTCAAGTATTATGTCTGCTCCCGTGTTAAATACTAATTGAAACTTAAATGGAAACATTAAAAACTGACATTGTAGGGCTTCCCTGGTGGCTCAATGGTAAAGAGTCAGCCTGCCAATGCAGGAGACATGGGTTCAGTCCCCGGTTCCAGAAGATCCCACGTTTACCACAACTACGAGCCTGTGCTCCAGAGCCCGGGAACCAGAGCTCCTGAGCCCACACACCGTAACTAGAGAGTAGACCCTGCTCGCCTCAACTGGAGAAAAGCCTGAGCAGCAAAGAAGACCAGCACGACCATCAATCAATCAATCAATCAAAAGGAAAAAACCTCACGTTTTTGGGCTTTCCTTTGCAAAATAGCTTTGGAGCCACAAAATCAGCGTCACCTAGAGGCCTGTTAGAAACGCTCAGTCCCAGAAGACCCCGTGTATTCAGCCAAGATAGTTTATGTTTCTTTTCATGGAGAGGATAACGTTTGAGGCTTATTTTCTTCTTAATACTCAGTACTTCCTTTTCTGTGCCTTTAAGGTTCCTAGATGCTATTCAGTCTTTTCAAAGCAGGTACAACACTATTTTTCAGGATATTTTAAAGAGAAAATCACATCATTTAGGCCACAGAAGTCTTTCAAACAATATTTTATACAAATCAGATACTAAAATGCAATATTCAAATCCAAATACGTACTGGTTTATATAGCTAATGTTGTTGCTTTATAATAAAAAAAAAAATGGTAGAAATCACCAAGAAGTGGGATTAGGTCACAACTGCAACATGAAAAATTGATGTTGGGACGTCCCTGGTGGCGCAGCGGATAAGAATCTGCCTGCCAGGGACATGGGTTTGATGCTTGGTCTGGGAAGATTCCACATGCCAAGAAGCAATTAAGCCCGTCTGTCACAACCACTGAGCCCTCACTCTAGATAGAGCCCATGCTTTGCAACAAGAGAAACTGTGGCAACGAGAAGGCGATGCACTGCAACTAGCAAGTAGCCCACATGTAGCAATCAAGATCGGGTGCAACCAAAAACAAATAAATAACCTTTTTTTTTAATTGATGTCTACAACTGGGTACTTTCCTAGTGCCTCACATGGTAAAGCATCTGCCTACAATGCAGGAGACCCCGGTTCAATCCCTGGGTCGGGAAGATCTCCTGGAGAAGGAAATGGCAACCCACTACAGCATTCTTGCCTGGAAAATGCCATGGACGGAGGAGCCTGGCAGGCTGCAGTCCACGGGGTCGCAAAAAGTCAGACACGACTGAGCGACTTCACTTTCACTTTCAATTAAGGTTACAAGATCAAGGCCTTAATCTGTGTATGCTGGTTCTTGAACTTCTAAAATAAGTGATTAGTATAATGATTCATTAGTATAATAATACAGTGGTTCTCAAAGTTTGGTCCCTTGATCAATAGTATCACTTATGAACTTGTAAGAATTATTTATTACATTCCTGGGTCTCACCCCAGACTTACTGAATCAAATACTAGATTTCAGTTCAGTTCAGTTCAGTCGCTCAGTCGTGTCCAACTCTGCGACCCCATGAATCACAGCACTCCAGGCCTCCCTGTCCATCACCAACTCCCGGAGTTCACTCAAACTCATGTCCATCAAGTCAGTGATGCCATCCAGCCATCTCATTCTCTGTCGTCCCCTTCTCCTCCTGCCCCCAATCCTTCCCAGTATCAGACTCTTTTCCAGTGAGTCAGCTCGTCGCATGAGGTGGCCAAAGTATTAGATTTGGGGACCAGCAATTTAAGGTTTAACAAGCACTCCAGGTAATCCTGATGCATGCTAAATTTAGGAACTCCAACAGTGGAGAAGGCAACGGCAAGCCACTCCAGTACTCTTGCCTAGAAAATCCCATGGACGGAGGAGCCTGGTAGGCTGCCGTCTATGGGGTCACACAGAGTCGGACACGACTGAAGTGATGCAGCAGCAGCAGCAGCAACAGTGGTTCTGGTATAGTTAAGTTACTATACTAAGTCTTCCTTCTCTAGCTTGAATTCAGCTCCACCTGATCAAGTTTGAAGATGTATGAATGCTGGAAACAGGACACTAAAATACTGAAACCCAACCTTTACGCCTGGAGACAAGTACACCTATGACCAAACCCATGAATTACAAAGAAACTATGTGATTTACAGCTGATGTAGTTCAAAGTTATTGCACATTTACTTGACTATCTACTATGCATGGTTGCAGGGTTATTTATAAAGTTTGTATAAGTTTAAACTTTTTACAAAACAACATTTTCTATAACTATGCAAGCTTGCAAAGTGAAAATAAAACTTGTTTGTCTGAAAAACAGAAAGAAAGTCAACCTGCAGTAGATAATGTGACAGTGCTAATGAGCCGAAGGTCTTGAATCCTAAGATCTCGACATGATTATCTGATTCCTTGCACTCCAACACCAAATTCTTTTTTTATTTTTAAATAGAGGATTATTACTTTAAATATTGTGATGATTTCCACCACAGATCACCATGAATTAGCCACATGCATACACATATCCCCTTCCCTCTCAACCCTAAATTCTAATTTGCCAGAACTCAATTTCATTCAGGCATTTTTAATTTTTAATGGAACGTAATTCAATGCACTGCTCTTAAGTGTTTACATGTAATTTTTGATAAAATTTTACAAAGCACTGAATTATATAATTCTGAAAAGAGCAAAGTTCAAATACATGTAACTGTGGTTACAAATACAGTATTAAAACACTGTCAAGAGAAAAGAGAAATTCTTTTAGAAAACTTTTTTAAGACCAATATCCAGGTTTAGCTCTTTTTAAGGTAACAAAATAAAATTTTAAAGTATTTAACTCCCGTAATGAATAAAAACAGTACACAGATGTCAAGACTGTGTTCTCACTGTACTGATTAAACGTAACATACCTCTAAATAAACTAACTGGGGAAGGTACAGAGTAAGAGAAGGAAGGAAAAAGTAATTGTTTTTTAAATAAGAAATACTATCTCAGGAAACAAAAACTTTAAGAAATCACATAAAAATAAACTAGATATCTATTAACTTAAGTAATGTATATGTTAGAGATTAGCAAGTGCTGATTCTCAAATTATCTGCTATACCTTCCAAGCATACTAAATCATAAGTTTTCAAGTCCTAAACAACATAATTTTGAGGTTCATTCCCTAAACAAGAATCTCTTTCAAAAGACTTAACTCTTGACTACAAAACACATTTTATACATAGAAAAAAACTAAAAATCACTTTGCTCCATGATCTTTTTAGATTTTACCTTTATTGATTTCTTCTACTGCTAAAGATGTATCTAAGACACCTGTCCTGATGGTGATACCAAGAGCAAGATTAAACCTAATAAAAGATGCAGGTTAAGGCAAGCTGCTTAAATCACAGGTTTAAATTTTGTAATTATTTTGCATAAGGAACATAAACCTGGGAATTGCTTCTCCACGAGTCTATTAGGCTCCTTCCTTCTAAAGTCTGTACAGGATGAAATCCCACTATTTCACCTCCTACCTCAGTACTACCAGCTACTCCTCCACTGAGACTTAGAAGGCAGCAGCACAGTAATGAAAAGCAGAGACCACAGAGTTGATGGATCTGGATTTGAAACCCAGGTCTGCAAGTTCAAATTGCTAGCTACATATTCTTAGGAAAGTTTGTGAAGCTGTTTCTTCTGCCATGAAACTGGCTTATTACTACCCATGCATAGGGACTGTTGTGAGGAATAAATTTAAAAAGCAGTAAAAATCCTTGGCACAGTGCCTGACATATATAGCACACATTCAGTAAATGGTAAAATGATAATCAAAACAATGACTGTCAACAGAAAGACAAATACCACATGCTATCACTCATATATGGAATCTAAAACATGACATAAATGAACTTATCTACAAAAGAGAAATAGACTCAAGACATAGATATCAGACTTGTGGAGGACGGGGGAGAAAAAGCTTGGTGAGGGTAGATGTAAGCTATAGCATACAGAACAGAAAAAAAAATAAGGTCCTGCTGAACAGCACAGGGAAATATATTCACTATCCTGTGATAAACCATAATGGAAAAGAATATGAAAAAATAAATATATACACATGCATAACCGAATCACTTTGCTGCACAGCAGAAATTAACACAATATTGTAAATCAACTAAACTTAAATAGAATAAAAAACAAAGGTGACAAAATAACATTCTTTTCATGTACAGCCTATTAAAAAATCTTCCCAGTTTATTTCTCCTCTCTTCCACTCATTTCTTAACTCAATATGCACCTACTAGGCTGTATAAACTGCCAATATCCATTATCTACTTCTGCTTCACTGACTACACTAAAGCCTTTGACTCTGTGGATCACAACAAGCTGTGTAAAATTCTTCAAGAGATGGCAATACCAGACTACCTTACCTGTCTCCCATGAAACCTGAATGCAGGTCAAGACACAACAGTTACAACCCAACATGGAACAACGGACTGGTTCCAAATAGGAAAAGGAGTAAGTCAAGGCTGTATATTGTCACCCCGCTTATTTAACTTATATGCAGAGTACATCATGAGAAACGCTGGGTTGGATGAAGCACAAGCTGGAATCAAGATTGCCAGGAGAAATATCAATAACCTCAGATATGCAGATGACACCACCCTTATGGCAGAAAATGAAGAGCTAAAGAGCCTCTTGATGAAAGTCAAAGAGGAGAGTGAAAAACCTGGTTTAAAACTCAACATTTAAAAAATGAAGATCATGGCACCCAGTCCCATCACTTCATGGCAGATAGAGGAGAAAACAATGGGAACAGTGACAAATTGCTTTCTTGGCTCAAAAATCACTGCAGATGGTGACTGCAGCCATGAAATTAAAAGACGCTTGCTCCCTGGAAGAAAAGGTATGACAAACTTAGACAGCATATTAAAAAACAGAGATATTACTTTGCTGACAAAGGTCCGTACAGTCAAAGCTACGGATTTTTTCAGTAGTCACGTATGGATATGAGAAAGTTAGTTGCTCAGTCATGTCAGACTCTTTG
Source organism: Moschus berezovskii (assembly GCF_049115385.1). Lineage (NCBI taxonomy): Eukaryota > Metazoa > Chordata > Mammalia > Artiodactyla > Moschidae > Moschus > Moschus berezovskii. The sequence goes on along the minus strand of NC_142478.1, from coordinate 7,831,140 downwards.
CGACCGCGTGGACTGTAGCCTGCCAGGCTCCCCTGTTCACAGAATTCTCCAGGCAAGAATACTTGAATGGGTTGCCATTTCCTTCTCCAGGGGATCTGCCCAACCCAGGGACTGAACCCAGGTCTCCTTCATTGTAAACAGATTCTTTACCATTTGAACCACCAGGGAAGCCCAGATGGATGTGAGAGCTGTACCATAAAAGAAGGACAAGCACTGAAAAATTGATGCTTTTGAACTGTGGTGCTGGAGCAGACTCTTGAGAGTCCCTTGGACAGCAAGGAGATCCAACCAGTCCATCCTAAAGGAAATCAATCCTGAATATTCATTGGAAGGACTGATGCTGAGGCTGAAGCTCCAATACTTTGGCCAGAGCTGAGTCATCAGAAAAGACCCTGATGCTGGAAAGATTGAAGGCGGGAGGAGAAGGGGATGACAGAGGATGAGACTGTTGGATGGCATCACCAACTCAATGGACATGAGTTTGAGCAGACTCCAAAGGCTGGTGTGCTGCAGTCCAATGGGTTGCAAAGAGTCGGACACAACTGGGTGACTGAGCACACACGTGGCAGCCAATGGTGGGCACTTAAGGGGAGGAAATACTTATTGAAAATGAGGAAGAACGAACCCTTGTCCTCAAAGAACTGACCAGCCAGTAAAACAGACAAACAGAAATAACGATGTTAAGTGCTACAAAAGCCACACAGATACCCCGGGTAACCAGAAGAAAAAACATCTGATCACACTAACCAAGACAGGCTTCCCAGAGGAGATGGTAGTTAAGTCTTAGATAAGTGTTTCACAGATGAAAGGAAAATAATACTCCAGGCAGAGAAAATAGGAAGATACAGAGACATACATAAAAGTATATATACATGGACAAATACACACCAAAAAATGCATAAATATGTACACTGCACACAATACCACTTTTTAGGCACAAGTGAAGGAAGTCAGTATTTATACAGAATGTAACTAGCAAAGTACCTTATACTACAAAGATAATAACCAAATGAGAAACAGCTTGATGATAAAGCAAGACTTCCCAACCTTGGCACCACTAACCTTTTGGACCAGATAATCCGCAGTTGCAGGGTGCTGTCCTGTACAATGATTACACCTGGCCTCTACCCACTAGACACCAGTAGCACCCTCACACACACTCCTCCCTGACTTGTGATCATCAAAAACATTTCTGCATATTGCCAAATGTTCCCTGAGGCTACTGCTATGTGCTAGGCAGTGTTCTATGCTTCTCATTTATTATCTCATTTAACCTAACAACACAGTATCAATGGGGGAGTTTTTATTTTTCCCATCTTACAGATGATGAAACTGAGGCCGAGGGTTAAAAAGCTTGCCAAAAATCACACAGCCAGCCTGCATGGAACCCCACAATAGAGCTCCGGTCCCTACTGAAAGCACCGTTCCGTTGTCTCTTATTCATGTTTCAGCCTTTTTCATCTGATACTTGAAAATACTTGAAATATTATCTGGAAGGAAAAACTATAATAATCCACACAAGTGTAAGTTAAATAAAAAGACTCAACCTCAACTCAGGACAAATTAACAAGTATTTTTTAAGCACTAACTGTATGTATGCCCAGTACCAACTTTAGGAACTAGAGTGGTTCAAAGAAAACAAAACTACATTTATTAACGATTTGGCTCAGGACCTTTTCAGCACGTTATCTCTCTGAAATCTCACAACATCCTGTGAGGTATGTACTATCTTTTTTTTAAGTGAGGAAGCCAAGGTTCAGAATAGAACAAAGTGGTCCCTGACCTAAAAAGGCTTACAGTTTAATTGAAGATATAAGAAAAGTATTTTAAGACAGAGAATACCAAGTAAAATACCTCCATTAACACACAGAAGGTGACAAATTAAAAAAGAGCAGGAGGAAAGCTCCTTTGTGGCTTCCCTTGCGGCTCAGCTGGTAAAGAATCTGCCTGCAGTAAGGGAGACCTGGGTTCAATCCCTGGGTTGGGAAGATCCCCTTGAGAAGGGAAAGGCTTACCAATTCCAGTATTCTGGCCTGGAGAATTCCATGGACAGTCCAGGGGTTGCAAAGAGTCAGATACGACTGAGCAACTTTCACTTTCAGGAGGAAAGCATGTATCGATAGTTAGTCAGGGAATACTTCTTAAAAGAGGTTTCTAGTATCCCCTCTTTGGAAATGAAATGGATGAGCAAAATATGATAAGCTGGGGAGCAGTAACACTTCTGTAAATAATGTGAAACAGAAGTGTGGGGCCTGAAAGGAAAGATGTGTGATAGCCAATTTAAGCAGTAAGCCAAGGAAAAATGGAGTAAAGAGTCTGCCTTAACACTGAGACCGAGCGGTAGCTGGAGAACAGTGAGACTAGGGATGTGCTATTAGGGTGCTCCTGCCACAAACCCTCTGAAGCACAGCAACAGAAGCAAATGCCAAAGCCCTACGGGTAAAGACTCGCAGGGCTGGTCAGTGGAGACCAGACATGGGAGGTCAAACACCCAATTTCACAGGATGAGAGATGGGTCATCTGCTTTGCTTTTATGTATTCTGTACCCTTCAACCAGAATTTAAGTCTTAAAAGGGCAGGGATTATAATGTTCTGTTCACTTAGATCAATGCCTGGCACGGTAAGTGTTCAATGAACATCGCTGCCGAATAAAAGCAGTATTCAAAGTAGGGACATATTCAAAACAAAAGTCACAAAGGCCTTCAGCAACACAAAAGTAACAAGAATAGTGTAATATTTATTACTCTCGCAATAATTACCATTTACTGAGCACTAACTCTGAGCCAGACACTGTGATCCATTATCCCAACCCTCTTAACCTCTAAGAGAGAGGCACTATCATCACCAGCTCGGTTTCACAGGTTCACATACTGAATAAATAACTTGCCCAAGGTCACAAAGCAGCTGGAGCCTGGCCTGTTAATGCCAAGGCCTGCCTCTCACCTCCTCTGTCACACACACAGAATTACAAACACCCTTCTCAGGCAAAGCTAGGGAGATCGGCCAATGAGCAGAACGTGGTCCATGAGGAAAATCGATGAAACAAAACAAGAAAGAAACACCAACATACTCAAAAACCATATGTCCGCCCCCTCCTCCAGCAGGTACTGCGGGAATTTTCCCACCCTAGAACACACAGATTATCCCACACAGATTAAAACTTCCATGGTTTAAAGAATCCAGATGTTGAAAAACTAGGAACTAGGGTCAATCATCTAACCAACATTTCAAAGGGTGGCAGATAGCAAGTGATAACAGCCCATGTCCACAACCCAAAGCAATAACAGGGTGTGACCTCTGACTGAGGCTGACCTCAGAACGTCCTGAGCCATTCTCCCCACTCTGCCGCTCCGCTCCTCCTTCGCTCTGTCTCCCCTCCTCTTTACTTCCATCTCTCCTCTCCTACTTAACAGGCCTTTACCAAAACTGGGAAATCTTTTTTTTTCCTACTCTAAATTTCTAATATAGTGAGTTAAAATTTCTGTACTTCTCTAATAAAAAAAAAAAAAAAGCCTACCTGTGTAATATTCAGGTAGAAAAAAATGTCCCCCACTTACAACAGCTGCATCCCAAAGGTTATATTATCAAAGTCACCCAATCAATGAAGAGACCACCAATCATGCAAAAGAAAGCTGATGACCCATGTATTTATTTATATAGCCTCTGATATTACAGACATAATAAACAGGAAGAAATTAAACTCACTAGAAAGACTATGCTCTTCTCCCACCTATCCAGTAACCCATTCATACCATAATTCTTTCTGAAAATCTCTAAAATGAAAAGGATAACTCCAGAATTAAAACTCCAATTACAACCACCAAAGAAAAATATTTAAAAGATTGAATTTGTTTAAAAACTAAAATATTTGTTAAATTACTTACCCAGAGATTCACTAATATATGTCAATCTAATTTCTGCATAAGAACGCGGACAAGAGCTGGCAAGAAAAACAGTGCTAAGAAACACCTCTCAACCTTTTCTCTCTGCCGTCAGATGTTCTTCATACACTCATCTTCAACATACAGCTCTATTAAATAAACAAACTATGAAGACATAGGCAAACTGTTCTCAAAATAGAAATACTTTCCAAATACAACTATCAAGAAGCATTTATTTCTTGAAGTGGCCAACAGAACAGTGATTCTGCCAAGCTTAAAGGAAAAGTTATTTCTGAAACCTGATCCTGCATTTAATAAATATTAAGCATAAAGAGGGAATATCCCTTTCTCCCTCTCATCATTTTAGAAAAAGGAGAAAGCTAAAAATTTAGTTAAAACAAAATCACCTAAATAAAATTCATTCCATCTTAATTTGAGATGTATTGATACAAATAAAACTTATTAAACTTCATGATTTTTTCAAAGTTTTTATTCTCAAGTGTCAGAGATGGACAGTTAAATGGCTTGATAACCCAATTCAGTTCAGTTCAGTTCAGTCGCTCAATCGTGTCCGACTCTTTGCGACCCCATGATAACCAATTACATAGTGCTATTTCTAAATGGACAATTTAAACCATAGTCACTTTCAGACATAATCAATAAATTATTCAAAAAAGAGTCCTTTCTAATCTAAGCACTATTGAGGTCTTTAGGGATAAATTCAAGTTCTAGTTATGTTTAAATAAGTCTTTCTTTTCTATAAATAATAAGCACAGCATTCTGCCATTTCTTTAAGATTTTTTTAAATAAAAATGTTAATGAATCATACACTGTTTCAGACGCTTTTGAAAACACTGCAGAATTACTTCAGCATAATTTGTTCAACTCAAGGCTGAATTTAAGTGTTGAGCAATATAAAGCCTGACATTAGCCTTCTGTCTATGTTATACTTTGAAAGATCTTTACCATAATAATAAGTTAACAGTCATGGGTCATCTTACTATATGCCAGGCACTGGAAGAGCTTCGCATATGTTTTACATTATCTCATTTAATCCTAACAACAACCCTGTGTAAGACACATCCCCATCAACAGGTAATGAAGTCGACAGTAAAAGGCTAAGTAGCTTGTCCTAGGCCACAAAGGTAAGGAAAGTATTGCCTAACTAATGGGGCTTCTGCCTCCAGAGCATCAATGTATTTTATGAGAGAAATGAGAAACAAATTAGCAACATCTTGCTTGTTTCAAGTATGTGTAATAGTTTCTACCATTAGACAGTTCTAAATTAAACACCATTATAAGTGGTGTTGGAGAAAACTCTTGAGAATCCCTTGAACTGCAAGGAGATCAAGCCACTCAATCCAAGAGGAAATCAACCTTGAATATTCATTGGAAGGACTGATGCTGAAGCTCCAATACTTCGGCCACCTGATGCAAAGAGCTGACTCATTGGAAAAGACCCTGATGTGTTTGAGGGCAGGAGGAGAAGGGGACGACAGAGGATGAGATGGTTGGATGGCATCACTGACTCAACGGACATGAGTTTGAGCAAGCTCTCGGAGTTGATAAAGGAAAGGAGGACCAGCATGCTGCAGTCCATGGGGTTGCAAAGTCAGACACGACTGAGCGACTGAACAACAACGTTAGTGGGGCAAGTCCTTCTCAGACCCAGAGATGTTGTGCAAAGATCTATTACTACCCCCTACACTGCCCTGAAAAGCATGCCATCCTGAAAGTCTCACTAAGATACATCCTTTCTTCCAAAAACAAACCAGCAATTTGTTTTGACACTTCACATCTGGCCTAACATATATTGATGGGTTCAGCATCTTGTCCTATGGTGAATCTCTCAGAAAAAAGCCCAAGTGATATTAAAAATACTTTGCACCCCTATCTTTTTAATAGTTCCTAAATTCCACAGCAGCCATGAAGGAGCATCTAGCATGACTCGTGTGCACACACGCACACACACAGCTCATGCAACCTCCTGTCTAAAGCCACTAGGTTTCCAGTAGCTAACCTTCAGCTGAAAAAAAGGGCAGAGGTGAAACAGAAAAGCAACAGAAACTGCACAATATCTGACTGAGCTACAATCTATCCCTTAGGTGAAGGCGATGAGAGCAAAAAACAAGATACCAAGCAATAACGTCTCTTGCGTGTTTTTGTTCATTACTTTTCAACCACCTGCACTGCAGGATAATACAACACAAACATATTTTCTTCTATTAGCTTACAGTTTTAGAGATATCAATTGTTACTCAAAACTTTTTAAGGGAACATTTTAGAAAAACTGCTACATGTTCTGTCACTCAATATCCAGATCAAGCACAGATAGTCCCTCAAATATTTGGCAATTCTGAAGATAGACTAGGAGGAACTGCTAACTATACATGTGTGTAAAATGTAATTATTAGAAGATATATATCCCACAGTGTTCAGAAAATGTCAAACACTCTAAACCTGTTGTGAAAGGGATCACAACACAGTATCAATGAAGTATCACAAGAAAGTAGCAAAAATCTACTACACTAAGGCATCAGACTGGCTTGACACTGGGTGGGAAAAAGACACAAAGTAGAAATGTTTAACAGCAGGAGTCCATTATTTGGAAACAACTTTACTCATCTGCTGGTAATAATTCAGCTACAAGTAATAAAAAAAAAAATTATACACCTCTCTTTTCCCTAGTCCACTGAAAAGTGTCACCAATATAGACTATTTCTATTTGGAATATTTGCAGATAGGAGACAGACACCTTGTGTCTTTTAAACTGCCACTGATCCTTAAGGATGAGATAAAAGGAAGACTTAAAAAGAGCAAAGAAACAATCCTCTCCTAATGAACCAGAAAGCAACTTTACAGTGACCTTCTTTCTAAAAGGTATACTAAAATTGCCAGGCTGTGTAAAATTGTCAGACTCCTTTTTTAAAGGAAGAGGAACTGAAGTATCAATTATATGTAGAAACATTACGTAAAGTAAAAGCAGGTTTGAAACTAAAAAGTGGTCACTACTGCAAGAATAATCCCTTCCCCTGCCTGAGATAAATAAGTCCTATGAAACCAGGGTAAAAATATACCACCATCCAATATTCACAAATGAAACCGAGTTTTAATATTAGCTATGATGTAACATTGAACAAAATGAACTGTCTTTTCTAAACAACACATTTGAGATTTATTTGTTGGGTGAATATTAACCCATGCTACATTTAACCTTAAGAACACAGCAAAACTTTTTAAAGTACACAATTAAGTGATTTAAGTGATCTGTTAAGATCTAATACTTGAAATTAACAAAAATTGTGGAGTCAGTAATTCTACCCACTGAAGGACATTGCAAAAGATCACCAAAATTTTAAGAAACAGAAGGGTCAAACTTTAATGATCTTAAGGTTTAACTAGTACTTTCACATGATTCAAACAAACCATGAACAATTCTAATTTTACATCTAAAGTAAATGCTCTACAGCTTATTTTCAGAACCTTTCAAAATTATACTCACAAGTTTCTTCAAAGATACTTCAGAGATGCTTCTGGCCCTGATACACAATCAGTATATCACCATATGGTATCTTATATGCTACGGTATCTTTGAATGAGAATTCCAAGCAGTCCCTACTTTTCAGTTGCATCCCTTTACAGAAGGCATTGCCTCTGCTCCTCAGTCCAGTTTTTCATCACTGTGGAAGCAAAAGGACCTCTGAACAGAAGACTCTGCAGAATCATTTTAAGACAGCCTCCAAGAAATACATCTCATTTAGAAAACAGAGACAACTAAAATAGCCAGTCCCAGCTTTGCAGTGGAAGGAAGCTCACACTGCACGTTAGTGGATTTGCAGTGTTTTCTACCAAGGATCCAGTCTACCTGGCTTTTATGTACACGGCTTTACTAGAACTCAGTCACACACATTCACTTACATATTGTCTGTGGCTGCGTTCACACTTCAACAGCAGAACTGAATCTTTGCAACAGAGACCATATGGTTCACAAAATCTAAACTATTTACTAACTGGCCCTTCACAAAGAAAAAAGTTTGCCAACCCCTCCTCTGCACAGTGAGATGCTGGAGGAAACACAAGGTTTCTCCAAGAACCACTTTCAAGTACACTAACTGGGCTGCTGCTAACTACACGTGGGCTTGGGATTACCCAATGTTTAAACACACACACACACGGCTCTTTTATTCATCCCAAATGAGTCCCACAGTTGCTAAGGCAGAGCACACGAGGTGATCACTCCCTACTACGAGCCCCATAGATCAAGTCAACCCAAAAAGGCCCTTTAAAGTTCATCAAAGCATGATTTCACCTGCAGACAAAAAGTGGAAAATAGAGGGTGAGAAGAGAAGGCACACATGGCATATATTCCAAGTCCTAGAACCACCTGAGATCTAGGTCCCGGTCTAAATAGCTACGACCATTTCAATTACTACTCTGAGGAAGAAGCCAAAGAAGCTACTGAGAAGGTGAATTCAAACTAAGGAACACAAAAAAGCGTGATATATGTATTTCCTACCTCATAATCCTTAACCCTTGTTAGATGCTGATGATGCTGTGCTGGGCTCAGTCGTGTCCCACTCTTATGAGGCCCCACAGACTGTAGCCACCAGGCTCCTCTGTCCATGGCATTTCCCAGGCAAGAATCCTGGAGTGGATTGCCATTTCCTTCTCCAGGGGATCTTCCCCACCCAGGGACCAAACTGCGTCTCCTGCATCTCCTGCATTGGCAAGTGGATTCTCTACTATTGCATCACCTGGAAAGCCCTTGTTAGAGAATACCGTATATGCAACTTTCACCACAAAAATTTTAAATATTTTTAATTTCTTAAAGGTCAGTCTTCCACTGTCTATAAATGCTTCAAAGATGTCTAAATTCTTTTAAGTGCCAAATTGGTTTTTGCTTGTTTTTTAATAGAAAAGTCTTTAAGGCATTTTCAGCATGCTGTGCCAACACAGGGATATCCCCTCCATTGTATGGGACACAAAGACAACACACCAACTGCAGCAGGGGAAGCAGCCTTCTCTGCCAGCTATTTTTAGCACCACTTCGTCACGTTAAAGACCAAACTCGGGATAATAATGAAAGGCAAACTTTTAAAAAAGGTGAATCTGATGAAACAGATCTGTCCCTTCTTGTATAAGTTCCTTAAAACGGAAATTTTATATATTCTTCTGAACTTAATCTCAGGGCCTATACAGCCTGTAAACAGCTTGTTGGCCATTTCAGAGACAACCACGTGCCCTGAGACTGAACTGGTGGCCATGCTGGAAGCTCACCCCTCCTTTTCAATTCCAACTCTCACTCACTTTCAGCCTCCTTCACTCCCTGTTCTCCCTGCGTCTCTGCTAACAAACTCACCCCCGCCCAAGCAAAGGTACCCATTTTTCAGCCCGTTCTCTCCATCAACACTACAGAGAAACCATAATGCTTCATAATGACTCCCAGTTTTCAGCATACTACTCATCATTTTACTGTTTTGAAACTGCATCGGTAGCCAACTTTAACCCTAAAATTTAATGTCCAAAACAAAGTCCATTGCCCCATGTTTTAATTACTCTTTATAAGAAACCACTAGCACCATACTAACACATTGGGAGCATCTCCTTCTCTCTTGCATCTGCTATAGCCCTTCAGTTGACTGTGGTGTAAAAATGTTAGTTCCCTAGAACACCAAAATCCTAATCCAGGTACAATGCCTCTTGGCCTAAAATACAATGTATCCTCAATGGTCTAAAACTACCCTCTCAAAAACACTACTCTCAATTCATTCTTCGGACTGTAAACATGTATCCATACAAACTGGCCCTAAGTCTACTCAACAAATTCCCGCTGTATTCCGGTAAGTTAACTTCCTAATTACATTTGTCCCTCATACCCTCTAGTTCCAAGAGTTTGAAACACTTTATCTCCACCTGCTCTTTTCTTCCTAAAAAAAAAACACCTTACCCTGACTGAGATACTCCAGTAAGTTCTGTATAGTCCAACATCAACATTTCTCTAGTGAAATTTGTACAAATAAATTTACATCTATAAGGTACCAAACTGCAGCCAACATAGTGGTCATAGATCAAAGCTAGTCTATTCCCCCTTTCCTACAATTCTGTGCAATTTGTGTTTCATTGCCTCTGCCACCCAGACACAAAAGCATCTCAAAGGCAGGGAACCCCCAAATATTTTGCTGTTTCTTTGCTACTCAAATATACACTAAAATATTACCATGATTTTTAACCAATGTATAGTCAAAACAAGTCTTAAAGTTGTAAACAACTTTGATGGAGGATAATCTACGCTCAAATTAGTCTGCTGCTCTGTCCTCTTTTCCTCCCCACCAAAAAGAGCCTACGCAAAACTAGATTTCTCTTCCTCCTATCTTTGTAAAGTATGGAATATATGACTTCCTCAAGGTCACAAAATAACAGATCTACAGACATTCGGTTTTGACTCTACATCTAATATTACATACACTGCTCAATATTTTGATGTCAGTATCTATTTAAAAGACAATTTAAGACTTCTAACAAAGCATAACAAGAACAAGGCATACAAAGAGAAACAAAACACCTGGAGAAGTTCCAGAGGAGGGCAAAGTGATGATGAGGATGGAAGAAATTATTCTAAGACAGACAAAAAGTCAGGAAAGATGATGGTAAAGAGAAACAATCAACATCTACAAATCCAGGAAAAGATGAATTCCAGCTTGTTCTAGCAATTCTCAAAACACAAATTTGGGATGTGTCTTGAAACTTGAGACAGGTTTGGGAGAAATGAACAGTTACATAATTCAGGGGCTAATAAACTTGTAGAATTCATTTCTTCAAAAGAGTAACAATTCAGGATGAAAAGTGTTTTGAGAAAGTTTTAAACAAGATCCTGAATGAAAAGAGCACAGATAACCACATTCCCACAAAGTTTCTACATTCATTCCCACTAAGCTTCTCTCAGCAGTGGCTTCAGAAAGTGTGAGTTCACACAGCTGTCTGGAGGGGCCCTAATTCTTAGTACTGCGTATGTTCTGTTAAATAAAATTCCACCGTATGCTTATGGTCTGTACAAATATATGAAATGTTAATTACTTTCCTGCACCTTAATTTGGCACACGGAAAGAATACCTAATTACAAATAAAAGATTTTACAGACTTCACTTTTAAAGGAAGAGGAAAAACATTCTTCTTCAAAGAATTAAACATCAGAAGTGTCTCCTCACTGTATAGAGAAGCATGAGAGAAATAAGCAAAGCTTCATCAAGTAGGACATATGCTTCTAAAAAAAAAAAAAGCACTTAAGGAAAAATTTAGTAACTTTCATAAACTGGTTAAAGTACTAAATTCTGTCCTCCAAATCAGTTGCGATTCATAAGAACTCAGAATTTCCTGAGTAACTGCAATCTGTTAGTGTCCTCCGGATACAGAGGAATTACACCCAGGAAATAAGAAGGTAAAAAAATAACTCCTATACCAGTTGCTCCTGAAATGAAATCCCTCAAAGAAGACCGACCAAAGTAAAGTTTTACTTTCAGGGGTTCACAAAGTCAGAGGTTCCCACTTGGGAACCCAAATGAGTTGCCCAGGGCCAAAAACTAGAGCGCAGTTTCCCACCCGGTGTACCGGGAGAAGAGATACTACAGAGATGTCCTTTGTGCGCACACAGACCCGGGTTTCCTCAGTTTCCTTTTGCCAATTACTGGCCAGAGAGGTGCAAGTGTCTACTCGGAAGAAAGACAACTCCTCAAAGAGAAACCTGTGTGTGTCCCACGTACCCAGCGCTAAAGGTCACAGAACACAGGACTGCCGGACGCCTCTCCCGACAGCGAGGACTAAGGCACCCCTCTCACCGACACACTCCCAACACTCCTGGAAAAACATCTGCCGAACTCCAGAGGACGCCCCAGCATCCTCTGCCTTCTACTCCCCCCACTCCCTTTCCCGGGGAACTCACACTCTAGAGAAGAACCGGCGGCGCTGAGAACGCGGGCTGCTTCCTGTCCTCCGCGGGACCGAGGCGGCAGCCGCGGCAGCTCGGGCGCGTTGCTGAGCAAGAAGCGGGACTGGGATCGCCAAGCCGGGCGGTCCCCCGGGTCTCTTCGCGCGGCCGGAGCACAGGCGGCAGCGGCGGCCCCGCTTACCTCCTCTTTTCCTCTTCCTGGGTCTCTTCAGGCTGGGTCTCCTGCCCGTCCCGGGCCACTTCTCCCCGACAGTCCCGTTTGGGAGGCTCCGGATTTTCGTCTTCTAAAGTTTCTCCTGGGCGGAGGCTGCGGCCGGCCCCCCGGGTCCCCCCCGGCCCCGCCGCCCTCGGGGCTGGGGCAGGGAGGGGGCTCTGAGAACTCCTCCCGGAGTCCTGCCGAGGAGCCGGGGGGCCGGCGACGGGCCGAGAACGGAGACCCCCCGAGGGGGCGGAGGGGCGGGGGAGGGAAGGGAAGGACGGCGGCGCCGGTCCCGCTGTCCCCGCCGCCCCGGCCGCCGCTTCACATCGGGGTCCCCGCGCCCCCGGCCGGGGGGCGCCTGCCCGGCGTGGAGCCCCGGCTCATGCACTCCGCGGCGAGATGCTACGGCCCCGGGCGGGCGGCCGAGGCGGCGGCGAGGAGGGGGACCCGGCCGGCTCCGCTCGGCGCCGCCCCCGCCCCCGGCTCCCGCATGTGTCGCTGCGGCCGGGACCCCCGCCCTCCACTTCGGGGGCCCCGCGCCCCGGGACCCACAGAAGCCCCGGCCCCTCCTCAGCGTCCTCTCCCCGCGGGGCAGCGGACTGGTCCCGGCCCGCGGGAGCCGCCTCCCTGCCCCCCAGCCACCGGCTCCGGCTCGGGCTCCGGCGTGTGCAGCCGCGGCTGCCGGCCGGGAAGGTGAGGGGGGAGAAGAGGTGGCCGCGGCGCCCGCCGGCCCAGGTCAGCGCAGACGTGCTGGCGGCGGCCGCTGCACGGGCGCTGGGTTCCTCAGATGTCCCCTGGCTCTCACGCTCGCGACGGCGGCGGCGGCTGCGGCGGCGCCCGGAGCTCAGCTCGCTGTCTCCCTCGCTCAGTGCGGGGCTCTCGCCTCACTCCAGAGAGAGGGGCGGGAGGAAAGCGGCGCGCAGCAATGACGCAAGTCACCTAGCAACCGCGCTCCCCCCCTCCCTTTTCTCTCCGCTCGCAGGCTGACTCCCGGAGTCTTTCTTCACCTTTCCGACCGCCCCGCCCTAGGCGCCTCTGGCGCGCTCTGATGACGCTGCAAGGGAAGAGGAAGTCGGGCTCCGCGAGCGGGTGGGTGCGCCTCGGGCCGCGGACTCGGTGTCGCTGCCGCCGCCTCTACGGCCGCGTCAGAACAGAAGAGAGGAAGGGGAGGAGCCGCGTGGAGCCTAAGCTGCCGCCTGAGCTTACCCCTGACCCGAGGGCGGTGGAGAGAGCTTGCTCCGTAGCGGGTTCCTTCAGAGCAGGTGGTGACTGCTCCTTGGGGAGCAAGGAGGAGGCCCAGGCCGCGCGGCCATGCTCGGGCGCGCACCACCCGAAGGTGAGGCATTTGGCCCCAGACGGGCCTTCGGAAAGCCCAGCTGCCCGAGAAGTTATCTTACAGCTTGATCCGCCGCACCTGCTCGAGGGCGCGAGCGCCCCACCCTTCCCCTGGTGTGGAGCGACACCAGCGCCCGGTGACGCGTGATCAGGCAGAGCAAATGTTTGGTGAATGAATGAATGGCTCCCTCAGTCGCGGAGCGCAGAGGAGTTTGACGGAAGTCCAAGCGCTTTGTCAACTGCGTAGCATTGTAAAGATGCGAGTTGTAACACATCCCTCTTACCCCTCTCCACCCTTTAGCGAAAAGGGAGGCGAACTGCTGGGACGAAGGAAGGGAGCCGTCCCCCCAGGGATTGTGGAAGGATTTTTGACTTTTCAGGAGAACTTAGTACTGCCTCCCTTTTAGGAACCATTCGTGTTTGTGGCTTGGAGCTTTGGAGAGCTGGTATTGGTTGTTAATCAGTGTCCATTACTGTAATCAAGAAATTTTGGTCTGTGTTTCAGGTCTGACTCAAAGGCTATTTCCTTTCTAAAATAAATATTATTACTATTTATACTGGTTTTCCTACAGGTGTTATCCTGGAAAGTAAATTCAAGTAAAAACTCATGAAGTTGACAGTGTGGTTCTCTAGGACAGGAAATTTTAAGATAACACGATTTCAGAATCCTCAGAAACCTGTCTTGCACCTGTCCTGATGAATAGTGTGAGAAGGAGATAAAAGCAGGGAAAAAAGGAAGCAGATTCCACAGTTGGGTCTCTGGACTCTGGCGCGCCTTACCTCTTCCGGGAGCAGCGATAGTGACTATTACAGATCTTTCTACCTCAGGGGATAAGAGGCAGGTTTTTATATAAAGATCTGGGGAGCTCAGAGTTTCTGCCCCTGCTGCCACCACCATATGCAAATACATCAAGGAACCTTGTAACTGGGTAAAATACAAGGGCTCGTTTTTATTAAAATGCTGCAGAGAAAGTAACGGGAGGATGGGGAGGTGGAGGGGACGGATGTTGCCAAAGCAAGAAGAGACTGATAAAGCAGCCCCTGCCCATCTCCCGTTCGCCCAAGTTCTAAGAGCCAGGTTAACTCGCCTTTGTTTAAGTTACCCCAGATCTGGCTCTCTTCTTATGACCAGTCCCTGCCAGATCCTTCCAAATAAGACTCACAAGGAGTCTGAACAGCAAATGAGGGCCCCACATGGCTACATGTGTAAATCGTTTGGGGTTTTGTGCCTTTTCCTAATTTTTTGATGGAAATTGAAGGAATAAAATACACAGATTGAGGGGATTTTGTGAAGCCTAGCACCACAGATTTCTGTTAACTTTGGCTAGAAAGAATGCAAACATCAGAGCTCTGCAACCCAGCAGAGGACACCTCCAGGGAAGTGTGTAACCAACCACATGGAGCTTTTCAGCAGCCTGATTGGTGTTGGTTGTCAGTGGTTCCCCCAGAGAACCTTGGTGCTGAGGGGCGGAATAGCAGAGAGGAGAACCCTCAGCCAACTACTGATGAACTTACAGCTGCACCAGCTTACTAGGCAAGACCCACCAGCTTCACCACACGGTGTGCTGATTGGAGGAAACAGCTGGAACTGGCGGCTGAAAAAAGGAAGCTCATACATTGCCAGCTTGGTCTGCATCTCTTCAGTGCTTTCATTTCTTACTACTCCAGAGAAGAAAACAACTGCTTCATTCGAAATTCAAAAAAAGAAATCTGAAGTTTTAGGTAACAGAGTTCTTTCCCTGGTTCATCAGTTTGTGTATGATAAAGATCTTTATAGTATGTTAAAGTATGACAGAGGGATATTTGTATAGGGTTCTTTTCTCCTACACTTGAAAGTGAGATTGTATGGGAAACTATTGTATCAGCTTCATTATCCCACATCAGTAGTTTTTGCTGTAAAAGATTTCATAAGCTAAATTATCTAGCAGTATTTCTTTCTAGAAATTCCATCTACAATATTCAATTACCTTTAGTGGTTTGATTGTGAAATATGCATTAAAATGCATAAAGCAGTTACTCAGTAAAATGAGTAATTGTAAAAGAAGCCTCCATGTAACCAACCAGGTCAAGAAATGGAACATTACCAGAACCTCTGAAGTACCCCAGTGACCTTCCTGAATACAACTTTCCCTCCCTTTTTGAGGTAACTATTATTCTAACTTTAGTGATAGCCATTTCCTTGCTTTTCTCTATAGTTTTATTACAGGCATGTGTATCTCTAAACAACATATTATTTGGTTTTGCCCTTTCTCTTGGAACAACAGTATGTAACCTGTTTTGATTACAGCTCTTGCTCAATGTCTTTTTTAATCCATCATACGTTATTTGGGTTGTTCATATAACTAGTTTGTTCATTTTAATTGCTGTTTTATGGTGTTCCATTATAGCAATATGGCATAATTTATTTAGCCATTCTATTGTTGATGAATATCTGGGTTGTTTCCAGTTTGAAATTGTTGTAAATACTGCTGTAAATATTTTTGTATATGTATTCCATCACATCTGAGTTTCTATATGGTATATACCTGGGAGTAGTTATGTTTGTTCTAAATTTGAATGAATAATTCCAGGCTGTTTTCTAAAGTGTTACACTCACACCAGCATTGTGTGAACTTCATGTCCATACCCTCAACCACAATTGATACAGTCAGTCCTTTTCTGCCTTGCCAGTCTGGTGGGAGTTTGAACTTGCATTTCCCTGATTGCTGATGCCGATGAGGACCTTTTCATATATCAACTGGCCATGTGTATTTCTTTTGTGAAATGTGTTATCGTTTTCACGCCTAATCACTGAGATACCCAATTTTCCAATATCCTTTATAGTCCATATTTGAATAATATATGTCAGGTAAGGTAATACTACCAAATGAGTTACATTTGGGACAAGTTCGTTCCAAAATAAGAATAATTATATTAATAGTTTGTCTAATTATCTCTTATGAATTTAATGATTAACTTCTTAAGAGTAGGTCTACAAGGCTATATTTTTTACATTCCAAAATAATGTCACGCTTTGAACTATTAAATTGTTCCTGGAATCCCTCATGGTGCTTTGGTATGACTTAGTTTTCCTCAAGTATGTAGTCAGATGTTTATTCAATGACCTGTGTAACAACTCTTGCTTTGTATTTTATAGGCAACTATGTAACAAATTGTTTCACTTGCACAAATTTTTTTCTATTTCCAAGTTTTATTCATTTTATGAAAGTTACAATGGCTTTTTCTTCCCTCCTAAAATTCCTGCTAAAATACATGTTTTGTTTTTCTCTTTAATTTTACTCATTAATATCAAATACATACCATTCGTGTCACTACCTGACAAATTTTCCCAAGGTATTCTATTTGACTATTTTACTATGCCAAAGCCTTTGACTGTGTGGATCACAATAAACTGTGGAAAATTCTTCAAGAGATGGGAATACCAGACCACCTGACATGCCTCTTGAGAAACCTGTATGCAGGTCAGGAAGCAACAGTTAGAACTGGACATGGAACAACAGACTGGTTCCAAATAGGAAAAGGTGTACGTCAAGGTTGTATATTGTCACCCTGTTTATTTAACTTATATGCAGAGTACATCATGAGGAACGCTGGGCTGGAAGAAGCACAAGCTGGAATCAAGATTGCCGGGAGAAATATTAATAACCTCAGATATGCAGATGACACCACCCTTATGGCAGAAAGTGAAGAGGAACACAAAGCCTCTTGATGAAAGTGAAAGAGGAGAGTGAAAAGGTTGGCTTGAAGCTCAACATTCAGAAAACGAAGATCATGGCATCTGGTCCCATCACTTCATGGGAAATAGATGGGGAAACAGTGGAAACAGTGTCAGACTTTATTTTTTGGGGCTCCAGAATCACTGCAGATGCTGACTGCAGCCATGAAATTAAAAGACGCTTATTGCTTGGAAGGAAAGTTATGACCAACCTAGACAGCATATTAAAAAGCAGAGACATTACTTTGCCAACCAAGGTCCGTCTAGTCAAAGCTATGGTTTTTCCAGTGGTCATGTATGGATGTGAGAGTGGGACTGTGAAGAAAGCTGATCGCCAAAGAATTGATGCTTTTGAACTGTGGTGCTGGAGAAGACTCTTGAGAGTCCCTTGGACTGCAAGGAGATCCAACCAGTCCATTCTAAAGCAGATCAATCCTGGGTGTTCATTGGAAGGACTGATGCTAAAGCTGAAACTGCAATACTTTGGCCACCTCATGCAACAAGTTGACTCACTGGAAAAGAGTCTGATGCTGGGAGGGATTTGGGGTGGGAGGAGATGGGGATGACAGAGAATGAGATGGCTGGATGGCATCCCACCGACTCGATGGACATGAGTTTGAGTGAGCTATGGGAGTTGGTGATGGACAGGGAGGCCTGGCATGCTGTGCTTCATGGGGTCGCTGAGAGTCGGACGCGACTGAGCGACTGAACTGAACTGAACCATGTTCTTATCTGTCAGTTCTTTGTTTGGAGTTGAGTGATATTTTAAGATTGGATGAAGAATCACAGAAATTAAATCATTTAACCAGGTTCAGAAGATTAAATAAAAGGGAAGCCTGGACTCAGCCCCAAGTCTTCAAATAGATTACGCTTGCTGTTACATCATACTGACACTTAGGCTTCTGGAGCAGCAAGGTAAGTTAGTTCCCCTGGTCTATGGAATGTTGTTCACTTCCACATGGCAAACCTCATAATCTACCATTGGATAAGGTTACTTTATTTTAAGCCTAATAGCTTTAGAATCAGATTAAGATTGGTACACATAAAAGAATAAACATTTTAAATATTAATATAAATGATAGCGCTAAACAGGGGCTACTTGGAAACCTGCTTTTAAAAAAGATTCACCACTCTCCCCTTCATCACTTATAGCCAGTCTATCACTTGACCTCTGGCCTCTTCAGAGAATAACCATGCTTCCTCAACATCTGAAAGAAGCCCTACAAAATAAAGCAATGGTTGGTCATATCAAATGATGCAGCGAAAGCCCTTGGATTTGGTGATCAGCTCCTTAATAATATCATAGTGCTGTTAAAAATGTTGGAAGATACCAGATCTTGATGACATTGTTAAATACAAGAACACATCAGTCTAGAAAACTTATCAACTGTTTGATGAGATTGTCCCTGTGTGGCCTTCATCATCATCTCGGTTTGCAAAAAGATTGATTCTGAAAATGAGTGATAGTTGACTGCTAGTTATAATGGAAAATTAAATTAATATAAATTTAAATCACTTGTTATATTTGATAATTTAGCTTTAAAGTTTCAGAAGAATCATTTGATTTTGTCATTAATAGTATCTTTAGTATTAAAGTCTAGCCATTATTTTTAAAATACTGAGTGAAACAGTTAAAGAAAATGACTTCATAAAAATATTAAGGTATGCTTACATGTAACTTAACTCTGAAAAGGAAAGGTTTCTAAATGTTTTGGCTTGAAAGTTGATTTGTTGAGTTAACAGTAGGGAGTTGCTAAAGGTACTAGATCTATAAATATTATTTATATATTTTTGGTCTTCCAAGGAGTAATGACACAGAGAAAACATAAAAGGGTTAGAATATCTATCCAAAGGGCAGAATTTTCACATTTACCTCCCCATTCAATGAACAGAAATTTACCTATCACCTGTTTCCTGGCATTGTACCAAGTGTTGAACATATAATGGTGAAAACTGTGGTGTCCTGGCTCCATGGGGTTTGTAGTCTGGTGCCAGTGTGTCCTTGGCTTCCCTGGTGGCTCAGACGGTAAAGGATCCACCTGCAATGTGGGAGACCTGGGTTTGATCCCTGGATGCGGAAGATCCCCTGGAGGAGGGCATGGCGACCCACTCCAGTATTGCCTGGAGAATCCCCGAGGACAAAGGAGCCTGTGGGGCTACAGACCATGGGGTTGCACAGAGTTGGACACGACTAAAGCAACTAAACAGCAGCCAATATGTCCCAGGCTTGATACTTCACCTCAGCTAACACCATCTGAAACTGTGAAAACAATCTGATGATGTATTCTCTCAGTTGGAGGAAAATCCTTCACAACATGGTTTTGGTTTCTGCTATACAACAGTGCAACTCAGCCGTAAGTATACACGTGTGTGTGTGTGTGTTAGTCTCTCAGTCGTGTCTGACTCTTTGCGACCCCATGGACTGCAGCCCGCCAGGTTCCTCCATCCATGGGATTCTCGAGGAAAGAATACTGGAGTGGGTCACCATTTCCTTCTCCAACAGATATGTGTATATGTGTGTGTGTATATATATATGTATATATATATGTAGGCTTCCCTGGTGGCACTGGTGGTATAGAACCCACTTGCCAATGCAAAAGACGTCAGAGATGTGAGTTCAATCCCTGGGTCAAGAAGATCCCCTGGAAGAGGGCATGACAACCCACTGCAGTATTCTTGCTTGGGGAATCCCATAGACAGAAGAGCCTGGTGGTGGGCTATGGTCCATAGGGTCCAAAGAGTCGGACACAACTGGAGTGACTTAGCACACAGGCATAGACAGATAGATGGATGACTGCTTTATTGTCTTGATAAGTAAATAAGTGATCACAGCCTAGAAACTTCAATCTTTCAGACATTTTTCATTTTTTTCACTATGACAATATTTTTTAATGCACTGAAACAATAGTATAACTTCTTTTCATACACCTTCTGCCTAGATTCAGTCATGGTTAACATTTTGCTATATTTGTCATATGTACTTTTTCTGAACCATCTGAGACTAAATTGCAGGCATCCTAATGCTTCATCCTTTTCCTTAGGTAATATTTCAGCAGATATCAATTAAGAAAAGAATATACCTAAGCCTAAACTTTAATCATACCTAAAAAAATTAACAAAAATCGATATCTAAATTTAATTCCCATTTAAATTTTCCTAATTGTCCCAACCGCATTTTTTTCCAGCTTTGGTGGGATATAATTGACAGATAGCATTGTATCACAGCCTGATGATTTGATGTGCCTACATATTGTGAAATGATTACCACAATAAGGTTAACAAAGTCATTACCTCACATCGTTCTTCTGTGTGTTTCTTGGGGTACTGAAAATTAGTTTAAGATCTACTTTTTTAGCAAATTTCAAGCATAAAATACCAAGAGTATTTTTGGTCGCTTGTGTCCTGCCCCCAACTTGATCCAGTCAGAGTTCACGTATTGCATTCTTCAGTTATATTTAAATGTTTAAATATAAGTATTTTTAGGGAAACTAAAAACTGGACTCTCTGATACTATTTGGCAGTAATTGTTTTATATTACATCATTTTTTAGTGTTATGTTTTAAGTCCACTAAGAGCATTCTATAATTTTAGTAAAAGGTGATCTTTTCTTCAGTTGCTTTTTCACTCACCTTTGACTCCATGCAGCCTTAGTAGTTGGGGGAGTCACTCACTGAGGTACTAAGCACTCCCCTGTCTTCCAAAAGTAACCTGTACATTTTCTTAGATGCTGTTTCCTTCCACCTTTGTCCTCCCGTGCCTCCCCTGGAAGACCCTGCTCTTTATCCCAACCAAAGCCCTTATTACCTCTTTCTCCTCTCCTTGAATTTGCCCTGACTTTATAGGCACCCTTACAAGAGCATCTAACTCTCAGTTCTTAGGTTCTCTTATTCTCTACCTGTCTTTCTGGTTACCACAACCTCTGCTTAACTCTACCAGAGTCTGTACCTGACTTTCTTCACCTTCACGGGAGTCCTTTGTGACGGAGCCCACCACCACTGCAACCTATCAACAGTAATTTGTGCTTAGCTTATTAGAAAACAAGGAAGAGCATACTTGACAAGACCTAGAATGTGCTGTCCCTTCATTTAATCCTCACAAAACCTTTCAAGTAGATGCAAGAGGCCCACGTGCCTTTTTCCTCTTCCTGGTCACAAAGGAGAACTGTTTCCCAGCCTCCCTTGCATTTAGGCTGGAGCCATGTGATTAGTCTGGCCAGCAGAACATGGGCAGAAGTAATGTCTGTCCTGTCCAGGATTGATCCCTAGTTTCCCATGAGATAATTAGCTCCTCTGTCTATAGGCTTAGAAGCAGAGGATGTTCAGATATTGGCTCACATGCCAGAAGGAATCCAGATTCCTTAGCTGCCTCTTGGAGAAGCACTATCTGACCTAAATCAAACAGTGAACAGAGCAAAACATAAAGTTAAGTTGCGGAGTTTAATTGCAAGTCCTGAGAATGCAACCCTCTTTTGTTATATAGTTTGTATAGAAATAGGAGTTCTGAGTTTAGGGAAAAGAAAACAAAAACCGTAGGGATTGACTTTTCTGTGAGAGAACCACATATGAGACCATCAGTCCCCTCCAGATAGGTGTTCAAGGCTTCCTGTTCAATAAACAGATTTCCATTTCAAGGATGAAGCTATCCTTAG
The DNA here is from genome assembly GCF_049115385.1 of Moschus berezovskii. NCBI lineage: Eukaryota > Metazoa > Chordata > Mammalia > Artiodactyla > Moschidae > Moschus > Moschus berezovskii. The sequence goes on along the minus strand of NC_142478.1, from coordinate 7,809,420 downwards.
GTTCTTCAGCCTTTCATTCCAGGATTGACATTTCTTTTAATAACCAAACAAAATGTTACGACCTACCATCTTATATGTTATGAAAAGTTTAGAGCCAGCTGTCTCCACTGTGACTGGCATCCTCAAATTATTTCAGTGCCTTGCCCCTCACTTGCCTTTCTCATTTCATCAACATAAGACTGTTGCATGTAGCCGCCTTTTAGGTTGAGGGGTAGCAACTGGTTATTTTAGCACAACAGCCAGCATAGCAGAGGAAACAGTTTCAAAATCAGTGTCTCATATAACTTTAAAAAACTGTTGCCCTATTGCAACCTTAGTGGATTTGTCAGTGATTATGTCTTTCCTTAAGTCTCTTCCAATCACCCTGAATTTGCTACCCTAACCCCCATGTCCCCTTCACATTTCTCCAGAGCAGTCAGTCTCTCAATATAAGCTTCCTCTTACTTTATTAAAATCAATTCAACTGTCTTGGGTCTCTACCTTTTATTTTAAAAGTCCATCAAACTCGTTGTTAATAACGTATACAGATGCAAATAACAGAACCCAACTGTCATAATCAGTGTAGAGAATTTACTGTTTCTTTTTAAGAAAAAACCCACTGGTAGGGAGTTCCGGGTTGGCACAGCAGCTCAGTAATGCTTTCCAGTCCCCAGGCTCTTCTCTTTCATTGCCCTCCTCATTGCCATCTGTGTCATGTTGACTTTTATCATCAAGCCTGTTGCTTAATGAATCACAAATTGGCTACTCTTCCTTGGGCTGTGCTTAGTTGCTCAGTCATGTCTGACTCTTTGCAACCCCATGGACTTTAGGCCCCCAGGCTCCTCTGTCCATGGAGATTTCTCCAGGTAAGAATACCAGAGTGGATTGCCATGTCCTCCTCCAGGGGATCTTCCCAACCCAAGGATCAAACCCAGATCTGCATTGCAGGCGGATCCTTTACCATCTGAGCCACCAGGGAGCCACATCCACATTGCAGACCAGGAAGGAAGGAGAAAGGGTGCTGCCTGTATGAGGAAAAGCTGATTCTTCTCCAACATTTCCAGCACATCTCCATTTGGGTCTCATTGACAAAATGGTGCCTTGGGGCCACACATAGATCTGAGAAGACTGAGCAGTATTTTAGCTGGGCAAGTTGTCCAAGGAGAAGTAAGGAGTTCTATAAGTAAGGAAAGTGGGAAGAAGAGACGAGGAGTAGGAAGCTAGCAGTGTCTGACCCACTTTGTCTTAGTCTGTTCTGACTGCTGTAACAAATTACCATAGACTAGGTGCTTATCGGAGAAGGCAATGGCAACCCACTCCAGTGTTCTTGCATGGAGAATCCCAGGGACGGTGGAGCCTGGTGGGCTGCTGTCTATGGGATCGTACAGAGTCGGACGCGACTGAAGCGACTTAGCAGCAGCAGCAGCAGGTGGCTTATAAGCAACAGAAATTTATTCCCCACAGTTCTGGAGACTTGAAGCTTGAGATCGGGGTGCCAGCATGGTCGGGGGAGGACCTTCTTCCAGGTCGAAGACCTGTCCTCACATAATGGGAAGCAGAGGGCAGCCAGCTCTCTCCTAACTGTAAAGGGCACTGACCCCATTCATGAGGGTTCCACCTTCATGACATCATTCAATCCTCATCACCTGGCACCATCACAAGAGGGAAAGGGGAGGGGGTGGAGGGACAGATAGGATTTCATTATGTGTGCATTCAGTCTGTAACTCCCTTAAAGACGTTTTTCTTAAAAGGACCACCTATCCCAGAGACGAAATGCCGATGTCAAACCCCAGAAATAACTACCCTGGTTTTTATTTTATATAGCAATTTTCTCAGTGCTTGGCATGCAAATATCAGTAATATGTAGAATTTTCTTTTTGGTTTCTTATAGTTTAAAAATTCTAGCAATATAATTCAGGCGCATTTTTAATAAATGAATTTGTGATTTCCAGATGGTTGGCTTTTAATCTCTTATATCATCATTGCAAAGCACATCTTATTCATTGCATTAAGCTCTTTTTTTAGACCCAAGTGAATGATTAAATATTTATTTCCCTTTTAAAATCCAAAATAAGCATTATTTTTATTTAGTTTAAAATAATCTGAAATTTACAGAAAATTGCAAAGTAACTCCAAAATAAAGTTACTATAAATATTCTTCTGTTTTGAATTAACGAGTATTAATTTTGTGAAGAGATAAGTTGTTGTTGTTTAGTCACTGAGTCATGTCCGACTCTTTGCAACCCCATGGAGTATAACCCACCAGGTTCCTCTGTCCATGGAATTTCCCAAGCAAGAATACTGGAGTGGAAAGGAAAGTGCCATTTCCTTCTCCAGGGGATCTTCCCATCCCAGGGATCGAGCCCACATCTCCAACATGGGCAGATGGATTCTTTGCCACTGAGCCATCAGGGAAGCCAGAGAGACACATTAGCTCTAAGTAAGTACTCTGTTCCTTATCAAGCCTTCACTTTACTTTCATTCACATCAGTGTGCATTCCTGGTTTCCTATTTTGTTCAATAGATTTTTTTTTTTATTATTTGTTGTGATGCTTATATTGTCTCATATTTCACCAGCAGGAACCCTTTCAAATTGGCTCATCTGTCATTTTGTCCCATCCTTCTATATTTTCTTTTTTTCTGTCTTAATAAAATGTTCCTGCTCATGTTGCTTATTCCCTGCCCCAGTGTTGCAAGTGGCCATTTCTTCAAGGAATAGGGTTACCAAATATAATAGAGGTTAATAAGTTAAATTTGAATTTCAGATAAATAATACATAGTGAAGATATATCCCATACAGTAATTTCTTGTTTGCTTACAGTTTTCTGTATTTTCATATAGTAAATCTGGCACCCTACCAAGAACTCCTGGTTCCCTGACATGGCAAATGGTATTTAGAAAACCACAATCAGGATAGGTCTGCTGGTTGCAATTTGAGTTCACAGCTCTCTTGATGGACAGAGGTAGGGAACTTGTATACACACACACATGGACACATTTGCATCTATATTTATATATCAACATTGATGCCATATAGATATACATACATTACAGTCCTAGAGTTCACACTGATAACTTCTAATTCCAATCCTGAAGGTGTATTCCGGGTTCTCCCTTTCCATGTTTATGACTTCATTCTCTGAGGGCAAGAATCCTGGCTCTCGTTACTGTTAATACATACTTTTTTGATCAATGCCTTGGTGTATACCAAGCTCGCATCACCGACCCTGCCCTGGGAGGATGCCCTGTTTGTGCTCAGATTCCCGTGCTGGTTCATCCCTACAGGTGGATACTCTCTCAGCCACCTCAGCACGGGCCACCCCACAGTGGGGGTGACCTCTTCGCTTTGCTGAGGCCTGCTGCAGCCCCATGAGGAGCCACCCCTCTCTCCCGTGCACCCACCCCACACGGGGCCAATCTCCACATGACCCACACCCGCCTCACCTTCCTCTAAGGACAAACATCTTCAGGTACAAATGATGCATAAGTAAGAAATTCGTGTTACTTTTCTTATTCAGGACAGTCAACTCATAACACGGGGTTTTCAAAGTAAAAGAGGCTTTGATAAAGGCAACTGGAAAAACAGGGATATTTTTATTCTTTTGCATTGAGCTGATGCTAACCATTACTTACTGACTAATAGTAAAAGCCCGAGAGAAGTCAAAATTAGAAATGCAGACCTCTGTTTAAAAAACCTATGTTTGTCTCCACTTCCTCTCAAAAACCCCTAAATTAACAGGAAAGGAATAAAAAGGCAGAAGAAATACAAAGAGCACAGGAGATGAGATGAGAGCAGCGAGGACATTATCAGGAAATTCTGGAAGATAGAAAGACAAGGAATGACTAACTTAGAGAAAATGAAGCTAAAACCTACGTTCCTTCAGCAGACGTTCCTTCAGCAGACGTTCCTTCAGCAGTGTCCAGCAGTAACCAACCAATCCCTGATGGGAAACCCTAGAAAATGTCAAAAATTGAAGTCACTGGTTCCTCTGACGTACAGGATAAAGTGAAAAACAGGCTTATTCTTAAATGTGAATGAGCAATCAAGAATCACCAGACACTTGAGGGAGGTCTCATATGAAAGCAAAAATGAAAATTAACCTGGAGAAAACTGAGAGCAGAAGAAGAAAATTACCAAAGACAGTGAAAAGAGATGAAAGTCTTGGGATAGTGATTGTGTGTGTGTGTGTATCTGTGTGTCTGTATGGATAATAAGACATCTTTAGTAACAGGAAATTCATAGATGATGTCTTGATTTGAAAAACCATGGCATATCTGTATCAGTATGTTATTTAGTCACATGTTCTAAGGGGAGAAACCACATTAGATAAGGGAAAAACAGGTGAATCTTGATATTTTCAGAAACCCATGTAGTACTTTGTTAAAAATAAGGATTTGATTTAAAAGTTGTTTGTATACACTGAAACATCTTTAATGTCAGAATCTGACACCTAGGTTCAATTCAGTGAGCACGTCTGCGTTTTTACTATTTACGTAATTCTGTACAGATCTTAATCCCTGAAACTCAGTTTACACATTTATAACTTGGGGATAATCTCTTAATCTGCTTGGGCTGCCCTAACAAAATACCTCAGACCAAGGGGCTTAAATAACAGTAATGTATTCCTCAGAGTCCTGGAGACAACAAGTCCAAGATGAAGGTGTTGGCAGGTTGCTCCCTGGAGTCTCTCTCTTTGGAGTTCTCCCTGGGGGGCTCATCTCTAGGGTCTCCTACTCTCCTTACAAGGACAACAGGCATGTTGCACTCGGGCCTACGCTAAAGGCCTCGTTTTAACTTCATCACTCCTTCAAAGACCTTGTCTCCAAATACATCCCGAAGTCCTGAAGACCAGGATTTCAACATGTGAATTGTGGTGGGGAGCACAACTCAGTCCACTCTACCTACCTACTAGATTCACTCATTTGCCAGGATTTATTGGGATCCCTTTAATGTTCCAGCCTCTGCTGGAACATGTTCTAACATGTTCCAGCATTCCTGCCAGAACCATTATTCAAGTTTTGTGTTTACTAACCTGTCTCTCTCTCTCTCTCACACACACACACTTAAATGTTCATTTTCTGTGTGTGTGTTTTGTTTGGCTGTGTGGGGTCCGGGTTGCTGTCAGCAGGGGCTACTCTCTACCTGTGGCGTGTGGGCTTCTCATCGTGCTGGCTTCTCTTGTTGGGGAGCTCAGGTTCAGTCGTGGTGGCGCACTGGCTTAGCTGCCCTGTGCACTAATTAATGTGTCATCTTCCCAGACGAAGGTTTGAACCCACGGCCCCTATATTGGCAGACAGATTCTTAAACACTGGACCGTCAGGGAAATCCACTTTTTGTGTTTAAAATCTAAATAGCATACGTGTTTTTCAGGGACTCACTTTACCCCCATCAATATCAGGTCCCTATGACTTGTTCAGGTTGATACATGTGATCATAATTATCTCCCTGTTCTGATTATGTGTTGCTGCCAGCCTGACCCCTAGAATTGTGTTATTCCCATTCAGGCTGGGGCAACAGTCTTAATCCAGCAGCAGTCCCCAACCTTTTTGGTACCAGGAGCCGGTTTAATGGAAGACAACTTTTCCATGAACCATGGGTGGGGGTGGTTTCAGGATGATTCAAGTGCATTACATTTACTGTACACTTTAATTATATTATTATTATATCAGCTCCACCTCAGGTCATCAGGCATTAGATCCTGGAGGCTGAGGACCCTTAGTCTAGAGGACCAGTAATTCTGAGATTCTCAGAATTTACTAGCACTTTCCATATTTTAGTGAAGGTTGTGCTAAGTTGCTTCAGTCATGTCCGACTCTTTGTGACCCTATGAACTGTGGCTCACCAGGCTCCTCTGTCCATGGGATTCTCCAGGCAAGAATACTGGAGTGGGTTGCCATGCCCTTCACCAGGGGATCTTCCTGACCCAGGGATCTAACCCACGTCTCTTAATGTTGCCTGCGTTGGCAGGTGGATTCTTTACCACTAGCGCCACCTGAGAAACCCATTTAGTGAAGGAAGTGCCCTCTGAAGCACTTGTTCAGAGGAACCTTGTTAGCAGGTGGGCTCTCTGGTGTTATGTAACAAGTGCAGTCTTAAATCTAGTCTGTCTGAGTAAGTTTACCCCTTCCTCACCTTCTAAGAAATGCAAGCACCTCCATTCAAGTACATTGTTTTCAAGTTTCGAAGAGCAATTCCTGCTGTTTACTATGGACAGTTCTAGGCATCCTACCAAGATATTAAGTTTTGAGTCACTAAATAATGCACCCATATTAATAAACTCTCTTCTGTCTAGCCTTATAGTCTGTCCTCCCTGATCCACCACCTTTAATATCCGTTTCTAGGCAAATTCTTCCAGTTCCTGGTGGTTCATGACACTGCCAAGTTCTGCAGTGCTTTTGGTGAATAATCTCTTTCTTCACATAGCAGTATTTTTCTGCTTGGCTCACAATAAGAAGCAATAGAGAGAGGCAAGGAAAGATCTTACAGACATGCATCATCTTGCAAGGCATCTGCCCTAGTGAGGCCTTTGCACAGTCTCCAGGCACTGGAGACCGGTTTCCCCTGGCAAGAGGGAGGGCTCCAGAGAGTTCTGGCTCAGATTATTCAGAGGAACCTAGGTAGTCAAGTCCTCAACCCCATCTACCCAAATGGGCTTCTCTCCTTCCCTTTCAGTCTCCTGACTTTATCATAAGAACCTGTCTGGGCTGTGAACTCAACCTCCTTTTTTTCTTTTTAGCTCTGCTCTATTTAAGATCAAATTTGAAATCTTACTATTCAGCTCAGTCTACCCTCTGTCTACAGGAAATGAGACTCCCTTTAAAAGAAGACATGAAAGACTTCTGACTTTCTTTCAATCCAATTTCTAAATTAGTGGTTACGTGGCCTGAGTCTGTTACTTGCTTCTTTCATGCTTCCTCTAGCAGTTGATAACAAACCAAAATCCTAATCATTGCCGTTGTCCCCCATTTGGTCCAAAAGCTTCTCTATAGGCCGGGACACCTTCTTACAGCAGCACGTGAACCCTGTTTACCACAGGTAAGGCTCTTAGTGGGAGTGATGCTGCAGCATGCCGGACATCATCCTGGCCTCTCCTACCGACAGTGACAGGATCTTAGTTGTCATCTGACCAACAGGAGATCCAATTCCAGAATCTGGTTCTGAAAGTCTCCTTTATTACCCCACTGCTAGGACCTACTCACTTAGACGAGGTTCCTCTAAAACTTAGGGATTTGAGTTTGCAAATAATGTGTCTGAAGAGTAAAATATGATGCCAGGAGGTAGCAGGAGAGGAGTGAAGAGAAGGCGACAATCCGGAGCACTTTAAGGATCAGGGTACCGCTGACGACAGCCGGGGCTCAGCCCACAGGAGCCCGCTGGGAAACATGGGCTGTGTGGCAAAGACGTCCCACCCCGGGGGCAGACAGGCAGGGAAGTTTGTCCTTCCGCTCCTGCTGGTCATTGGCTAAGGACTGTTTGTCAAGCACGAACCTGTCACACAAACGGAGAGAGACTCCCTCAGGCCACAGGCAGGGTCACATGTGCTTCTAGTAAGACTGAGTTGAACTGGATCATTCCAGAATGCCTATGGAATGTGGGCCCGGCACCAGTGGCTGTCAGCTGCGCCTTCCTTGACTTCCTGTCTAAAATAACACACACCCCATCATTGCCCTTTCTCCTGCACTGCTTCCCTTTTCTTTACAGTACTATTTCTACCTGCCATTCTGTTTATCTATAGTTTCCTTCATATGTACCCTACAATATAGGCCAGAGACTTCATCGGGTTTATTCACTACTATGTGCCCCATGCCTGGGCAGTGCCTAAAACATGGCGTGGACACAGTAAGTATTTTTGAATGAGTAAGTGAATGAAAAAAGGTAATATTTGCAACATGGCTTGAAAACACTTTGCTTCTGTGGTTAGGAAGCTAGGAAGGAGAAAATTAGGGGCAGAAAAGGGGCTCGTTGAAGGATGAGCTTGATGTGTCAAGAGAAATAAACATGAGAAAGTTGTTCCATTCAAAGACTTTTCAGTTTCAGTTGATTTGGAAGAAAGCCGGCTAATTCATTGAGGAGGAATCATAGAATTTTTTAAATTAATGCTTTAAAAAAACTAATAATCATTTCTGGCAAGGATTATCCATGAATACGGATGAGATGTTCACTTGTTGCTAATGTATAGTCCATAAGTTACTTGCTAATTGCAAAGGAAAAAACATACCTCATGGAGGAGAGATCTGGCATTCACCGCCTTAAACAAATGATCAAATTGAGAATCATGTTGTGGAACAATCTACTTCCCTCCTTACGCAATGTAGTATGATGAAGTATTCTTGCCAAATGTAAGTCAAGCCTTTAGATTAAACTTCCAAAGCATTGAGGTATGAGTTAAACACCACCAGAAGCAGATAGTCAACTACGTCTTTTTTTGTCTGGCTTCTTTCACAGATCACATTAGGGTTCACTCTGGTGTCATATATTCTGCAGGTTTGGATAAGTGTATAATGACACGTATGCGCTGTCATAATATCATATAGAATCCTTTCACTGCCCTAAAAATCTTCTGTGCTCTGCCCATTCATCCTTCTCTCCCTCTCTCCCTGCTAAATGCTAGTAACCACCAATCTTTTTACTGTCACCATAGTTTTGCCTTTTCTAGAATGTCATATAGTTGGAATCATACAGTTGGTAGCATTTTCAGACTGGTGTCTCTCACTTTGTACTAAGGATTTAAGGTTCTTTCATGTCTTTTCATGACTTGATAGATTATTTCTTTTTAGCACTGAGTCATACTCCATTATCTGATGATACTGCAGTATATGTACGCAGTCACCTACTGAAGGACATCTTGCTTACTTTCCAATTTTGGCAGTTATGAATAAAGATGCTATAAATACTTGTGTGCAGGTTTTTGTGTGAACATAAACTTTCAGATCCTTTGGGTAAATACCAAGGAGTGCAACTTCTGTATCACGTGGTAAAGAAACCACCACCAAGCTGTCTTCCAGAGCAGCTGTACCGTCCTGCTTTCCCACCAGCAATGAAGGAGCGTTCCTGTTGCTCCACATCCTCACCAGCACGTGGTGTTGTTGCTGCTCCAGATTTCGGCCTTTCTAATAGGTGTGTCGTGGTATCTTGTTTCAGTCTGCAGCTCCCTGATGACATATGATGTGGAGCATCTTTTCATATATTTACCTGCCGTTTGTATATCTTTTTTGGTGAGGTGTCTATTAAGGTCTTTGGGTCATTTTTAACCTAGTTGTTTGTTTTCGTGAGACCTTTTATATTTTGGATAAGTCCTGTATCAGATTGTCTTTTGCAAATATTTTCTTACAGTCTGTGACTTGTCTTTTCATTCTCTTGATGTTGTCTTTCGTGGAGCAGAAGTTTTTTATTTTGATGAAGTACAGATTATTATTCTTTCATGATCATGCCTTTGGTGGTGTATCTAAAAAGTCATTGCCTTACCCAAGGTTATGTAGACTTTCTCTTGTATTCTGAAGATCTTTTTCCTCTTCCTATATCAACAATTTGTTGTTTTTCATTGTTGAATTCCATTGTGTGGGTATACCACAATTTGTTTATCTGTTTACCTGTTGATGGATATTTGAGTTGTTTTCAGTTTTGGCTCTTACTATGAACATTTGTGAACAAGTTTTTGTCTAGAAAAGTGTTTTCATTTCTCTTGAGTCAATATCTAAGAATTGAATGACTGAGTCATTTGGTTGGCACATATCTTTTTATGAAGTGGTTCAATTGTTTTCAAACCAACATCCAGTCAGGTTTCACGCATTGTATTTGTTTGTTATGGCTCTTCAGTCTCTTTTAATCTAGAACATTCCTCCACTTTTAAAAAATGCATCTTGTAGAATGAATCATATTTAGTACCTACTGTATAATTCCGTACATATAAAGTTCTGAGAAAGTCAAACTAATCTATGGTGATAGAAGGCAGATCAGCAGTTCCCTGGGGATGGGGCAGAAGTTGAGTGGAAGAAGGGGTGCGTTCCCCAGGTTTCTGAGGAAACGTCTAACGTGATGGCACATGCATTGTTTGATTGTAGTGATGGTTTCACGGTTGCATGTCTGTGTCAAAACTGGTGAAGCCTACGTTTTAAATTGTACATCAATTACAGCTTAACAAAGCTATTAAAAAGTTGGGGGTGAAAAAAACAAAAACTAAAGTTGGGGGTGGGCAGAGTGCTAGGACAGAAACTTTTGGACCGGGGAACTGTGACATTCAGGCCACACAGGAACTGAATTTACAATCAGTCACCAAGGCTTCATCCAGCTTGTTTCTAAGTTTCTCTCTTACATCCAAGTTTTGGCTTCCCTGGTGGCTCAGTGGTAAAGAATCTGCTTGCCAATGCAGGAGATACGGATTCGATCCCTGGATTGGGAAGATTCCCTGGAGGTGGAAATGGCAAAACCATTCCAGTATTCTTGCCTGGGAAATCCCATGGACAGAGGAGCCTGGCAGGGTGCAGTCCATGGGGTTGCACACAGTCAGTCACAACTTAGTGACTAGGCAACAACAACAGCAAACATCCTAAATTCATTCTCATCATTTTATGCTGGTTTTAGAAGAGGCATATATCTTGAATGATAGCAAAAATAAATTCTAAGTTTTAAATGACTTCTATGAAAGTGCTTGAAAATAATTTAAGAAAACATTTAAGATGCACCTTAATTTAAAAGCCAAAAGAAAAAAAGTTGTCAGTAGCGCCCTTTTGCCTCCTGATTTAAATTTGGAGGCAGTTCACTGAAGGATCTAAGTGTCTCCTTTCAGCTTTTTTTCTCGTCACTGCCTTCTGTGTAACCCATGCCCAGACTGACTGGCCTGCCTACCATTCACGGAACACGTGCCTGCACTCCTGGTGCCCTCGTCCCTCTTGTTCTCTCTGCGGGAGATGCCTCTGCTCACATGTGCCCCACCCCCACCTGCCTCTGGCAGGCAAAATGCTCCTTTCCTCTAAGGCTTCTGAAAACCTTGCTGATAACTCAGCAAAAATGACTCTTCATCTTCACTAGGTTTAGCCCAGTGGTTGGTGTTGCCCCAGCTGACCAACTCCAGGCTGAAGCAGGTGAGGTACTCACCTGAAATATACATTTTTAAGAAGATACCAAAAAACTCAGGAATCAAGTATTTTCAAATGAGTACCCGGTCAAGTTTCACTCTTTGCATTTGGTTATCTCTTCAGTCTTTTTTTAATCTGTAACATTCCCACTACCTCTTAGAACATGTAGCTTATAAGAATGTACCATATCTAATACACCTTAAATAGCTCCACTTTATAATATTTATATATGTAATATTTTATGTAAACACTTGGAAAATAAAAATGCAAAGCATGGATGATGATATTTGATGATGTCAGAATTTTAACTAAAGACAGGATCAGCATGACTGATTTTTCCTGAACCTTGGGCTCCAGCATAGCTCCAGGCACACCGGCTCATTCCCCCTCTGCTCATCACTGTGCATCTCCTCAGCACCTCTGTTAGGTCTGGCAGATCCCAGACACCCATCATCTGACTGCAGTTTTCTCTCCTTCTGTATATTACTTCCCTCATTAGAGGAAGGATTGTATAGACGATCTTATTTGCAAAGCAGAAGTAGAGACACAGATGTAGAAAACAAATGTGTGGATGCCAAGGAGGAAAGCAGAGGTTGGGATGAAGAGGGAGACTGGTATTGACACAATATACACCTACCATGGATAAAAAAGGTGACTTATGAGTTCCCTGTGGAGTGCTCTGTGGTGACCTAAATGGGAAGGAAATCCAACAAAAAGAGGATATATGTATACGTATGGGCTTCCCTGGTGGCTCAGATGGTAAAGAAGCTGCCTGCAATGCAGGAGACCTGGGTGCGATCCCTTGGTTGGGAAGATCCCCTGGAGGAGGACATGGCAACCTGCTCCAGTGTTCTCGCCTGGAGAATCCCCATGGACAGAGAAGCCTGGCAGGCTTCAGTCCATGGGGTCGCAAAGCGTTGGGCATGACTGAGCAACTAAACACAGCACAGCATGTATGCGTATAGCTGATTCCCTTTGCTGTACAGCAGAAACTGACACAGCAGTGTAAAGCAATTATGCTCCAATAAAAAGAAAGAAAAGGAAGGAAAGAAAACAGCAGCAGCAATTAAGACATCTAGGGATAGAAGGCTAAAGAAGAAAAAAGAACATTTAACAGGTCTGCAAGCAAAAAAAAAAAAAATAGATTGTCTCCAAGACAAGGAGCTTCAGCTGCATCCTGCATGTTACAGTAGACCACAAGGGAAAAACCAAGCTATTATGTTAAATATGTCTTATTTTTAAAATGTTCTTTTTATATTAATAATAATCATCCTGAGTAATTGAAATCATCGTCCCATTCTTATCCTTGATGTAGAATTTTTTAAGTCATAAACAGATGCACATTCTTTGTATAAAATTAATATATAAAGCCCCTTTCCAGGGTTTCTTATCTTTCAGTTAAAGATTTCTTTCTTGCAGTAGAAATGAAAAAGATTGTCTGTTTGTGGGCGTTCGTGTTCTTTGTGATTTAATAACCATTTTAACAGTCCTGTTTCGTAGGCCTAAGACTTTAAAATAAAATCCATGAAAGTACGCAGTGGCAAGTAGGGTATCTCAGTATAACCATCCTGTTTGCATCTTAATCAGAGACTTACTTATTCATTTTTTCAGGTATTATTATATCATCGTATCCAATCTATTTTCTAACCTGGTTAAAACTGGTTTGGTTTCATGACTCTGTAAATATGCCTTATAGTTCAGAAAACCTCAACGCATGAAGAGAAAAAAAACCTAACAAGCACTGATCTGCTTGCTGTACGTTTTCTTGTCCTTAGCAGTAGTATTTCTAATTGTATATATAACACTGCTTTGTTTGGTAATATATTCTTCTTCTTCTTTTTTTTTTTTTTTTACCATTTTTGGTCTTATCAGAAGACAAACATCTTAAATTAAGGTAAATTATACCCTACATTCTCTGAAAACTTAAACTACTATGAATTAATATTTTTGTTGGAGTATTATTGTTTACAATGGTGTGTCACTTCCGGCTGTACAACAGGGTGAATCAGTCGTATGTATACATGTATTCCCTCTCTCTTGAACTTCCCTCCCTCCCCACCCCACCCTACCCCTCTGGACCATCACTGAGCACTGAGCTCCCTATGCTATTACAGCAGGAAACTGCTATGGATTATGATGGAGGGTCATCTCTTTAGTTCCATCTTAAGAGTGAACAATAATAAGCAAACAAAAACCTTTATTTTTAAGTGAAATATAACTGATTTGAGCCTGGGACTAGATTCCTTATTTGGTTAACCCAATGAAATATAGCACATACAAGATACATCTTGCCCATCTCAGGGGAAGGGGCCAGCTCATGAATGTGGAAAATGCCTTACATTTTCATTTGCAGCAATATTATTGGTGATTCATACATTATCTAAGTCCAAATGTAGACTTTATTACTGGCTGTAAGCAGAAATAAATTTATATATGTTAGCCGTTTGGTAGGAAACCAGATGTATTCCAGGCTAAGGAAACAGGTGGAGATCACCATCTGAGAAGGGGCAATTGCCTTTCTCCTCTTCATCAAATTGTGTAGTCAAGAATTAGAACAACATCTACATTGTGAACCAGAGGGATTCATGTCTGTTACAGTATGGAGAGGGAACTGCTAAGTAGGAAACATGGTGAGTCATTTGTGGGCACTGCTGTTCTCCTCCTAGTTGATGATATAAGCAGATGATTTTCTCAGGGAAAACAGAGAAGACCTTTAATGTAACAGGTGCAGCACCTGTTGCCTTGAAAAATCTGTTGTTGCTACGTACTGAATATCTGACAGTTTTGAAGCTTGGGTCAAGGACAGCAGTCTTGCTTGTCTTGTATACTGTAGTATTGTTGTGCAGTTGTCCGGTCATGTCCAACTTTTTGCTACCCCATGGACTGCAGCACGCCAGGCCTCCCTGTCCCTCACCATCTCCCGAAGTTTGCCCAAGTTCATGTCCATTGCACTGTACTTAGCACCTCACCACTCTGCCTGGTGTTTAATACATACTGCTGATAAATTTTTCAGTCTTACAGTTTTGAAAATACATGGAGGAAGTTTAAATGCATGTTGCTAAGTGAAAAAAGCCAGTTTGAAAAAGGGTATACACTGTGTGAGTGCAACTATACGATGTTCAGAAAAGGGAAAACTACAGAGACAATAAAAGATCACTGCCAGGGGTGACAATAAGGGTTTGCAGGAAGGAAGGATGGAGGGATGAATAGGCAGAACAGAGGATTTTAGGGGGAGTGAAACTATTTTGTATAATACTTTAATAGTGCATATATGCCATTATATACTTGCCAAAACCTGTAGAATAGTATAATATGAAGATTGAAGCCTAATGGGAACTATGGACTAAGTATGTATTACCATTGACTCATCAGTTACAGCAAATGTATCCAACTAAGGAAAGATGTTAATAATAGGGGAAACTGGGGAACTGAAGGAGGTATATGGGAGCTCTTTGTCCTTTTTGCTCATTGGTCTGTATATCTAAAATTGCTATAAATTTGGGAAATCTATTAAATTTTTTAAAAGCCTATGAAACTTTATTCTGCCGCTGACTTGCACTCCAGCATAATATAAAAGGAGCTACCAGAAACTAGGTGAGTGAATGAATGTGACATTTGAGGCAGTAGTCCTCAGAATATATTTTATTTTGAGTAAATACATCTCTACTGAGTGCCACCTGAAGTGCTGCTAGGGAGTGTACAGGAAAGAAGAAAAGGAAAACTGCTTATTCTGAGAGCTACAGAGAAGAGCTCCTTTATTCTCTGGACCACAGGATTCTTCAGGAGAGGAAGTGTTTACCTGCCAAAGAAGAGAAAAGAAAATTACTTTAGGGAGTGTAACAATTAAGCAGGAATCTAAAATAAATGGATTGGAACAAAGACAGAGGTTCAAAGACTAACCGTATGAAGACACGGAAAGCACCCTGATAACAGTGAAGGTGAAACAGTCCATGTACTATACAAAGGGATGGAAAATTACGATCTCCTGAAGCAGTCAGAATGCTCGTGTGTGATTTTGTAAGTCATCAGAGGAGACATGATATCACCCACACACACACACATACACACACACACACACACACTCAGGCTGTATTCTTTCTGAGGATTTCCAAGTTATAGTCTGTTGGATGCAGCCATGAAAAGGAGAGAAGGAGGTGTCTTATTTGATGCTTAAAACAAAGCAAAACACAGGCCTATACAATTAGGACATCGTTCCCATCACCAAAAAGGCGGAGAGGTAGTACTGCTCCTTCCTGCTCCCACACCCACTCCTCTGGCTGAACTATTGTTCCTTCCTTTATTCTTCAGATCTGGCCAGGACATATGTCTTAAGCTGGTTTTATCTGTCTACCAATTGCAGTGCATCAAGTGATGAAGCAAGATGACACAAGGAAAGCAATATGATTTCCCCTAAATCCCACCACACAAGGAGAGCCCAAACTTGAATATAGCATTTGGGAGGTATAACCTACTCAAGTCAGATTTTAAAAGAAACCCACACAGTCCCCCAGGATTCCAAGCATTTGGAAAAATGACTTAAAGGGTTGGATTACAATGGATTGGGTACAGTCCTTGAATGTCTCTAAAGAAGGAGATAATGTGGAGGAAGGGCTTTACAGCCTGAAGGTTCCTCTGACATACAGGATAAAGTGAAAAACAGGCTTATTCTTAAATGTGAATGAGCAATCAAGAGTCACCAGACACTTGAGGGAGGTCTCATATGAAAGCAAAAATGAAAATTAACCTGGAGAAAACTGAGAGAGCAGAAGAAGAAAATTACCAAAGATAGTGAAAAAAGATGAAAGTCTTGGGATAGTGATTGTGTGTGTGTGTGTGTCTGTATGGATAACTAAGACATCTTTAGTAACAGAAACTTCATAGATGATGTCTTCGTTTGAAAAACAGATTTGCTTTCAAGTTCAGCAAATAGTTATCACCAAGGATGTCTGTAGCTTATGGCCATTTGGGTTATCCACTGCCCAACTCTAGGGAGCACCATTCTTATAATTTGGGATCTGCAGCTGAAAATTAAGGATTAATAGGTAAAGATTTCAAATTTTACCTTCTATAATAAACTCATATATGATTAAGCAAACCAGACAGCTAGCTATCCAAACATGGGGCACATGAACCTCACACTTTCAGATAAATTTGAGAAGTGCAATAAATGTAATGAGTAAAAAGGTTTCCATCCTGAAGCTCTAAGTCTCTTTTTGTAAGTGCTGAAGTGAAAGTCGCTCAGTCATGTCCGACTCTTTGTGACCCCATGGACTATACGGTCTATGGAATTCTCCAGGCCAGTAGAATGGGTAGCGTTTCCTTCTCCAGGGGATCTTCCCAACCCAGGGATCGAACCCAGGTCTCCCGCATTGCAGGCGGATTCTTTACCAGCTGAGCCACAAGGGAAGCCCAAAAATACTGGAGTGGGTAGTCTATCCCTTAGTTTATATATCTATGTATTATATATAGATATATAAACTTGAAAAAGACAACAAAATTGTAGAAATTTTAGTTTTAAAAAACCCACTGACTAAGTCCTACCTTGAATTTGGAGATTGATGCTGAATCTCAGAACTCAGCCTCTGTGCCAAATCAAACCTCAGAGACAATGTTTTGAGTGTTTTAATCTTTTGGCTGGGCTTCCGTGGTGGCTCAGTGGCAAACAATCTGCCTGCAATGCAGGAGATGTAGGTTCAATCCCAGGGTCAGGAAGATACTCTGGAGAAGGAAATGGCAACCCTCTCCAGTATTCTTGCCTGGGGAATCCCATGGACAGAGGAGCCAGGCAGGCCACAGTCTAGGGGGTAGCAGAGAGTTGGACACAACTGAAGTCACTTCACACGTACACACTTGGCATGCGGGATCTTAGTTCTCCGACCAGGGATCGAATTGGTGCCCCTTGCATTGCAAGTGTGGAGTTATAATTACTACACCATCAGGGAAGTTCCTCAGCCATGTGTTCCCCTTTGCCTAGCCAAGCAATAAAGCTATTATTTTCTGTGTTATGATGTGCTTAGTCGCTCAGTCCTGTCTGACTCTTTGTGACCCCATGGACTGTAGCCTTCCAGGTTCCTCTGTCCATGGTGATTCTCCAGACTACTTCACCCAGAACTCTATCTCCGAGATTCAGTTTGGCACTGGTGCACAGAGGTCAAGTTTTTGCATTGTGGTAAGCTGCAGCAGAAGCATCTCCTAAAATGCAAAGTTTAAATAATAACACCTCGAGAACAGGAAACTTCTTCATGCAAATGAATTTTGTTCTCAAAACAGAGGGAATGAACTGGAAAGAGGAGAACAAGGTCTACCTGATGGCAGGGGACTCTGATTCTAGTAATCAGATCTTTCCCAGAAGTTTTCATCAATTCCAATCAACTGCTCAATAGTATCTTTTTTTTTTTTTAACTTGGAAGCTATCCTAACCTTCATCTGGAAGAATAAACAAATGAAAGCAACATGGATACTCTAAAGAAAAATGATGTCGAGAGCGAACTTCATCCATTCTGTCACTAAAACATGAAGCAATAAGAAGGAGAACATTCTGGGGCTGGTATGATGACTGAATTGGCAGATCTCTCATGGGAACACAATGACCTGAGCATGGACACGGTCCGTGGGGTCGCTAAGGGTTGGACACGACTGAGCGACTTCACTTTCACTTTTCACTTTCACACATTGGAGAAGGAAATGGCAACCCACTCCAGTGTTCTTGCCTGGAGAATCCCAGGGACAGGGGAGCCTAGTGGGCTTTCGTCTGTGGGGTCACACAGAGTCGGACACGACTGAAGTGACTTAGCAGCAGCAGCAGCAGTATGTATAAAATATGAATTGTGCTATTTCACAAACCAATTGGGAAGGAAGGATCATTCCATAAACTGTATTCAGCTGAATAGCTAGCAATTGGGAGAAAAATCAACTCACGTCTTCACCTCACATCATAAATTAAAAATACATTTTAGAATATGTAAAGAGACAAGAAAAATAAAGCTTTAGATCCATTAAAAGAAAATAGAATTAAATATTTTTCAAACCTTGGAAAAGGATGAATTTCTAAGCTTGAAAACAATAAAAGAAATAAAAATCTAACAACATAAAAACAATTTTGAAAGTTAAAAAGGCAAACAGTAAACAATCACTTATGGGAAGATGCTAATAGCTTTAAATAATTCACAAATAAATATAAAAATTACTAAGGCTTTAACAGATAAACCAGCAAAGGGCATGGGCAGAACACTTACAGAAGAGCAATTACGACTATTCGTAAACAAACAAACAAAAAAAGTTCACCAGCAGCTGTGACTGTAAAAAGCAACAAATGAAACATTAATATCATTCTTACTCTATGGACATGAGTTTGAGTGAACTCCGGGAGCTGGTGATGGACACGGAGGCCTGGTGTGCTGTGATTCACGGGGTCGCGGAGAATCGGACACGACTGAGCGACTGAACTGAACTGAACTGAACCTTTTTAATTGGCAAACTTAACAAGTGATGATACTCATTAATATAGAAGGGACAGAAACATGGACATGCTTATGCATTCCTAGTGATATTTCACATGGATACAACCTTTTACAAAGTAATAAATTTGACAAAATGTATCGAGAAGCGGAAAAGATCTCATGCCTTTTTATCCAGGGCCCCTTTTCTGGAGATAAAGAAAATAAAAAGCATGGAAAAAAACCATATGCACCAGGACAACCATAAAATAATGTTTATAAAAGATTTGAAGCAACTAAATTACATAACAAGAAGAAATTCATTCAGTAATGCGTAGTATATTGTATGCATAGTAATGCTGTATATTGTCACCCTGCTTATTTAGCTTATATGCAGAGTACCTCATGAGAAACGCTGGGCTGGATGAAGCACAAGCTGGAATCAAGATTGCCAGGAGAAATATCAGTAACTTCAGATATGTAAATGACACCACCCTTATGGCAGAAAGTGAAGAAGAATTAAAGAGCCTCTTGATGAAAGTGAAAGAGGAGAGTGAAAAACTTGGTTTAAAACTCAACATTCAGAAAACTAAGATCATGGTATCTGGTCCCATCATTTCATAGAAAACAGATGGGGAAACAATGGAAACAGTGTCAGGCTTTATTTTGGGGGGCTCCAAAATCACTGCGGATGCTGATTGCAGCCATGAAATTAAAAGACACTTACTCCTTGGAAGGAAAGTTATGACCAACCTAGACAGCAAATTGAAAAGCAGAGACATTACTTTGCTAACAAAGGTCCATCTAGTCAAAGTTATGGTTTTTCCGGTAGTCATGTGTGGATGTGAGAGTTGGACTGTGAAGAAAGCTGATCGCCAAAGAATTGATGCTTTTGAACTGCAGTGTTGGAGAAGACTCTTGAGAGTCCCTTGGACTGCAAGGAGATCCATCCAGTCCATTCTAAAGGAAATCAGTCCTGGGTGTTCATTGGAAGGACTGATCTGAAGCTGAAACGCCAATCCTTTGGCCACCTAATGCAAACTGACTCATTGGAAAAGAACCTGATGCTGGGAAAGATTGAAGACGGGAGGAGAAGGGGACAATGTGGATGGCATCACCAACTCAGTGGACATGAGTTTGAGTCAACTCTGGGAGTTGGTGATAGACAGGGAGGCCTGGCGTGCTGCAGCCCTCGGGGTCTCAAAGTGTTGGACACAACTGAGCAACTGAACTGGCTGAATGCATAGAACTTAGCAAATGATAGTTTGAAGGGAAAATTTTGAAAGGATGAAATATACATATAGTAGAACATTTTTAACCAAAAAAAGAAAAGAGAGATCATTATGTAAATTGAATGACTGTGCGATGCAGCTATAGTTTAGAGTTTTTTCCCCTCCTTTGCTTACCAATCTCCTTCTGATAACAGCACTTCTTTTCTTTGGACAGTCATTCTCAATCCTGTGTGACCCTGGTGGGAAGGTGCCTTGTGATGACCCAACCTCATCTCTGCCAACTGGTGAGCATATGACACAGCTCGGTCTAGTGATAATGTGACCCCCCCACCCCGCCCCGGGCATGGTAATCGGTCAGAGGAAGGACACATTTTTCTTGTCTGACCAATTTGAGTCATTTCCCGGACTTTTCCAAAGTGAAGGTGCCTGCTAAGTCGCTTCAGTCGTGTTTGACTCTTTGCAACCCCATGGACTGCAGCACGCCAGGCCTCCCTGTCCATCACCAACTCCCACCAGGCTCTTCTGTCCTTGCAATACTCCAGGCAAGAATACTGGAGTGGGTTGCCATTTCCTGCTCCAGGGGATCTTCCCAACCCAGGGACTGAACCCACTTTCCTTACAACAACCTGCATTGGCAGGCAGGTTCTTTACCACTAGTACCACCTGGGAAGCCCCAAAGTGCAGGTAGACAGAGGCACTCTTCCTTTTGGATGACCTTGGATTATTGGCAGGTCTACCCTCCACTAACTGGATCAGAAGGGCAGAGGGGAGGAAGGTGGCAACATACAAAGGGAAACAATTTTTTTTTAAGGTCTAAGGACATCCTCCAGATCCCTGGATGTAGCCCTACCTGAACCCCTTATACTTCTCACTTATGTGAGTTTTCCTGACGCATGGTTTAGAATGATGATGCTGATTTGAGTTGGGATTCAGTCCTTAGCATTTGTGTCCTCATTTGTGCAGAAATAATTTCTGGGCAACATCTTTGGTGACCAGAATACTTTTTAAAATCTGGATCAGACATGTCACTTCCCTGTTGGAAATCTTGCAACAGCTTCACCTTGCTCTGAGACCAAGAATCCCCTTACCACGTCCTACGCCTTTTTACACACATGCACAAAGTCCCTCATACTGTAAGGGGATCCACCCAGTCCATTCTAGAGGAGATCAATCCTGGGTGTTCATTGGAAGGACTGATGCTGAAGCTGTAACTCCAGTACTTTGGCCACCTCATGCGACGAGTTGACTCACCGGAAAAGACTCTGATGCTGGGAAAGGTTGGGGGCGGGAGGAGAAGGGGACGACCGAGAATGAGATGGCTGATGGCATCACCGACTCTGTGGACATGAGTCTGAGTGAACTCCGGGAGTTGGTGATGGACAGGGAGGCCTGGCATGGTGTGACTCATGGGGTCGAGGAGAGTCAGACACGACTGAGCGACTGAACTGAACTGAACTGAACACCCACACCACACTGCCAAGTCACAACACAGAACTGTGATGAGTTTTCTTTACATACACATAAGCTTACATTAAGATATGTCAAAAGTCAGATACCGCAATAAAAGTGCTTGGGAGTGTTTGTCCCAATGCTACAGCCAAGTGCATAAGAAAAAGGGCCCATTAGTTATTATCTGTAATATGGGAGTATTTAAATGAGAATAAAGAGGCTAAAGCACAGGGATTCTACTGTTTTTAATTTAAAGTAGTATTTACAATTTTTAAAATTTAGCATACCGCAAAAGCCTAAGGTGATTCTATCTGGTTTTTAAATACAGAAAAATCACATTTCTCTTTATTTCCAGCCCTCTCCTGGCTCTTTCATATGTGTAGACCTTGATGCTTCTACCCTCTCAGGGCCCTCACAATCACGCTCCATGGTGTGAGATTTTCACCCATTTTTCAGCCACTAAGCCTCACTGTGATGGATAACTTCATCCACTTTTCCCACAAATAGTTATGGAGTGCCTGTATGTATTAGGTCCTAGGCAGAAATAAGGCATTCTGTCCCTCCTGAAACTTACAGTTTACCGAGAGGGACAAGCAAAAACAAGTGAACAAACAAAAATTGGTAGGTTCTAGGGAGAAAAATGTAGGGTTTTTTTTGCTAAGATGATCAGGGAAGGTCCTTCTGAAAAGGTAAGTGGGGATTTGAAGCATGAGGAGGCAGTCTAGGGCAGGAAAAAACAGGGTTTGCTTGAGGATTCTTACAGCTGGAACATCACAGGCAAGATGCTAAGTGATGCGTGTGGTGGACGATGTCAGATCACGCACAGCCTTTACAGGTTGGCTTTTATTTAAAGCACAGTCTGAAACAGCTGAGAGGTTTAAATGTGAAAAGTGGCGTATCTTGTTTACTTTTATTTTTGCTTTACTCTCTCCCTTTATTTTGTTGTTCAGTCGCTAAGTTGTCTCTGACTCTTTGAGACCTCATGGGCCATATAGCCCACCAGATTCCTCTGTCCTCCGGTATCTTCTGGAGCTTGCTCAAATTCATGTCCATCAAGCTGGCAATGCTATCTAACCCTTCGATCCTCTGCTGCCCCCTTCTCCTTTTGTCTTCAATCTTTCCTAGCATCAGGGTCTTTTCCAATGAGTCAGCACTTCACATCAGGTGGCCAAAGTATTGGAGCTTCCTTGCCGTCCAAGGTATTCTCAAGAGTCTTCTCCAGCACTAAAAGTCAGAAGCATTAATTCTTTGGCATTCAACCTTCTTTATGGACCAAACCTCATATCTGTACCTCATTACTGGAAATCAGTTTTCAAAATAATGAGTGGGTTCATTAGTATCAAAAAGATATAAACTTTAAAATCAGTTTGTTCATATTCACAAAATATCTGGTTGAGATTTTCACTGGGATTTTGTTGAATCTGTAGTTTGAGAAACACCGCCATCGTGAGTCTTCTTGAAAACATGGGGTCTTCCTGTCCGTGAAAGTAGAATGTCTCCCTCTTTATTCAGATCTTTCATTTCATTCATCAGAGTTTTGTAGTTTTCCCTATATAGATCTTGAGCATAGTGTGTTAAATTTATACCTAAGTATTTCTTTTGGTGTTAACATATATGGCGTTATGTTTTCAGTTGCAAATTCATAGCTGGTATATAAGAAACCATTTGACTTTTATATAGTAAACTTGTATCCTACAACTTTGCTATAATCATAAATTAGTTCCAAAAGTTTTAAAAATTATTTTTGAGATTTTTCTATGTGGATTGTCATTTAGTATCCTTCAAAAGTTTTGGTTTTTTAAAATACATCATCGTAAGTTTCACCTTGACCTGTCTCATTATCTTGCAGTTCTTTTTATCAGCATATGACTGTCCCACGTGGGGCCAGCGGGCATCTCTTCGAGTTAACCCTTGAGTCCTTTTGACAAGTCCTCAGAAGTCTTAGTTGCTTCACTATTACCTGGTGTGGCAAGATGTTCCAGGCTAATCTTTCATATTTCTTGCCCCAGACTTGTAAACAGCTTATTCTGCAAGGAGCCCTAGTTTTTTTTATTGGAGAAGGAAATGGCAACCTACTCCAATGTTCTTGCCTGGAGAATCCCAGGGACGGGGGAGCCTGGTGGGCTGCCGTCTCTGGGGTCGCACAGAGTCGGACACGACTGAAGCGACTTAGCAGCAGCAGCAGCAAGTAGATTACTACACTACCTCCTAACCAGTTTCTCCAACTCCACTCAACTCACTTTTATTCCATTCTCTATTTAAAAGCAAGATTGAAAGAAAAAACCCAATAAGTAAATAAATAAAAGATAGCAAGGATGAGTTTAAAACGCACCCAGAATGGTTACTTCTAAATACCATTTCTGAATAAAAGGTTCCTTGGAGAAAAGACTCAAGAGAAACTTGAATAATGAATATTCTGGGAAAGATTTGAAACAGGATATTGAATCACTATTTCAGGTTGCCAGTGGTCTAAATTTTATTTACAGGATCTTGTATAAACAGTGTTTCGAGAAATCCTGTGCACTTAGTGTTTACGTTGCTTTGTCTGCTCCTCCAGTCTTTGCTGACTAAATCTACAATTCAAGAGTTGCAAACAGTACGTTCATTTTGCTTCATGGCCTGCATTTTTTCACATAGACAATTTGAAACTTCATCACTTTAAATATACTCAGTTATATACCAGATAGTAATTCATTTAATAATTCTCTTATTTGGGGTTAGGTTGCTTCTGAATTTTTATTGTTGTGTCTCAGTTAAGACTCTGGTTATAAGCAACAAAAAGTGATTCAAGCTGCTTTATGTTGAAAGGGTTATTATAAAGATGAGGGGTGTGTCATGGAGTCAAAGGGAAAAAATGCAGTTTGGGCGTCTGGAAGCAGCCAGCAAGCTGTCAGTCTGTTCTTTGTTTACCTCCATATTTCTTGATGAATCTGCTTCATTCTTCTTTCTCCTACCCTGATTATCTCTCCTTAGAGAGGAATAGAATTATATCATGGCCCACTTCATTTTACCACCCTGACCATCTACAAAGACTGACCTGTATTCTACTTTCCAGTTCCATATCCTAGCTTGCATTAAATCCATCTGGTTGATCAGGAGGTGGGTTATCCAATACAGACGTGGATGCCAGGGGCCCTGTGGGTGGGGGGTGGAGGAGTTCCTTGAGAAGAAGGGATAATTCATGGGTTGGGTTGACCCCTAAAATGTGAATAATTGGTGGAATTATTATTAAATAATTAAAATTATTTTTCTTTCTCGTTGGAGCCTGTTCTTCACAGTGGACTTACTGGGCGTCAGAGTGAACATGACTTATTTTAGTCAGTGTGATCTGGGCCATGCTGATGACAGGAGGGGAAATCAGGGTGCTGGGAAATCCTGGTCTGGTGCCCTTGTGAACTGCGTGTGAACTCAAGAAGTTCTTCCTTATCTTCATAATATGTTTTTTAAGCCACTGCCTGTCCCTCCCTGCCCCAGTAAGCACTAGAATCAATATACTTTCTTTGCATTCTTCATTTGGTGAGGGGGAGTTTAGTATTTACTGAACAGAAGAAATGAGGGTACAATACAAAATGGCAATTCTCATTTTTTAAAAAATTTTTTAAAATTAATTAATTTATTTATTTTACTTTACAATATTGTAGTGGTTCTGCCATATATTGACATGAATCCGCCCCGGGTGTACACATGTTCCCCATCCTGAACCCCCCTCCCACCTCCCTCCCCATCCCATCCCTCTGGGTCATCCCCGTACACCATCCCCGGGCACCCTGTATCTTGCATCGAACCTGGACTGGCGATCTGTTTCACATATGATAATATACATGTTTCAATGCCATTCTCCCATATCATTCCTGCCCTCGCCCTCTCCCACAGAGTCCAAAAGACTGTTCAATACATCTGTGTCTCTTTTGCTGTCTTGCATACAGGATTATCGTTACCATCTTTCTAAATTCTATATACATGCGTTAGTATACTATAACATCACATTCTTAAAGGGAGTCAAGAAGTTGCAAATTAATTTCTTCTCATAAATAATACTCCTCTATCCTTTCATCTTTCCCATTGGTCCCATTTTCCAACCGTTTTCATATTTTTCTGGACTTTGCCATCCTATCTCTTTCTCCCCTCAGATTAAAGATCTGAATGCTTTCCATCCAGAATGCAGTTCTAAGAAATACTGTCCTCTGCGTAAATGTTAACTTTTGAGGATATTAATTACCTAAGTACTTTACATGTTTTTGCATTTTTAACAAAATTTTAATTTTTAAATTGGGGCCAGAATTTTAACCTACCTTTCAATTCGTTAATTCTTGAGTTTAGGAACTAGAGTGGAGTCAGTACAAGAGTGCAGGAGGTAGGGGGAAGCATGGGCTACAGAAAACCAAGAACAAGGATGTCCCAGGGTGATACTGTCCTGGCTGATAAAGCTTGCTGCTGCTGCTGCTGAGTCGCTTCAGTCATGTCCGACTCTGTGCTACCCCATAGACAGCAGTCCACCAGGCTTCCCTATCCATGGGATTCTCCAGGCAAGATTACTAGAGTGGGTTGCCATTTCCTTCTTCAATGAATGAAAGTGAAAAGTGAAAGTGAAGTCGTTCAGTCGTGTCTGACTCTTCGTGACCCCATAAACTGCAGCCTACCTTTCCAGGCAAGAGTACTGGAGTGGGTTGCCATTGCCTTCTCCTGATCAAGCTTCAGTCAGTTCAATTCAGTCACTCAGTCGAGTCCGACTCTCCGTGACCCCATGAATCACAGCACGCCAGGCCCCCCTGTCCATCACCAACTCCCGGAGTTCACTCAAACTCATGTCCACAGAGTCGGTGATGCCATCCAGCCATCTCATTCTTGGTCGTCCCCTTCTCCTCCCGCCCCCAACCTTTCCCAGCATCAGAGTCTTTTCCAGTGAGTCAACTCGTCGCATGAGGTGGCCAAAGTATTGGAGTTTCAGCTTTAGCATCAGTCCTTCCAATGAACACCCAGGACTGATCTCCTCTAGAATGGACTGGTTGGATCTCCTTGCAGTCCAAGGGACTCTCAAGAGTCTTCTCCAGCACCACAGTTCAAAAGCATCAAATCTTCGGCGATCAGCTTTCTTCACAGTCCAACTCTCACATCCATACTTGACCACGGGATAAACCATAGCCTTGACTAGACGGACCTTGGTTGGCAAAGTAATGTCTCTGCTTTTTAATATGCTATCTAGGTTGGTCATAACTTTCCTTCCAAGGAGTAAGCGTCTCTTAATTTCATGGCTGCAATCAGCATCCGCGGTGATTAGAAGACCATAAAAGGGGCCACATGAAGGAGGAAGCAGAGTGAAGCATATGACTGACCTAGAGTGAATCCAAACTGGGACCTCTGGGCAGCAAACTGACTACTGAGACTAAGGATCCTGAGTCGGCAAAAAGGCAGAGCTTGGGGTCCAAGGGTCCAAGGAGGGTCCAAGGAGTGAATGAAAAGCACATCCAGCTCAGTGGACCAGAAGGATGAGTCCATAATCAGCATTGAGGGAAATTTTTCCCATGTGCTTCCAATATATTATCATGACCCAAACAGCCTTTTTTCTTTATTGTAATGTTCCCTTATAGGTTATTTAAAATTACTCCGTTCACAAGGGCACCGTCAGAGCATGATTCTTGATTCCAAGTCAGAAGTCCCCCCTGTTTTGTTTTTAAATGCACATGACAAGGGCTGACATAACCTGGTGGGTTGTCCCTTCAAGAGGGGGCTCTGCAGGTGCCATTGGCTGGGGCTGCCGTCCAGTCGGGGCAGGGGTCCCTGGAGGCCCCTCAGCCCCCCAGGTGCAGTGGGGAGGGCTGGGGCCCTTTCACTAGACCCTGCATCATTTTACACACTCCCGCCTCAGTTTAAGGGTATAAACGAAGCGGCAGCTGGTTGCTGGGTTTGCAGGGAGAAGTGCAAACAGGCAATTGGGACCTCGTCTTGAGGTTCATGGAATGAACTCGGCACTGATGTGTAAGACAGGGGCTTGTAACTGTTCCCGGAACACTCTGCCAGCACACTAGAGAGATGCTGGCCATTTGGTTTCAAAAAGTCAAAGAAGAGCAAAAACCACTCTAGCAGTTTAAGGGGAATGCTGTGGGCAAAAATCACAAAAGAGGAGTGGAAGGGGGAGTGCGCGAGGGCCATTAAGCAGCTGTCTGTTAGAGGAGATTTAATTTAAAATAAGATAAACATCCATTGTGCTATGAAACAAATATTTTGCCACATTTCCATCCCTGCCTCCTTACGCAGCTTTCTTCCGTACTTTGCTAGAATGTAGGATGGAAAACCAATGTGAAGCTCAGATGGAATAGGACTTGGTCCCCTTCATCAGTAGAGAGGGAAGTATTTGGCATGTGTTTTCAATACATTATAATTTCCTAAAATTGCCTCTTTTCTTCACTCTATTGTAATTTACCCCCATGTTGCTTTATTTAAATTGTATAATTCATAAAAGATTAAGGCTTTCTCCTTAATGAATATGCTCAAATTTTTCACTTAATGTAGAATCGCATGTGTTTCTGTCTTTGTTAGTGACTAACCCCCCATGAATACTTAATTCTCAATAAATACTAAGCAGTGTACTTCCTTTCATGTTTTTGGCTAGAAATTACATAATCAGGCATACTCTTAAATTTTGTACCTTTTTGGATTATATGCTTTTTGTGATAATGAATTAAAATAGATTTATATTCAAATGCTCCCTTGAATTCAAAATAGAGAGGAAAGGATTCTAGGATCTTCAAAACACTAGAAAAATGTGGCTCTTCAATGGAATTGCATCAGATGAAACCTCGAGAGTAAACTGAAGAATGTTCTTCTGACCATAAACCCTGGAAGCGGAGAGAGAACTTTTAAAACAGAGGAATATCTCAAACAAGGTATTATTAATGCTTAAATGATAGTCATTTCAATTATTTCAGGTTATGTATAATAACATGAATCCATCAAAATGAACATAATGGACTCTGATAAACTAGATGGGGCTACAATTTTTCAAAGCAGTGAACTTCAACTTCTATATATTTAGTAGGATTTTAAAAAATATGCCACTGACCTACTTTCAGACGTGGACTCAAAAATCCCAGGCCCCTAGGAGAGTAAGAAGAAAAGTTACTTGCTTATATTCCACAATTTATTACACTAATTTACAGTCCTTCAAGTCTGGGCAGGGGATGGGCTGTTCTTGTTTTATAGAAGAACCTTTTTGTCCTTTGTTGGGGACGTTTCCAGAAATTTAACAATTGACTCTAATAGAATCTTATGAATAAAACTAATGAAAACATGAAGAAATGAACTCTAGAGACCAAACATACAGTAGCTTATTGTTCACTCTCTGGAGAATAGAAATACCTTCCCTCACAAGGTACAAAGATGCAAACAGGAACTAACACTTGGGCTTCAATGAACAAGGCATTCAGGGTCAGGAGGAGGCCAGTACTGCTGACCTGAATATGGTCAGTAGGAATACACTCCATCAACAGGTATAAGCAAAGAGGGGACGTGTCTTTCAGCTTGTGCTGTGTTCAGATGATTTTCAAAGTTGTTTAAAGAGAGAAACAAGTTACAGATCCAATTCTCTATTCGCTGACCCACCTCCATGTTTTTTGAAAGGGTTATATATATTAAGTAGTACTTTCACTAAAGCCAATTCTTATTTTGCCTTTTCTCATGGATCTTAGGGAGTAAGAAAGGAGAGTTGGTCTAAATGAGATACCTAGATGGTTTTTAATTACAAAATTCTTCTTTGCATCAAGACTTTCATTGGAGTTGCAATCACAGAGAGACTCAGGGCAAACCAACCCCCGCCCCCACATTGGGTCCCAGTTTTCTCATCTATGAAGTAAGGAGTGCATGGATCAGTGTTTACCCAAGTGGCCGCCCATGTCGCCAGGTGTAGAACAGATGGTTTTAGGTGATATGTGAATAATTGCTCTAAGTTATGTATTTATTTCCGTTCCGTTCAGTCGCTCAGTCGTGTCCGACTCTTTGCGACCCCATGGACTATAGCCTACCAGGCTTCTCCGTCCATGGGATTCTCCAGGGAAGAATACTGGAGTGGGTTACCATTTCCTTCTCCAGGGTATTTATTTACTAACCTTCAAAACCCACGGTGTTTATGAATATTACTGGTTAAAGTAGACACTGAATATTTTTTAAATTCAGTGAATAGAAAGGAAAATATTAAGTAAATGATATAAGGCTATGTCATAAAATAGTGACATGTTATTTCTGAATGAGTAACATCTGGAAAATACTAGACTGGATGATCCCCAAGGTATGTTTTAGCTCTGACTCTAAAATGTCTATAATTGTTAAGTCCTTGTTCCAAACCTTGCTCATGTTAATGATACTAAAGAAGCCAAAATTAAATAAAACAGATGAAAGTTAAACAGCAAAAGTGCAAAGGGCTTAGGTAATTCTCAGACTTGAGACTCACGCCAAAATTAAAACTGGATACATTTCCTTTGATTCTGACATGGAATTTTAACAATATTCTCTAAGCAACTCCATGCAACACTTTCATAAAAGACTTTTAAAAAACCCCTATCTTGAATTATAAATTCTGTAATTGTGCCCCAAATGTTTATGGTATGATCAACACTGGTGTCCTAGAAGAGTTGCAAGCTCTGCTGTGGTTGCCCTTTAACTGCTTCTTGGAACGGAAACATACATACTGACTTCATTTATTGAGTGCCTAGCAATGGCCTTGCACTTGGTAAACTTTATCTTGTGTAATCCTCACAACAATCCTACAGATTCCTATTTTTAGGTTAAGAAACTGCAACTCTTCGAGTTTCCTAACTTACCCAAGGGCTCAGAGCTAGTCTGTGGTGAGAATTTTTAAAAATGCTATTCCCGTCTGTCTCATTTCTAGGCACACACTTTTTCTACACCATAAAAGCTTCATGTTAGAAATTTAAAGAACACCCCTCTCCCTCTCTACATGTGAAGTAGAGAGGCCTTTGGACTTGGCCAAGAAAAGCTGGTGGAAGAACTCACGTTCCTGAAGAGTAGGCCAGAGACTTAGGCTGAAGCAGCAAGGACAGGGTAGATTATTTCAAAGAAACGTGACCCTCAGGCGTGGAGAACAGATGTGCGGTTACCAGAGGGGAAAGCGGCGGGGAGCGATGAACACGGAGATCGGGGCTGGCCTATGTACACAACTGCATATGGAGCAGACGCTCGAACGGACCTGCTGCAGAGCAAGGGGACTCTATGCTCTGCAATGACCTGTGCCGGAAAGGAATCTAACAAAGAGTGGGCTTATGGACACATACAACTGGCTCACTTTGCGGTGCAGAATAAACTAACACAACACGGAAAATCAACTATGCTCCACAGCAACACCATTCCGTTAAAGAAAAGAACTGTGATCCTGGTCTCTGCCCTCTCCCTCTTGATGGTTTCTGCCTCCCGCTGGGTCCCCGGATGGAGACCCCCTCCTCTCTGAGCCTCTGCAGGTAGCCAGCCCCGGGCCTTGCCGCTCTGGCCAGCCCGCGGGAAAGCTGGCATCTTTTGTGACTGTGGCAGAGCCCTATCAGTCCACATCCCAGGGGTGAGACTCCACTCCCCGCCGCTCCACCAGCTGATAACTTTCAGCAGAAAGTGACCACACTGTCTGCCAAACTCCCACAGATCACCCCTTGACCTTTCCTCCCCTTTGTCCTCAAGAAATTCTCTTCAGAATGCTCTAAGAAAGACCAGCTCTCCATTCCTTTTCTTTGAGAATGCTCTCTGTCATCCAGAAACAATGTGGGAAAGAGCTGAAGTTATGAAAGATGTCCCCTTCATCCTTCCGGGAAAAGTTCCCATATAAATTCACTTAAAAAAAAAAAACACTACAGTGAAAGAAATATCTTATCAAGTGAGGAAATAAAACTGAAAACCTCTACAGTATTTGGAAAACAGTCTTAGTCATAAAGGTCTGAGGAGAGAAGGAAGCTCCCTCTAAGCCTACTTTGTTTCAAACACAAAGGCTTCAGTTACAGGCAGCTGACAGGTGCCCAGAGCAGTTGCTCAAGGGCCAAGAGCCCAGCAAAGAAAATATGGATGTGAGTCTAGGTTTAATCCTGTTCCCCATTGTCTCTGTTATCAGCGCCTTTCCCATTTAAGGTGAGTCCTAAAGGAAACAGTGTCCTCAGAAGACCTCTCTAAGGCCCAGCCAACCCATCTGTTAGTCTGTCTATGGGACTGCTGGGCTTCCTGGTGGGTCAGTGGTAAAGAATCTGCCTGCCGACGCAGGTAGATGTAAGAAAAGGGGGTTCAACCCCTGGGTCGGGAAGATCCCCTGGTGGAGAGCATGGCAACCCACTCCAGTGTTCTTGTGTGGAGAATTCCAAGGACAGAGGAGCTTGAGGGCCAGTTTTGTGGGTCATATCCGCCAAATAGCAATCCAACCTATACTTTTCCTTCCCATCCAGGGAGGGGCAGCTTTGTCTTGTGCTTACCACATTTGCTTTCCTGGGACACCTCTCCTGGATCGTTGCTTTGCAGGCCAGCCCCACATCCAGGGGCCATCTTTAGTTTGGACTGATCCCTGCATGCAGACTGGGCAGGAGCTCCGCCCTGTGGCCCCTGTCCCTGCCCTGCTTGCTTGGGAGGGGGCTAGAACTTAACCAGGACTGTCTCCTGAGAATAGTAGGGGCAGGATGTTCCTCAGGGAATTCCTTCCACTGAATAGTCTCTGGGCCCCAGAGCCCACTTAGTACACACATACACCCAAAAACACGGACCACCTCACCCTTGCTACAGACAAAGCAACACACTGTATTTTCTCTTAATTTTCTCCTATTTCACATTTTTAAATGCTGGTCAGTGCCCACTACATTTATTCTGTGGTCCACTAACGGGCCATGACTTGCTGTTAGAAACACACTCAGAGAAGTCCTTCTGAAGACATCCTTTGAATACAAATGAAAACTCTGCTGAGTGTCACGACCTAGTCCTCTGGCCCTGCCCCGCTCCCTCTGTCGCTCTGACTCAGGGCGGTGTCCTGGTGGAGGGGCCTTGATCAACGCTTTGCTAACCTTGACCACCCTTGCTCAGCCTCCGCTCCCCAGCCCCGAGTCAGGCTTCCTGTCCAGAGTTTCTTGCCCCTTGAAAATGTGTGCTTGGTGATGATATGAAACTGCAGCTTCAGAGGTTCATCTGTTTGCCATTTTAATGATTTCATATTTTAACCCAATTTTGAAAATATAAGATGTATTTGGTACAGCTTATCTTAACAAATAACACCACCCACTAGGGAGCCCAAGTACTAACATCATAACTGTCAGTTTTGAAAGAAACTGAGATTGAGAAATGGCAAAATTACACTTCCAAAGTGTAATTCTTCAACATCTGTTCTATTCTCCATGATTTAAAAAAATCAGATTATTTCTTCATAGCTTTTATTATAGACTCTGTTATTTATTGTTGCTTATTTGATTAATCACAATCTCCTCCATGAGTCCAAGTTCAATGAAAGTACAAACTATTTAGCTCACTCCCCAGTACCTAGCCCAATACTTGCTTTATAGTAGGTTTCAATAAATGTTTCCTGAATTAATAAATGTATGTTTCCTTTAAGAAAACTTTGGTAAGATTTCTTTCTATGCAAAGGCTTTGAAATTTGTCTCATGTCTTGTAAACTAAAATACCTAGTGTGAATTTGTCACAGAATCAAAAAATACATGTACAACCCTATAGGTCTGAGTTATCCTTAGACTCCCAATCGGAGCATAATCTTCCCAAACCTATCAAACCCCAATACGACTTCCTAGTAATAATAGCTGCATCTATTACACTCTTTATGATAACTCTAGGAGGTGGGTATTGTTATTACCCCATTATACAGAAGGGGAAATTGAGGTTCAGAAAGGCTTAATCTCGGCCTCTAGATTCTAAACCACTTGCTTTTATGCCGCTCTTTTTATGTAACATCTTGCTTTCTTTAAAAGTGTTTTTTCTCTGTGTCCTTCTGAGAACCTTTAGTACAAAGATGTCATGGAAAAGGGATGAGCTTTAAAAATCAAGCTATTAAAGAAAGGGAGTGTGCAATGTCATAATGGAATGGCTTCTTAAAGATATTTACACCCATCTTGAATACGCCCTTTGAAAAATGTGTCTTTTCTCAATGCAAATAAATGAATACCCTTTCAAAATAGCATCATTATTGCCTGATCTTAGGTTATATTTTTTCAAATATGAATGGATGTCACAATAGCTGAGAGAAGTAGCTGGTTCTACAATAAAACAGATTTAAAAATAAGGAATAAGAAATAATCCTTTGACTAGAGTGGGAAAAAAGATGTTTTAAACAGTTTTGTAAAGGAAAGGAGGGAGATTTTATTTGTCTAGAGGTCAATGAATAATTTCTACACTGGAGCATGGAAAAGGCTCTTGAGATATATTTTAATCTGAAAGCTCTCTGCCTCTTATTTCGTCAGTTCCTCTAATTGGATGGGTAGAATGTGTAAAAGGTTTTCAGTGGGGTTCAGAGGAACATGGTGTAAGTTTTCTGAATTTTACAAAAGCAGGGGTAATTTTTATGACTTCTTTTAAGGTTATTGGTATTTCAGAAAGACACCTATCCTGCTACTGTTTTGTCTCTCATAATAACTGTAGTGGCTTGCTTTAAGAATTTGGTCGGCAACAGACACAGTGACCACTCAAAGTTCACAACAAATGCTTAGTGAGTAAAAATGGATGTTGCGATTGCCCTCAGCGAGCTCTGGGCTGAGAGGTGTCAGAGACAATTGATCTACGTTCCTTCTGCCCCTTCTCTTCCCTGGCTCCACCCCACCTTTGACCTCAGGGACTAAATTGAGATTCTTTCTGCTGGCTCATGGCAGGAAGGTGCCAGTATTGAAGTAACAAAGTATTAGCTGATAACATTAAGGCAACAGCTCCCCTTGACTTCCGCCTGCAGCCAGTACAGCTGGGGCTAGGACAACAGCCAGGGAGGCCACGGCGGGCCTGCCCCTCGGAGAAACAAACCCCCGGGACCACGTGTAGGTGCAAGACTCACAGAGGGAAATGAGACAGGGCAGTAATTCAGCCTTGAGAGCCAACTCTGATCTTGTCACCAAGAAGAAGGTAGGGAATAAGATGAGAAACAGATTTTAGAGTAACATATTGGTTATTTGCTAATATTGAAGGAATGGTGGGAAAAGAATTGCACACACTTAATGAAAAATACCTGTGACTGGTCCTCCCACAGTGCTTCAGGATGTGGCTTAGGGGCATCATCTATCTGGCCTACAGAATGCTCATCTACCTAAAAATATATACCCGTTGAGCAGAAAGTACAGAAACCTGAGTTCCTTTCTTTCCTTGTCACATGAAATACATTTTTTTATTATTTTAGAAGAAGATAATATAATAGCAATATAAACCTTATAATTTTTTTAAAACCATATAAATGCCATAACTGGAACAAAACTTCATTTTTGAACATCACCTCCCACGTGAATAGTTCAAATATAGTTGCGCACATAGTGTATTTATACAGAGACACTATGCAGAAATATTTAACAATAAATAAATCCACCCACTTGGACAAAAACCTGTTCTTTGATCTGTTGACTGAAATTTACTACATATTAATACATTGCCACGGAGAAGGCAATGGCAAGCCACTCCAGTACTCTTGCCTAGAAAATCCCATGGATGGAGGAGCCTGGTAGGCTGCAGTCTGTGGGGTCGCTAAGGGTCAGACACGACTGACTGACTTCACTTTCACTTTTCACTTTCACACATTGGAGAAGGAAATGGCAACCCACTCCAGTGTTCTTGCCTGGAGAATCCCAGGGACGGGGGAGCCTGGTGGGCTTCCGTCTATGGGGTCGCACAGAGTCGGACACGACTGAAGTGACTTAGCAGCAGCAGCAATACATTGCCAAATCCTTTATGTCACAAGTTCTGCCTGAAATCTTCTATTCCTCTTTCCTTCCAGGGATGAAGGATCCTACAGGACCATGGACATTGTGCTTAACTTTTGGACTCGTGCTGTCAGTGGAATTTTAGTTCGTAAACTAAACTTTATACACAGCTGGACTAAGTAGAGGAATTGGAAGCACTGGACCTTTGGGTTGTCCCAACTTTCCATGTGGCTTCAGCTTCTACCACATCATTAAAACTTCTCCTTTTGAAATGAGGGATTGACTCCACCTTCTCAGATACTCTCCTGACTCCACGTCCTCCTGGGGCCCCTCCTACTTCTCCAGCCAGGCTTCGTCAGGCTTCTTTGATGACTTCTCTCCATTTGCATTTTATTTTTAATTTTTAGTTTGTATTGGAGTGCAGTTGATGAACGATGTTCATTACTTTCAGTTGTACAACCACGTGATTCAACTATACAGACACATGTGTCTATTCTTTGTCACATTCTTTTCCCATTCAGGTTGTTACATACTGAGCAGAGTTCCCTGTGCTATGCAATAGATCCTAGTCGGCTATGTATTTTAAATATAAGACTGTGCTTATGTCAATCCCCAATTCCCAATCTCTCTCTCTCTCTCCTCCTCTTTAAAGGTCGGAGTTTTCCAAGGTTCAATCTGGAGTCCTAATTTTTTCAATATCCTCTCCCTAGGGTAGGTCCTCTATCTCCATGGTTTAAATACTTCCCCAGTCCTCACCTCAAAGCTCCCATATATTCACCTGACTAATCAAACTGCCTCCTTGCTGTTTCCCTTGTTTAACTGAAGATTAAAGATGCTGGTAGAAATAATTACTGATGAATCTTAGAGCATGTCAGCCCTTAAGAATTCAAAACTTTCCTCACAGGCACCTCCAACTCAGCATCTCCCAAACAGAGCTCTTGACTCAAGCCAGTGCCCACCCAGAATGCTCCCCGTCTCATTCTCCTCCATCTCGTTGAGTGGGGCCATCCTCCTCCAGCTGCTAATCAAAAACGCTCTGTAGGCCTTCCTCCCTCCTCCTTTCTCTCGCTTTCAAAGAAACCTGCCATTTCTCTTCCTTGACTGTTTCTCATCTTCGGCAGTTTCTCTCCAGCTGTAGGTCATTCTCTGCTCTTTCCTGGATCACTGGAACAGTGTCCTGACTTCCCTGGTCCCACCTTGCTTCCTGCCGGAAGATAGAGTAACTTGCCAATTCATTTTTGGCTGTGGGGTCTTCGCTGTGGCACTTGGGCTCAGTAGTTGTGGACTTAGTTGCCCCATGACATGAAGGATCTCAGTTCCCCGATCAGGGATAGAAACCAAGTCCGCAGCATCGGAAGGCAGATTCTTAAACCACTGGACCACCAGGGAAGTCCCCAGAGTAATTTCTTGAAAACACAGATCTAATTATGATACACAACCATTTGGAAACCGTAAAGAATCATGTTTCCAATGAAATGTAGACTTCGTTCATGGCCTTCGTTATCTGGCCTCTTCCCATTTCCGGTCTTACCCACTTGCTCTCTGGCTCTCAGCCTCACTGAAGTCCCTGCTCTGACTGAATAAACAACCCCTCTTCTGCGTCAAGCCTTGCGCTTGCTGTTCCTTCTGCTTGGGACCCTGCGCCCCTGCTGTGCTTGTTCACCTGCTGTTCATTCTTCAGCCCTCAGCTTCAGGGTGACCTCTTCTGAGAGGCCTCCCTCTACACACACACACACACCCCATTAGAGTCCCACTGCATCTTTCCAGTTATACCATATTTAATTGTGCATTTTCTCCTTATCTGCTTATTGATCATCAACTACTTCTGTCACTTATCTTTTCAGTAGTTAATAGCATGTTAATAGTTTTTGAAAGAACAATTTATAAAATGTGAACAGGGGAAGGCTATTTTTAAAAAGTTTTATTGAAGTATAGTTGTTTTACAATGTTGTATTAGTTTCCACTCTACAACAAAATGGGTCGGTTAAACAGATACATACACTCTCTTTCTTCGATTTCCTTTCCATCCATGTTACCACAAAGCATTGAATAGAGTTCACTGTGCTATACGGTAGGTAGGGGGGACTGTTTAAACTTTCAAAAATGTTTAAAAGTTTCCACTGTTTGGAGTCTTTAGGTTTATAATCATTTGAGACTATAAGTCAATAAAATGATTTTAAGTAACAGTGCCCTCCCCAAACTAACCTACAAGGCAACAGAGTTGTTGATTTGTATATTTGTTGGGAATGTTTAATTGAAGATCAAGAATGTTGGTGGAAATGATCACTGAAGAGTCGATCAAAGAGCATGAAAGGGGACTTGCCTGGTGGTGCAGTGGATAAGACTCCAAGCTCCCAGTGCAGGGCCCCAGGTTTGATCCTTGATCAGGGAACTAGATTCAGCACACCGCAACTAAGACCTTGCAAAGCAACGAAGACCCAGTGCAGCCAAAAGTAAAATACAAAAGCATGACTATCCTTAAGGATTCAGAACTTTCCTCTGCTGGTGTTTATGGAAAGAGATAATGTCCAGAAAGGTGTTAGCCAAGGCTGCTCTTGTTCGATTATCAGTCGTAACAAAGAAGTCATTTGATCTGACAAGAGAAGTGACAGGAATGGGTTGAGATAAAATATCCAAACATCTGGGATTCTCTCAGAGTCGAGGATCCTTTCTTGGTTTATGAAGAATGCATTTTCTACAAACATCTGGTTTATAACTCCCTTGAATGTTGTAAAGATTAGTCTATGTTTGTAAAGCACTTTTGAAATAAAAAGTGATGTAAAGCAAAAAATAAAATAAAAACAAAATCTGGTTTGAATTCCTTCATTTTGAGAAATTGGTAAGCAGTTTAAAAGATCACAGAGTGTGAATTAGCCAGTCTATTCAAATATTTTGAAGGAAAGCAGTCTTCAGTAAGTGACATGATGGAACCAGAAAACAAGTTAACGCTACACTATTCTTTAATTTAATAAAAATAAGTGTGCAAATTTTTGATTGTTTGTTATTATGGTAGAAATGGACAGGGCTATATTTATCACTCGAATGAATTAGGTATCTGTGGTAATAGCAGTGTATCAGCATGTATCTGCTATATTCAGGAGTGTCTTCCCAGGTGGCGCTAGTTGTCAAGAACCTGCCTGCCATTGCAGGAGACACAAGAGACGTGGGTTTGATTCAGGAAGATGTGGGTTTGGGTCAGGAAGATCCCCTGGAGCAGAGCATGGCAACCCTCTCCAGTATTCTTGCCTGGAGAATCCCACAGACAGAGGAGCCTGGTGGGCTTCAGTCCATAGAATTGCAGAAAGCCGGACACAACTGAAGTGACTTAGCAGGCACACAGACACTGATGAAAGAAGGAAATAGGTCAGATTCAAAATTGAGGCTGGGGAAAGCTGGGCTGAGACACCAGGTGGGCCTTCCTGAGCCTCTCAGCTTTTCCTTTATTTATTTATTGGAGTATAGTTGATTTACAAAGCTGTGTTTGTTTCTGTGGTACAACAAAGTGAATCGGTCATACACATATGTACATGCACTGTTTTTCTGGATTATTTTCCCATATAGGTCATTACAGGGTATTGACTAGAGTTCCCTGCGCTCTTCAGCAGGCCCATGTTAATTATCTATTTCATATATCTGTTCTGTTCCGTCGCTCAGTCGTGTCCAACTCTTTGCGACCCCGTGGACTGTAGCCTACCAGGCTTTTCTGTCCATGGGATTCTCCAGGCAAGAATACTGGAGTGGGTTAGCGTTTCCTCCTCCAGGGGATCTTCCCGACCTAGGGATTGAACCCAGGTCTCCCGCATTGGAGGCAGATGCTTTAACCTCTGAGTGACCAGGGAAGCCCATTATAGCAGTGTGTATATGACAATCCTAATCCCCCAATTTATCCCTCCCCGTTCCCCCTCCACGTAATCATAGGTTCATTTTCTACATCTGTGACTCTAATTCTGTCTTATAAATAAATGCACTATTTTCACTATTTTTTAGATTCCACGTGTAAGCAATATCATATGATATTTGTCTTTCTCAGCCTTCCCTTTAAAGGAAATAATCCCCCCAGCAGAAGGGCGCGTGTGACTTGTGTGTGCGGTGCATGGAAAGCTGCCACCCCAGGCAGCAAACATGCCCAGAACAAGAACACGAGCTGAGCGGAGACTACGAAGGTCAGGGCCAAGAGCAAACCCAGGCCGTTCTCACCCTTTAGGGACATCTGAGCAGGAGAGGAGATTTGTTTTAAGGCAGGACTAAAACTAGAAGTTGTAAACATCCTCTCTGCTTCTCTGAGTGCTTAGGGGACAGCTGAACACAGCAGAGAATAAGCCGTGAAGGAGGGGCGGAGGAGAATTTCCTGGATGACAGGTGGCTCCGGCAGGTTCTTGCGGTGCGTGTGCTGCTGGAGGAAACACTCGCCTTCTGCTCCACACGTAGGCTCACTGGCCCATGACAGAAATACGGCTGACGGAGATTCTGCTCTTAAAGGAGCACTTTGGGCAACTGCAGATGGAAAAAGAAAATTAATGAAATGTCTTCGTGCAAGGAAATAACCATTTTGACGATGACAAGCACGGATGAGGAACAGCATGAAGCCTGGTCGGGGATTACTTAATGAAAACATCCAGGGCAAGAAAAGGAGAAAAGGCTGCCAGGTCACAGACACAGTGACCTCAGTGTGATCCTCCCCGAGGAGGGAGTTAAAGTTAACCCCAGAACCATTTGGGATATTTTTGTATGTTTAGTTCCTATACATTTTGACTGGGTCAACTATTTGTGTCAACCATTGGGTTAAGTGTTTGGTTACCTCTGGATGCTTTTGAACTGTGGTGCTGGAGAAGACTCTTGAGAGTCCCTTGGACTGCAAGGAGATCCAACCAGTCCATTCTAAAGGAGATCAATCCTGGGTGTTCATTGGAAGGACTGATTCTAAAGCTGAAACTCCAATACTTTGGCCACCTCATGCAACGAGTTGACTCACTGGAAAAGACTCTGATGCTGGGAAGGATTGGGGGCGGGAGGAGAAGGGGACAACAGAGAATGAGATGGCTGGATGGCACCACCAACTCGATGGACATGAGTTTGAGTGAACTCCGGGAGTTGGTGATGGACAGGGAGGCCTGGCGTGCTGTGGTTCATGGGGTCACGGAGAGTCGGACACGACTGAGTGACTGAACTGAACTGATACTGTTAGTTGCCAGAGTATGAACTCAATCAACCTCAACTTATTTGGGGGGGAGGGTCTTTATAAAAGAACTGAATTTAAAAAAACAAAAAACACCTGAGGCTTTGTTAAAGAAAGAAAACTGTCCTCCACGATGCCAATTTTAATGCAATCATGAAAGACAATTTTTCTATGAACGAGGGTGAGGGGATGGTTTCAGGATGATTCAAGCACATTACGTTTATTGCGCACTGTGCTTCCGTCATTATATCAGCTCCACCTCAGATCATTGGGCATTAGATCCCAGAGGCTGGCGGCCCCTACCCCGGAGAGCAGGAGTAGGAGGGCCTTGTTCCTGTCGAGGTGAGCTTTACTCCACACTTGCAGAACTGGATGTCAGTGGAGCCAGTGCTTCCGATCCTAAAGAGAGGGGTTGCAGAAGTAAGGAAAAGGACCAATGGCAGGTTCTTACTTTGCCACCCCCCCGACTTTTGTCTTTTATCTTTTCAAAGACTGTGTGTGTCCACTAGGTTGCAGCCCCTCCAGACTGCTGGTCGCTGCTATTGGCGATGGCTCTGAAGGTATTGCCATTCACTCCAAGGCCTGGTGACTGAGGTGAGAGTCGGCACAATGGATTGGGCTTCATGGTCTGTCCTGGCAGCCAGCCGAGTGACCCTGCTCAAGCCTCCTGATTGGTTCACAGCGCTCTGTGGCCTAGTCCTGCAGACAACTTTCCCCCGCCAGACCTAGAACCTTCTCTGGCTTGGCTGTACCCACCCTCGACTCCTAAACTCACCTGGAGATCCTCTTGGTGAGCCTGTTCACAAGAAAGTCTCTTTCAGCTACAAAGCACCTGAGACATTTCACTGCTCCATGTCTGTTCCCTCCCCCATACCTACCTATCCAGTCCAGTGCCTCTGAGGCCAAGTCAGATCCTGAGCTCACATGGAAGCCCCCTCAGAGCCTCTCAGCATTGCTTCCTCTGTCCTCGAGAGTGCTTCATGGGCCTCTCCTGCCTCTCCTGGGCTGTGGCTCCTCAAAGGAGAGATGGACTCCTCTGTGCCACAGACCGTAAGAGTTTGCTTTGCTGAGTCTACTGAACTGCTTTGAACAAAATCATTCTAAACTTTTATTAGACAATATCACTGGGATACATGTAAAAGAACTTCTGTTTAGGTTATTTAATATATATACAGCTCATTCTGTTTAGTGTTTTAAAAAAAATTCTTTGTTGAAAGCCCTACTGTATAGCACAAGGAACCATACTCAATAGTGCAATAACTTATGAGGGGAAAGAATTTGAAATAGTATATGTGTGTGTGTGTGTATGTGCATGCATACATACGCATATATATATAAACCTGAATCGCTCTGCTATATGCCTGAAACTAACACAATGCTGTAAATCAACCATGCAAAGTGGAAGTGAAGTCACTCAGTCGTGTCCGACTCTTTGCAACCCCGTGGACTGTAGCCTACCAGGTTCCTCCATCCATGGGATTCTCCAGGCAAGAGTACTGGAGTGGGGTGCCATTTCCTTCTCCAGGGGATCTTCCCAACCCAGGGATTGAACCCACATCTCCCGCAGGCAGACACTTTACCCTCTGAGCCACCTGGGAAGCCCTGAATAGTTGATTAAAATCAACTGTACTCAATAAAAATTCCTTTGAGATATAATTCACATACTATACAATTTACCTATTTAAAGTGTACAATTCAGTCTTTTTAGTATATTTACAGGGTTGTTCTATCATCCCACCACCTAATTTTAGAAGAGTTTTATCTTTCCAAAAAGAAACCCTGGGCCCATTAACTATCACTCCCACCGCCTTCTTCCTCCAGCCCCTGGCTAATGCTAATCAACTTTCTGTCTCTATAGATTTTCCTATCCTGAACATTTTACGTGCATGGAATGATAAAATATGTGGTGCTTTGTGATCCAGTCTTATGTCATTGAAACATTCCGTGATTTTCCTTTTTAAAAAGACAGGCAAAATAAATAAATAAAGATTGGCTCCTTTAAATAAACCTCAGACAAGATCCACCCTGGAACGGAGAAGTCATCAATCAGGCAGGAGGAACACTGAATGACCTTTTTAAGACTGTTTATATTTCACAGCAAATAGCAACACATCACACAAATAAACGACTCTCACTGAAGGGGAGACACCTCTGTTGTAGTTGTTCGGTCGCTAAGTCACGCCTGGCTCTTTGTGATCCCATGGACTGCAGCGTGACTGACTTCCCTATCGTTCATCGTCGCCCAGAGTTTGCTCAAACTCCTGTCCATGGAGTGAGTGATGCCATCCAACCATCTCATCCTTTGTCGTCCCCTTCTCCTTTTGCCTTCAATCTTTCTCAGAATCAGTCTTTTCCAATGAGTCTGCTCTTCGCATCAGGTAGCCAAATTTTGGAGCTTCAGCAATGGTCCTTCCAATGAATAATCAGGTTGATTTTCTTTTGGATTGACTGGTTTGATCTCCTTGCTATCCCAGGGACTCTCAAGAGTCCTCCAGCACCACAATTTGAAAGTATCAATTCTTCAGCGCTCAGCCTTCTTTATGGACCCACTGGAAGACACTTCAGGCGAATGTAAAGCACATCATGCTGTCCTCTCCCAAGACTGGCTCTCGTCTCTGGAGTCTTTAGATCCTCCAGCATACCCTGGCTGGAGTTTTTGAGAAAGGCCTAAAATTTACGATATACCTTTTCACTAATAGGATGATGTGCAGTTTCTCAATAATCAATAAAGTTTCCTTCATCATATTAAAGAAACAAGTATAAACCTTTATTGCTAGTTTCATGAATCCCAAGATGCACATTTTTTCACATCTAAAGATTCTTTCAGTTGGGGTTTACCTCACAGCGGCTGCAGGCCTGGTGGCAGTGGTGAAGGAGCTGTCTTTGCTGGCACAAGCACAAACCTGTCACAGTTGCTCAGAGGTGTGCCTGGTTGTCACCACCTATGCTGAGTCCCCAGGCTACTTACAATGTCTTCAGAAATTTCCTCTATGATTTGACAGTGACATTCAACGTAACCATCGCTCCCAACCACACAGAAGATGACGTTACATGAAGAAACACAGATATTGTTGATTGAGGACTGAAAAGTGACTCAGAAGACTCTGTAGGCAAGAAAGTTTTAGGAACACTCTAACCCGCTGTTTTTTTTTTTTTATATATGCACAAGAATAACATGTGACTTTTTAAAGAAATCTGGGTCTGAGTATGTCTAAAGGAGCATTTCCAAACCGATTCTTTTTAAGCCTGTGTCAGAGTTCAATTAGCAGGTATTTGTTTCTTTCTTAGTGGTACATAAAATAATGATACATTTTACAATCTGAAATTCTGTTCCATAAATTCCATCTGTTCCTGCTGTGTTGGCCCATTCCATTCCATACCTTTTCGAACGAGAGG
The DNA here is from genome assembly GCF_049115385.1 of Moschus berezovskii. Lineage (NCBI taxonomy): Eukaryota > Metazoa > Chordata > Mammalia > Artiodactyla > Moschidae > Moschus > Moschus berezovskii. Next base: position 7,765,808 of record NC_142478.1, on the reverse strand, counting down.
CGAGTTTGAGAAACCGGCCGAGTTCTCGGCCAGCCAGCGGGGCTAGAAAAATGAGTCTTATGTAAGCAACTTTGGAGGTGGCTTCTCATGCCCCCGTGCTTGTACGCAGAACAACAACAACAAAAACCCTGCTAGAGACATGCAAACCAGGATGCACAAGATCCAAGCGGGCTTTTAGTTTTCAGAGTGCTGGCCGGCAGCCTGGAGACACTCTATAAGCTCCCGGAATCCTCCAGAGGATTGCAGAAGTCCATAAACTACAGGCTGACATCATCCTTGTCTGGGCAAAGGCAGGCCAGCCGCCACCCAAGCACAGCCTTTCAGAATCTCTAATGAATTAATCACCGTAAAGCAGAGCGGGAGAGGAACCAGCTCACGCTGACACCCTGCCTCAGCCCGGGTTCCACCTCCCAGCCACCAATTAACTTTACAGTCGCATCTGCCTCTCCTGCCAAGCTCTCCCATGAAGGAATTTATCACCTTCTGTTCTGCTTTTCTTCCTAAATGTGATTCAGAAACCAACAGTATCATTTAAAAAGGCACTTTCAGCCAATCCAATTATGCTCCCAAGCACCTTTCCATGGAATGAGAGAGCTCTTCTGCGTTTCCTTTTGTGGCCTTATTAACGACGCTGGCGCAGAAGCTCACTGCTAACTGGGGCCAAGGATAATAAGAAACACTTGTTCTGTGCTGGGCACTGTTCTGAGGGCTTCGCACATGTTACCTCATCCAATTCTCACGAGAACCCTGTGATGCAAGGTCACATGTCATGGATGAGGAAACCGAGGCACCCAGCTCCAGACAGAAGAGATGAGAGTTGAGCCAGGCAAGGGGCTCCAGAGTCCATGCTGCTTCTTTTTCTGTTTTTGGCTGTGCCTTGTGGCATGTGGGATCTTAGTTCCCTGGGCAGGAATCGAACCTGTGCTCCCAACATTGAAAGTGCAGAGTCTTAGCCACTGGACCACCAGGAAAGTCCCCAGAGTCCATGCTTCTGAAACATAATCAAATTCTTCACTTTGTCTTTTTGTAAGTAAAGAATGGGAAGCTTTGCTGGTCCTGTGGTTTTCACACCTTTAAAATCTGTCTTCCTTAGAACTCAGTGTATAAGGGACACAATCAGAGATGCCCTGCTTGACCGGGAGGCAAGGCCCTGTAGGCACTGGCCCAGTCTGGCCTGCCTCCAACCCCTGAGGTGGCCTGGGGCATTTCCTGGGACCCCAGGGCTTCTGGAAAACCTCGACCTCAAGGACTCTATTATGAACAAGTTACCCAAGATCTCAGGGGAGACACTCCCTTCCCCAGGCGGCGCAGCGTGTCTCAGGCAGACGGTGCCCAAGCCCTGCGCTCCTAACCCGGCTCCCCGCTTGCTGGCCCGGCCCCAGCGAGCTGCCTCCGCATGTCGGTTAACGCTGGCCTCGCTGCACTTAATGAGGACAAACACGTGTGCTCACCGCGCCTAGTTCAAGTGCGAGTGATGCGGTCATCCTGCTCCTGCTTATCAGTCCTTTCTCTGGAAAGACCTGGGGCAGGTGCTGCCGAGACTTAAACACCAACTCCCAGAGAGCAGTGGCGGGCTCGCAGGGCAGTACCCCAGAGCAGGGGGGTACCCCAGAGCAGGGCAGTACCCCAGAGCAGGGGGGTACCCCAGAGCAGGGCGGTACCCCAGAGCAATGCGGTACCCCAGAGCAGAGCAGCTCAGTACCCCAGAGCAGCACGGTACCCCAGAGCAGGGCGGTACCCCAGAGCAGAGCAGCTCAGTACCCCAGAGCAGTGCGGTACCCCAGAGCAGGGCGGTACCCCAGAGCAGAGCAGCGCGGTACCCCAGAGCAGGTGGGTACCCCAGAGCAGGGAGGTACCCCACAGGAGGACGGTACCCCAGAGCAGGGCGGCAGGATAACTCTGCTCTGGACTTCATCTCAATTGGTCTCATCTTCAGCGAATATTTTTTTTAGAATAAGTGGTTTGTGTGTGTGTGTGGTTTTTTGTTTTTTCTTTTAGGATTTTTTGATGTGGACCATTTTTCTAAAGTCTTCATTGAATTCGTACAATACTGCTTCTATTTCATGTTTTGATTTTTTTTGGCCACAAGGCGTCTGTGATCTTAGCTCCCTGATCAGGGATCAGACCTGCTCTCCTTGAAGTGGAAGGCGAAGTCTTAACCACTGGACCTCCAGGGAAGTCCCTTCAAGGGAATTTCTTGTCTGGCTGTTAATATTATTTCATCCCAGATTTTGTTTGGAAGTCTAGCCTTCTGACCTATCCCTAATAAGATGCTAATAATAAAGTCACTTCAGTCGTATCCGACTCTTTGTGACCCCATGGACCGTAGCCCATCAGGTTCCTCTGTCTATGGGATTCTCTAGGCGAGAATACTGGAGTGGGTTGCCAGGGGATCGTCCCAACCCAGGGATCAAACCCTTGTCTCTTATGTCTCCTGCATTGGCAGGTGGGTTCTTTACCACTAGTGCCACCTGCAAAGTCCCTAGTAAGATAGGGGACAGAAATCCAAAACCACCAGAGACACTGTGAAGGACTCATTCATGTTGATAGTATCTCCTTTTCTGGGAGTATAAATCCTCAACTTCTTCTGTATGGATCACTTTGTATTTGCAGAGAGCCCACAAAGCATCATTGTTTTTGAAAGTGTTGCTGCTTGAAAATGAATCTGTGTCCTTTCCTTGAAAATAAATCTGGTCTTTCCTTCACAGCAGGCACTATCAAGACCTTTCCCGAGGGCTCAATCCAGACAGATGGAATCATTGGCCATGAAGTAATAGTAACACACAATTACCGCTCTGTATTTGTAAGTTCATAGAGGAATGATTCTTTGATTGCAACACTTTCCTTTGTGTTAACTGAACATTTGCCACCTGACCTGGTCATATAACAATTTTCTCAGAACTCTGATCATGTGCATAAAAAAGGCAGCCCTGTACCCCTTTCTGGCTCTCTCTGATGCTGTTTCGATAACTTCGGTAGTGTAATACATTTACATGAGTGAGTGAAAGGCATCGGTTGTGTCTGACTCTTTGCAAAGCCATGGAATGTAGCCTGCCAGGCTCTGCTGTCCATGGAATTCTCCACCCAAGAATACTGGAGTGGGTAGCCATTCCCTTCTCCAGTGGATCTTCCTGATCCAGGGATGGAACTCTGGTTTCCCACATTGTGTAGGGCAGAATTTAAAAGAAAAAAAAGAAATTCAGTTTTTGCTCCATACAGATTTTAAGTTATATTTTCCTCTCTGTGAATAGATATATTATATTTAGTCAGATGCAACTACAGTATTACCTTCTACAACTTCAGGTGTCTTCAGATATGTCTGTCTTCATCTTTTTTATCCTTGGCCAAATTATTTACACTCACACTTAATTCTCTCTGGAAAGAATGCCGTATTAATCATTAAGAAATATGAATTCCCTCTCACTCTGGCTTGAAATTGGGAAGCTTTGAGCCATAACTTGGAAAATTGTGGGGAAAGTGAGTCGCTCAGTTTTGAAAGACATGATAATGTAGGAGAACAATCCCACGACTTCATGTCGAAGTGGCTGTCTTCTTGGCCCCTGCTCAAACCTTGAGTCAGTAGTCTGGAGCTGAGAACAGCAGTGGGTAAACAGTTTTTGTCTGGGTGCAACCAAGTGTAAAAGGAAAAAAAATACCGTCCTTCATAAGATATTCTACTAACAATAAATACTATTAGAATTGCCTCATTTCTTCCAATCATTCTTAATGCAATGGCTCTTAAGTGGAGCATTTTCAGTATACAGATGTACAGTTTCCACTTAAGACCCACTAGGTCAGAATCTTTGGGGATGTGACCAAGCAGTGTGTCAAAACAGCTTCACAATTTTTTTTTTCTCTGCCTACGTAATTGGCTAAGAATGACTTTTTTCAGATGGTTTATTTTTGTATTGTAATTTTTAAATTTTACAGCATACAACATGGTGACTATAACACTGCTATGCGATACATAGAAAAACTGTTAAGAGAGTAAATCCCAAGTTATCACAAGGAGAAATTCTTCCCTTTCTGCCCCTTTCTTTCTATTGTATCTATATGAGAAGATGGATGTTAGCCAAACCTATGGTGGTAATCGTTTTGCAATATATGTAAATCAAACCATCATGCTGTATGCCTTAAACTTCATATGGTAATGCATGACAATTTATTTCTCAATAAAACTGGAAAAAGTTTAAAGCCAAATTTAAAGTTCCAAGAGGAATGTTTTACAATGTTTTATTGATTTCACTAATGGTAAAATTAATTTGGCTGGTTAAAATGGCACAATTCCAAAAGATGATTTGAAGGGTAAAATTGACAGCAAGTGATACTTGAGGGAAGGCAGATAAAAAGTTGGGTTACTTCACTAAGTTTCAGTTTGCAGCACTGTTGGTGGGGGTTAAAAACTCTCACCACCTGCTGCTGACTGAGTGCAGTGATTTGGTCCAAAGCCAGGAGCAGACAGGTGGAGAGGCCTCTCCATCACCAAATACCGACACGGCTGGGTCACTAGCGGCAGTCTTAAGTGTAGAGGCCAAGCCCCAGGCAGGCTCAGCAGGCCCTCTGCCCTGTGGGAGTGTCCTCTTTCCTGGGGGGACCTCTGAGGCCTTGGGGCCTGCCAACTGTCCGTGGTGTGGACCTCCCAAAGTTGCTGTCCCCAGAGTATGAGTGGAGCAAGGATGAGAAGCGGTTCAAGAAAGTATAAAAGGTAGGCTGGACTGTACCAGATTGAGGTTAATATATTGTAATTTCATGCCTATGAAGTCATTTCACACAAAGAGCGTTTTCTCCTGGGGGAAAGGATACCCTTTCAAAATGGCAAAGCCTAAAATAAGAAGGACTCACAATAGGCTAAATTTACTTTGAGGTATGGTTTTCTTTAACCAGAGATGCAGAGGCCCATCGTGAGTGGCTTGTAAAACCCACCACCGTGAGCATTCATGCATTGACTCTGCTGATTGTACAAATACATAGTAATGCAGCTGACTCTCCAGGGGCAGGCTGCAGCCTGACGTTTGCACAGCCAGCAGAAACAATTTCTTGCAGGAGATAGACTTCCATTGTTTAGCAATATGCCTTCCAAGGGAGCTGCACCCTCCGCCACACACGCCATCTCTTTCAGAGAACGTGGCTGCCCTCCGCCTGGCTGCCTCCCTTCAAATTAATAGGCAGCTAGCAGATAATCAATGCCTTTTATACAAGATGGCAGAGGAGATTCTGTAGGTTTCTGTAGTGGGAATATTTATCATGTGAGGCAGACATGAGATTTTAAAAAATGTTGGTTTTTCTTGATTATCAAAGTAAATCATGTTCAATACAGAAATGTTGAAAAATAGGAAATCTTGAAAGAGAAAAGAATCATTTTAAATTCGTTCAAAGATAGCCATTCAAATATTTTCATGTGCTCGGCAGCATCTTGCACAGCTAGCATTGCAGCCTGTACTCGGTTGGTAGCCTGCCTGCTGCCCCATCTAGCAGTGTACTGTGCGTGCTGGATGTTTGTGTGTGAAAGTGGATATCAGCCCATGGGATTCTCCTGGCCAGAATACTGGAGTGGGGAGCCTTTCCCTTCTCCAGGGGATCTTCCCAACCCAGGAATCGAACTGGGGTCTCTGCATCGCAGGCAGATTCTTTACCAGCTAAGCTATAAGCTCGATATAATCTATAAGCTCCTTTTCTGTGTGATGATGAAAGATTTTTCACTGAATCTCCTAGGTAATTTTTAGTCTACTTTCTGATTATTTCCTTCAGGTAGATTCCTAGAAGTGGAATTTCTGGATCAAAGGATAGAAATGAACATCATGACATTTAAACAAATGTTTTCTGGGTAAATTGGAAGACACACCATTGTGTTTACTGGTTGTGTGCAGTGGTTTCTGGATCAGAAAAAAACACCTGTCATCAGTTTTTCTCATTCAACACTTTTTTGACATTGGGTTAGGGTTAGGTTGGGCTTCCCTCGTAGCTCAGTTGGTAAAGAATCCTGCAGTACAGTAGACCTGGGTTCAATTCCTGGGTCGGGAAGATCCCTTGGAGAAGGAAATGGCAACTCACTCAGGTATTCATACCTGGAGGATCCCCACTGACAGACTCTACAGTCCATAGGGTCGCAGAGTCAGACACAACTGAAGTGACAGCACGCACAGCACATGAGGTTTGCTGCTTCCTCCAGAGAAGAGTTGATTGAGTGACAGGACCCAGCTAACTAGCTTCCTTTAAGACTGCAGACTTCTCATCCCATCAACAAGATCTCTTGCTTTATGCATTCTAGTAGTATTCAAAATGAGTCTGGCCACAACTGGAGGGTGAGAGAAAAAAGTATTTGCATCTTTATCCCCTTGTCTGCTTCCTGAAGAATTGCTACAGGTTGGCTGCATCCTTTTTAAAAATTTTATCTGCATTTTTTAAACTCTGATAATAAAAAAACCACATACCATTTACATTTTTAACCATTTATAGTTGTAAAATTCAGTGATATTAAGTGCATTCATGCTGCACCGTCACTATTATATATTTCAAGAACTTGTTCATCAAACACAAATTCCATACTCATTAAGCAATAACTCTTCATCATACGCTGCCCCTGGTAACCTTTACTGTAATTTTTGTATCAGTGAATTTGTTTCCCTTAGGTTCGTCCTATAAGGGGAATCATCCAGTGTTTGTCCTTTTGTGTCTTTGCTTATCTCTCAAACAGCAAAATGTCTTCAAGGTTCATGCATGCCACCGCATGTATTGGGATTTCATTCCTTTTTTAAGGTTGACTAATACTCCATTCAGCCAGACATCTTGGAATGTGAAGTCAAGTGGGCCTTAGAAAGCATCACTACGAACAAAGCTAGTGGAGGTGATGGAATTCCAGTTGAGCTATTTCAAGTCTTGAAAGATGATGCTGTGAAAGTGCTGCACTCAATATGCCAGCAGATTTGGAAAACTCAGCAGTGGCCACAGGACTGGAAGAGGTCAGTCTTCATTCCAATCCCAAAGAAAGGCAATGCCAAAGAATGCTCAAACTACCGCACAATTGCACTCATCTCACACGCTAGTAAAGTCATGCTCAAAATTCTCCAAGCCAGGCTTCAGCAGTATATAAACCGTGAACTCCCAGATGTTCAAGCAGGTTTTAGAAAAGGCAGAGGCACCAGAGATCAAATTGCCAACATCCGCTGGATCATGGAGAAAGCAAGAGAGTTTCAGAAAAACATCTATTTCTGCTTTATTGACTATGCCAAAGCCTTTGACTGTGTCGATCACAATAAACTGTGGAACATTCTGAAAGAGATGGGAATCCCAGACCACCTGACCTGCCTCTTGAGAAACCTGTATGCAGGTCAGGAAGCAACTGTTAGAACTGGACATGGAACAACAGACTGGTTCCAAATAGGAGAAGGTGTACATCAAGGTTGTATATTGTCACCTTGCTTATTTAACTTATATGCAGAGTACATCATGAGGAACACTGGGCTGGAAGAAGCACAAGCTGGAATCAAGATTGCCGGGAGAAATATCAATAACCTCAGATATGCAGATGACACTACCCTTATGGCAGAAAGTGAAGAGGAACTCAAAAGCCTCTTGATGAAAGTGAAAGAGGAGAGTGAAAAGGTTGGCTTGAAGCTCAACATTCAGAAAACAAAGATCATGGCATCTGGTCCCGTCACTTCATGGGAAATAGATGGAAAAACAGTGGAAACAGTGTCAGACTTCGTTTTTTTGGGCTCCAAAATCACTGCAGATGGTGATTGCAGCCATGAAATTAAAAGACGCTTGCTCCTTGGAAGGAAAGTTATGACCAACCTTGATAGTATATTAAAAAGCAGAGACATTACTTTGCCAACCAAGGTCCGTCTAGTCAAGGCAATGGTTTTTCCCGTGGTCATGTATGGATGTGAGAGTTGGACTGTGAAGAAGGCTGATCGCCGAAGAATGGATGCTTTTGAACTGTGGTGTTGGAGAAGACTCTTGAGAGTCCCTTATACTGCAAGGAGATCCAACCAGTCCATTCTAGAGGAGATCAATCCTGGATGTTCATTGGAGGGACTGATGCTAAAGCTGAAACTGCAATACTTTGGCCACCTCATGCGACGAGTTGACTCACTGGAAAAGACTCTGATGCTGGGAAAGGTTGGGGGCGGGAAGAGAAGGGGACGACAGAGAATGAGATGGCTGGATGGCATCACCGACTCGATGGACATGAGTTTGAGTGAACTCCGGGAGTTGGTGATGGACAGGGAGGCCTGGCGTGCTGTGATTCATGGGGTCGCGGAGAGTCGGACACGACTGAGCGACTGAACTGAACTGAACTGAATACTCCATTGCCTGGCTAGCCCACATTTTATTGATCCACTCATCTGTTGTTGGACGTTTGAGTTGTTTCTACCTTTTGGCTGCAGTGAATAATGCTGCTATGGACATGGCTGTGCAATGTGTGCCTCCTTTCTGAAAACTACCAATTCCACCTGATGGTCCTGCCCACATAGCTACCTTTGTTCCAGTGACACTGTCTATTCTCCACCCTCTAGGAGCCCTACTGTTGCTAGACTTGGGTTCTGCATCATGTCTTGTGGACTTCCCTATACCCTATTCATGTTTTGGTAATTCTTCTCTTTATTAATTTTTCTTCAAATTACTCACTTTGAGTGTGACATCTATTCCCTGCCAGATTTGACTTTCACTAAATGTGGAAAATTCTGAAAGAGATGGGCATACCAGACCACCTGACCTGCCTCTTGAAAAACCTGAATGCGGTCCGGAAGCAATAGTTAGAACTGGACATGGAACAACAGACTGGTTCCAAATAGGAAAAGAAGTACATCAAGGCTGTATATTGTCACCCTGCTTATTTAACTTACATGCAGAGTACATCATGAGAAACGCTGGGCTGGATGAAGCACAAGCTGGAATCAAGATTGCTGGGAGAAATATCAATAACCTCAGATATGCAGATGACACCACCCATATGGCAGAAAGTGAAGAGGCACTAAAAAGTCTCTTGATGAAATTGAAAGAGGAGAGTGAAAGTTGGCTTAAAGCTGAACATTCATAAAACTAAGATCATGGCATTTCATCCCATCACTTCATGGAAGATAGATGGGGAAACAGTGGAAACAGTGGCTGACTTTATTTTTCTGGGCTCCAAAATCACTGCAGATGGCAATTACAGCCATGAAATTAAAAGACGCTTACTCCTTGGAAGGAAAGTTATGACCAACCTAGACAGCATATTAAAAAGCAGAGACATTATTTTGCCAACAAAGGTCCATCTAGTCAAGGCTATGGTTTTTCCAGTGGTCATGTATGGATGTGAGAGTTGGACTATAAAGATAGCTGAATGCTGAAGAATTGATGCTTTTGAACTGTGGTGCTGGAGAAGACTCTAGAGAGTCCCTTGAACTTCAAAGAAATCCAGCCGGTCCATCCTAAAGGAGATCAGTCCTAGGTGTTCATTGGAAGGTCTGATGTTGAGGCTGAAACTCCAATTCTTTGGCCACCTGATGCAAAGTGCTGACTCATTGGAAAAGACCCTGATGCTGGGAAAGATTGAGGACAGGAGGAAAAGGGGATGACAGAGGATGAGATGGTTGGATGGCATCATCAACTCGATGGACATGGGTTTGGGTGGACTCCAGGAGTTGGTGATGGACAGGGAGGCCTGGCGTGCGGCAGTCCATGGGATCACAAAGAGTCGGACACAACTGAGCGACTGAACTAAAACTTTTACTACAAACTGTCTCCACTTTAGTCCTGGAACAACTGAATACCTCTTAAAGAATACCTGGGCCTATGGCCATTAGCTACTGACAAGTCCCTGGACATTTAAAACTGCACAGATGACCAGGCTCCACTCCACTTTGGTTGATTCAAAAAAACACAAAGTCGTGCCCAACTCTTTGTGACCCCATGAACTGCAGCATGCCAGCCTTCCCTGTCTTTCACTATCTCCTGGAACCTACTCAAACTCATGTCCATTGAGTTGGTGATGCCATCCAACTGTCTCGTCCTCTGTCATCCCCTTCTTCTCTTGCTCTCAATCTTTCTCAGCATCAGAGTCTTTTCTAATGAGTTGGCTCTTCACATCAAGTGGCCAAATATTGGTTCTTCAGCTCCAGCATCTGTCCTTCCAGTGAATATTCAGGACTGATTTCCTTTAGGATTGACTGGTTTGATCTCCTTGCAGTCCAAGGGACTCTCAAAAGACTTCTCAGCACCACAGTTTGAAAGCATCAATTCTTCAGTGCTCAGCCTTCTTTATGGTCCAACTCTCACATCCATACATGACTACTGGAAAAACTATCACTTTGACCAGATGGACTTTTGTCAGCAAAGTGATATCTCTGCTTTTTTAATAGGCTGTCTAGGTTTGTCATAGCTTCTCTTCCAAGGAGCAAGTGTCTTTTAATTTTGTGGCTGCAGTCACCATCCATAGTGATTTTGGAGCTCAAGAAAATAAAATATGTCACTGTTTCCACTTTTTCCCCATCTATTTGCCATGAAGTGATGGGACTGAATGCCATGATCTTTGTTTTGTGAATGTTGAGTTTTAAGCCAGCTTTTTCCACTTTCCTCTTTCACCTTCATCAAGAGGCTCTTTAGTTCCTCTTCACTTTCTGCCATTAAAGTGGTATCATCTGCATATCCAAGGTTGTTGATATTTTTCATGACAATCTTGATTCCAGCTTGTGATTCATCCAGACTGGCATTTCACATGATGTACTCTGCACAGAAGTTAAATAAGCAGGGTGACAATATACAGCCTTGTTGTACTCCTTTTCCAATTCTGAATCAGTCCATTGTTCTATATCTGGTTCTAACTGTTGCTTCTTGACCTGCTTACAGATTTCTCAGGAAGCAGGTAAGGTGGCCTGGTATTCCCATCTTTGAGAATTTTCCAGTTTGTTGTGATCCACATAGTCAAAGGCTTTGGCATAGTCAATGAAACAGAAGTAGAAAACCTTCATTTTAAAGAAGTATCCCAGTGATTCTAATGCTGTTGGTCCAAAGTCCAACACAAACCTCTGGCAACCGGGTCTCTTGTTTGCAGCCCTGAACCAATGCAGTTCTAATTCCACTTTAGGAATTTGGACCAACATTTTTTACCAAAAATAACTAAAGTATACTGAAATGAAGATATTTGATTCACATTTCATTCACACGCACTTTTCTAAATTAACTTTGCTTTGTATTGGGTTGCCTTCCAAATGATCAGCTTTTTAGGGAGGGAGAACAGGGCATGATTTTAATACCCAAAAATTATCTTCCAAGCTGCCAGCATCTTGTCCACTTATCTCCAGGCACAGTCTCCTTGCACCCTAACCTTTTTATGTTCAAGATACTACAGCAGTCATAAAAGACTAAGATTGAGAAGCTACCAGCAGGCAACCATCATACTTCCAAAAGTTGCTGAATTTGCAATATTTCTCACAGTGTATTTTCTGAGGTATGCCAATCCAGCTGTCCTGAAGTGTAACATTAAAAGCCACATCAGACAGCTATTAATACAACAGCACTGCCAGTTTGCCTTGTCCCTCTGGGCATACAATGGCTGCAAATTTAAGTGGTGTTCAGAGAGAAGTGGGGACTGAAAGGTAGTTAAGAAAAATAGGCTTATCCTCCCCAATATTGTGCCAAAGACAACTATAAATTCAGAGTATTAGATGTTATGATATATTCTTTGCTTATCATCTTATTTTTATTCTCAGTCCTTTGGGGTGATAGTTTCAGGCAATTCATTTAATTTCCCTTGTTTTCAATTTCTTCATCTACAAAAAGAAGAGAAAATATATTTTGCTGCCCTAGACAGCATCCAAGATCTCAGCAAATTAAAAACGATTTAGTTTGTGAGTTCCACATTACAAGTGAAGAAATGTGGTGGTGCTGCTGCTGCTAAGTCACTTCAGTCGTGTCCGACTCTGTGTGACCCCATAGACGGAAGCCCACCAGGCTCCCCCGTCTCTGGGATTCTCCAGGCAGGAACACTGGAGTGGGTTGCCATTTCCTTCTCCACTGTGTGAAAGTGGAAAGTGAAAAGTGAAAGTGGAGTCGCTCAGTCGTGTCCGACCCTTAGCGACCCCACAGACTGCAGCCTACCAGGCTCCTCCATCCATGGGATTTTCTAGGCAAGAGTACTGGAGTGGCTTGCCATTGCCTTCTCCAAGAGTTCAAATGACAAATTTGAATTCACACTGCTGTGTAACAGTAGGGTTAAGCTTCAAATTCAGGTTTCCTGAATGTTTCTGTGTTGTTCTTGTTTGTTTTTGATATCTAAATTTATTTTATTTTTTAATAATGGGTAGTTATTATATTTACAATAAAACTATTTATAAAAATAGTTTTAGAACTAGAGGGCTGATTGAACTTTATGTTGATATAAACAATGTACAAGGATCTCTCTACAGGAGGGCCTTCCCCTTGATCCTACCCAGATAATCACTTTTTGTTTGTTTATTAATGTATGAAAGTAAATTTCAGCTCTACTTTATTAAAAAAATTTGGTCTCAAAGCTAAATGCCCTGATTTCTTTTGCCTAAATGAATACAGGATCAATTCTTTTTCTGCCCATATTGATCCCTTTTAAAAAGCATCCAGAGAAGGGACAGTGGAAATCTATAAAGATGACGTGGTTAAGGTCATCTTTTGGGAAAATTAAGAGCCTTTTTAAGTTCAGAAACTTGATGGTAAGACTTTCTGGTTCTTATCTTAGTAGATGGGCTAAAATGAAGACAGCCAGAGGAATATAATTAGGTATAAAATAGAATAAAAACAAGAGAGAAAGCAAGCAAACAAGAACGGATGCTGTGAGCACTAGCTTTCCCTGGGCTGGTGAGACAGTAGGGGTGTGGTTGACGTGGTTAGTGCAGCCAGTCAACCATGAGGTTTTAAAAGATGAAATACTTCCATCCTGAAGTGAGCTGGACAGGAGCGAGGTGCAAGGGAGGTGTGAAAAGCACCGGGGCGGCCCTGTGGCATTTGGTTCGGGTCAGACACCAAAAACACCAGTAGCCTGCAGTCCTGAGCACAGCACAGGCCGCCAGATGCGAACACTCCGCAGGACTGGAAAGCCCCCTTCTGGGGACGGACAATTTTTCCCAAACTTACCTGCAAACCTTTTTTCCCCTTCATCTTTTTTTAGATTTTAATTTTTTGGCCATGACATGAAGCATATGTGATCTTAGCTCCTCAACCAGGGATCAGACCCACATCCCTTGCTTTGGGAGTGCAGAGTCTTAACCAATGGACCAGCAGAGAAGTTCTCCCACCTTCTTCATTGTTTGTTTTTTTTTTTTCCTTCGTTTTTTGCTGTTGTTCATCATGGTGTTTGTGGGGTAGGGGTGGGGGTTGCATCAATTTTTATTTTTATTTATTTATTGGCCACATCTAGCAGCATTCAGGATCTTAGCTCCCAACTAGGAATTGAACTTGCCCCCCTTGCAGTGGAAACACAGAGTCCTAACCACTGGACCACCAGGGAAGTCCCTCCCCTTCATCTTTAAGATAAGAAGTTGAATCACTAAGTTTCCTTCCTTAACTTAAAAACCAATAACCTTCATTTCCTAAGCATCTTTCTAGATTCTGCTAGAGGCTGCCCTATAACTGAGTCAGTTGCTTTCCTAATATCCTGAGTATGAACTGTTGATAAATTGAGATTCTAACGTTTAATATTTCAGCGTGATAACATTTGGAAAAATCTAATTTGTCTTTTGAAGAACTTGATCTTAAACGACTATCATGATCATGATAGCAAGTTGCTTTTTTGAACCAGAAGTGATTTAAAAAATAGATACCTTCGTTTTCAGCACATAACATACAGCTTCTGTTTATGTCAAACTCAGAAATTGGTTTCTACTGGGGGAGGAACAAAACCTCCCTTTCACATCAGACAGTGGTTTAAGAAAGCGTTCTGCAGATTTTCCCGAAGCAAAAACCATACTTTCACTTCTGCAGTGTGCATAGCCTTTGACCAGCACCCAGCTGTCACTAAATTTGCAGTACTAGTCAAACGTGCCACACCCTGGCATCGAGTTAACAACTGGAGTCGTTGGCACAGGCGGAAATCAGATGCCAGTTTTCGTCGGTAGGAACAAATGAAATACAGCAATTAGGGTCGGGACAGCTTCCCAAAAGCCGAGCAATAACTTTCACTGCAGTGTCACTGTCAGTTTCATCTCCTAAGGGTTTGGGGCTGACTGGACAACGTCGTGAGTCTCCTGTGGCCAGGAATACCTGAAACAAGAAATAAACATTCCGTATGTGCTAAGTTGCTTCAGTCGTGTCCAACTCTTTGCAACCCTATAGACCGTGGCCCACCAGGCTCCTCTGTCCATGGGATTTTGCAGGCTAAAATCCTGGAGTGGGTTGCCATTTCCTCCTTCAGGGGATCTTCCCAACCCAGGGATAGAACCTGGGTCTCCTGCAACTCCTGCATTGACAGGAGGGTTCTTTACAAGTAGCACCACCTGGGAAGCCTAGTGTTCCTTATCCTTCCCAGTAAACTTAGCTCCTTTCATCTTCTTTAAAGGAGTGTCGTTTTGATTATAGCAGGGAGTAAAAGGCTAGTGGAGTAAGAGTGTGTCTGTGTTGACAGGTTACAGGGTCAGGAGGTGACAGTCCCAATGGCCAGAACCTGCCCACTCCATTGTACAGAGGAAGTTTGATGCTGGGTTTACTGTTTTGTGTCAGGACATGGTCTTGTCGAGAGCATGGGGTAAGACTCTATCCTGGGGGGGAAAGAGAGGACTTTTCTTGGCATGGGTGGGGAGGGGAATTGGTCATTGCCAGGGAAGGAGGCTGGTCCTCAGGAAGGAGCCAGAAGTGGAGGACAGTGTGGACAGACAGGAAGGGCAGCCCCTTCTCATGAGACATATTTAGACATTTAGACATATTCTGCAGCCTCGCCCCTCTGGGGGGAAGTGAAGTGGCTTTCACTGTAGGGGCCAGCTGGGAGCAGGGTGGCGAGGCTTGTTCTGGGAGCCAGCAGATCTTGAATCACTCTCTGCAGCTTCCATTTAGGCTTAATTTTAGCTCACTCATGGCTGTGGCTGTAAGAAATTACAGATAGCTTCGTGTGTCTTCTGGGCCAAGGGGGAGTTGTACATGATGAGGGGGTACTCTGGTCTCAAGTGGAACAGTCCCAAAGGGCTGGAGGGTGTGGGAAGGAGAAGGTGGCATCTGGTCACCAGCCCCAATGGCACTTTTTCCTCTGCTGCCCATCTTGGAAGTAGTTTATCCCACAGTTACACATAGGACTCTTGAGTCAGACTTTGTGAATTTATGTCTTCCTCTGTCACTCACTGGTCATTGACCTTGGGCAGGTTAGCCGCTCTGGGCCTCAACTTCACAGTCTATGAAAGGGGCATGCAACAGGTTAGTTGTAAGGATTAAATGAACTTATTGGATAAAGTGTCAATGCTACTTCAGAGTTCACTTTTCTTTTAAGATTAAGGATGCTGGTGGATTTCCTTACAACAGGGTCCTCAGGATCACAGGTGAAATGCGCAAGCGCCTGCAGACGGCAAGACCAAGGAGAAAACGAGGCTGGAAAGACGAGCAGAGAAGAAGATGACGTGGCCACCACATGGCAACAAACAGGAAATGGTGTGAAAAGACGCTCTGTACTGTCACCTCCAAGAGGAAGTGTCATGGCATGCCTGCTTCTGCCCAACCTGGAAAGGACAGAGGTGAGATTTCAGCCTAGACTCGGGATCCTTGATGGTGACAAAAGGAGTTGATTCAAAGAAAGCAACCCCGCATGGGATGAAAACTTTTCATATTTTATAGCACAGACTCTAAGGATATTTAGTGCCACATCTCATGGAGGAGCTGACGAAAGCCTCGGTCATAAGGAGAGTCCGTTGGGCTTTGGCCTGCTGGCTGCTTCTCATGACACGTAAGGTCTGAAGATCTCCCATGGGATTAGTTTCCTAGGGCTGCCATACAAATGCCCACAGACTGAGTGTGTTCGCTCACAGCTCTGGAGGTTGGAAGTCCCAAATCAAGGGTGGCCAGGAGGTAAGAGCTGAAGTGCAGGATGAGTGACCCCTCCGAGTGTCTGGCTGCTGATGTGGCTTTCTGCGGGGCCTGAGTGTGCCAGCCACCAGGTGTCTCTGGTGAGGTCAGGATTTGCATAGAACAACCTAAGGGCAAATGCTGCAGGGAGGGTGTTGCATAAAAAAATCATATCCTCATCTATTTGTGCAGTCTCTCCACACCAGACTGCTTCAGTCTCCACCAGAGAATTGCTCCCACTCCTCAGGGCACCAGTGGCCACAGAGAGGAAGGACAGGTCCTGTGCCTGTGGACACAGCCCAGCTCCACGCAGGAAGTATTGCCTGTTATCGGATGCAGCTGAGCAGGAGATTCCAAGCCACTTTATTTTCAAACAGGCAAGAGCAAATCAGCGGTCCCTTCTTTTCATCTGGTGGGCATTTGCTTCCTGTCACAGCACTAAGCAAGGGCTTCGCCCCTCCTGGTTAGAGCTGCCACTAGTGAACCGACTCCTCAGCACGGTGAGTCAGCTCGGATCCTGACAACTGTGACCATTCCAGATGGTGAGGACATCAGCGACCATAATGACCCTCCCGGCCAGCGTCTGCAGCGGACTGTTCTCAGAACTGCGGGCAATAGACCCGAGTTTGCAGGCTGCAGAGATGTACAAGGGGTGCCTGCAGAGTCACGACCCTGATTCCACCAGCCATGGGTGGGAATCCGTCGTTGTTTTTCCTGCAGAGTCACAGTTCACCAGAGGGGCCTGAGCCCTGCTCCAACTGTGAGAAGCAAAGAGCGATAAAAGACTCATTCGGCTGAGTAAGAAAAAGGCGCTCAGACAGGGAACGCCACTCAGTGCTCTGCAGCAACCTGAATGGGATGGAAACCCAGAAAAGAGGGGCTACGTGTGCCCGTACAGCTGATTCACTTTGCTGTGTAGCAGAAACTAACACAACAGTGTAAAGCAACTATGTGCATACATCCCGCTGTTCAGTCGTGTCCGACTCTTTGCAACCCCCTGGACTGTAGCCCGCCAGGCTCCTCTGTCCATGGGATTCTCCAGGCAAGAACACTGGAGTGGGTCGCCATTTCCTTCTCGAGAGGGTCTTCCCGACCCAGGGATGAAACCCCAGTCTCTTGCGTCTCCTGCATTGCAGGCAGATTCTTTACCATTGCGCCATCTGGGAAGCCCCAGAGTAACAATACGGCAGTAAAAAACATTTTTTTTTTTAAATAAAAGAAACAGGTGCTCAGGCTGTCTTGGGGACCTTGCTGATGACAAGAAGGCTCTTTGTGGGATTCTTTGCTACTTTTACCTCAGTAGATTCACAGGCCTTAGAAGAAAAGACAGGCATCGAACATGTACATCTTTCAGTGTGAAGGAAAAAAAGCCATCTGCAGTTGCTCATGGAGACAGCAAAAAGCCCAACATATTGGCATATCGGATTTTCAGGGAAAGATATGCTAAGTTAAAGAAAAATAAAGTCAGTTTTTAGAATGTGTGCAAATGCCTTCATAAAGCTGTTTGAGTGAAACAAGGCTACCCCGCCCCGCCAACCTGATCCGAATGTCTGGCTTCTTTGCAGAACTGTGAGCGTGTACTAAGCACAGCTGAATTTATTTTCACAATTTCCAAGCTTACATTATAAAAAATAGTACCGGGTGAAGCCTCATCATCATTATGGCAGAGCCAGTGCTCATTTCACAATTGGTTTGTTTAAAGTTAATAGTAGATCAAGTGAGCAACTGCTAAAAAGATGATGCATTGGCTTAATTCCTTGTTGTTACAGAGCTCAGCATCCAGAGTTAATATACACACAGAGATGTTGGCAGACGGCTCCTTTTGGTAATAATACTCACTTTTATGAATGGCTCATTTATTTTTTATATGTTCCTCTTTAGCCCTGCTCTCATTTCTCCTCTCTGTGCGGAGTCTGGCTCCCAGGACTCCAGGTAGAGGAGGAAGTATAGATCTGCATTTTAATGAGGCCGGTGAGCAGGCTGCTGCTTAGCACTACAGCAGTGAAAAACGACGAGGAAAAAATTTAGGAAAGCTAATCCGCGGCAGAAACTGGGTTCAGAAGTGCCAGTCAGCTGGTTATTTCCTGAGTCTTCACCCTGTGCATCTTTGTAGATGTTTCAAATCCAGCCGGTGACTCATCATTACAGAGGCTCTCTCCCAGCCACTCACCTCCTGCAGGAGGAAACTTTATATGCACAAGGCGTTTTATCTTTTTCATCTAATCACCTGAAGACTAAGAAGAGCCTGCTTAGGGGGAAAAAAAAAAGTACAACCCTCAAAAGAAAATGAACTAGACCTTTACTCTGAAGGTGACTGAGCCGAGTGGAGAGGGTTGGAGGGAGGCTTGCACCAGCTTTTCTTGTGTTAATAGCAGGACCCCGAAGAGTCTGATCATCGAGGCTGTGTTGCTCCTATATTTTCTCTGGGCACCAGACTTTGCTTGCCCCAGATTTCTGAATGCTGCCAAGGAGGGTACGAGGCTGCCCTCTGTTACCCTCCCGAGCACGGACTCCTCTTTGATTGATCCTCCCTCTGCGAAGCCCTCCTGCAGAACAGAGATGAGATGGGAAAAAGAGATGAGGATGCGCAAGCTGAGAAAGGGACAACCAAGGAGCTCTTGCGGTCACGAGCTACAGCGAGGGAGAGCTGAGACTCCTCAGAACAGTGGCAGAGCCAAGTGGAGAACTTCAGCTGCACGGTCAGACTGCCCTACTGGAATCCAGGGTCTTCTGTTCTGTAGCCATGACCCTCCATCTCTGGACAATGACCACAGTCATAATTCCTCTTGCAGGGGGTTGCTGAAAGGCTTACATGAGTTAGTGCAGGTAGATTACTTAGAATTTTCCCTGGCACAAAGTGAGTTCTAGCCACTGTTGTTATTTCCACACTTGTACTAAGCAGTTCCTGATTTAAATGCCCCAAAGTGCCTGGTGGTACCCATCACCCTAGATCAGCAGTAAGAAGACCTTGTTAAGGGAAATTAGGTCTCTCCCCGCTGCCTCTCCGGAGCAGGCGATGGCACCCCACTCCAGTACTCTTGCCTGGAAAATCCCATGGACGGAGGAGCCTGGTGGGCTGCAGTCCATGAGGTCATGAAGAGTTGGACACAAATGAGTGCCTTCATTTTCACTTTCACTTTCCTGCGCTGGAGAAGGAAATGGCAACACACTCCAGTGTTCTCGCCTGGAGAATCCCAGGGACGGTGGAGCCTGGTGGGCTGCCGTCTATGGGGTCACACAGAGTCGGACACGACTGAAGCGACTTAGCAGCAGGAGCAGCAGCTGCTGCCTCTCAGACCCTTAATGAAGGGAGCTGGTCTTTGAAGGGGATTGCTCCTGGGTGCCGAGGGACTCATGCTTGTGTTTTCCTCCTGGTGGAAAACTGCAGACGCCCCCTCCCTGGACTCAGCTGGTCACGCCTCACGTGTGCTGTTATCTCCTCCAGTCTTGGGGGGATCGCTTGGCACTGTGAGGGGCTGCTAAAAATGTCCAGGATGTCAAAGCAGACCATACCATCGCAGCAGTGTGGGAACAGTAGGTAGTGTAAGAGACCCCCCTCTGATGAAGCCCCGCAGTGTGTGGTGGGGAGGGGAGCGCTCAGCCCGGGACCATGACGCCTGTGCTGCAGAGCTCCCTTTCAGGGATGATAGGGGCCTCTCTTATTCCCTTTCTTTTTTCTTCCTCCGTCTTCCCTTCCTTCTTGAGACTTTATTTGAAATATGCTTTTGAGGAAGACCCAGCACACTGAAATGCTGTATCTCAGTAAGAGCTTACAGTGGACTCCGCAACATGGCCCTCAGACTACCCCCTGGAAAATAATCTGGGATGCTTATTAAAACCCCTGATTCCTGGGCCCAAACCCCCTCAGGGATGAAGACTCTGGACTTGGAATTTTTAAGCAGCTGCTCAGATGCTTTTTGTGCACTGTTTAGTGTGAGAACTGCTGACTTGGAAATGGTTGAATCTAGCATCTTGATATTGCAGATGGGGACACTGAGGCTAGGGAAGTGAAGTGGCTGTCCTAGAGTCACCCAGCTAGTTAGTGGTGGATGCAGAAGTGGTGGGAGAGGAAACTTGGGCTGTTCTCGCTGCAGAGAGTGCTTCGGGCTCTCTCGATGCGAAGCCTCCCCAGACAAGCTAACACCAGAGTTCTGCTTCCGCTCCAGCTGGCATACAGTCCTGGCCACAGCCACAGGAGACTTATTGCCATATTTTACAACAGATATAAATTCTGTGTTTCCAAATAAAACTCCAATCCGGTATATGCTCAATGAAAACAAATTAATTTTAATGAGGATCTCACAGCGTTTCTGGATGTTGCATGTTTCACCTGGTAATTTAATGCTATTTTACCTGGAGTGTTGATATTGAATTGATGAAGTGTTTTCTTTTTTCTTAACATAGAAAAGACCACAAATATAACTATTTCCCAGCATTTTAAATTTGATAAGAATTACTAATGATAAAATAAAACTGCGTTAAGCGGCAAACAGTAGATCAAGACAGAGTTGAGAAGTGTCAGCGATGAAGGGGGCTGGCGAGGAAGACACAGCTAGAGTACGGGTGTCCGTATCTTACCCCAGGTCATGATGTCTGGGAGGCATTTGTCATCATCCTGGAAATAATTCAAGGCCAGAGTCTGTCATGTTGTCTTCTTTATACTGGCCCACAATCCTGAGCTCAGCCTCATGGAAACACTCAAGATATATTGCCTGATGAATGGGAGAGGGGTTTGAGGTGAAGACGAAACAGTGGAAGAGGAGCTGTGTGAAGGTGAGAACAGGAAACTTAAAGCAAGGAGTGGAGGAAGCCTTTACAGGACTGGCGCGTTTGGAAGGGGATCAGCGTCACAAGGGGCGCGGCACGGTTCGGCGTGAGCCCAAAGGAGGACAGACATGGAGAACTGGAAGGATGGAATGGGGAGCTGGGGCACACAAGACGCTCCCTACCCGATGCTTCACACTCGAAATAGCTCAGCTGGATGGCTGAACCATCCAACTTATTTCATTCATTCATGAGGAGCTACCTATCCAGTTTTACAGTGAAATCATCTCAGAGGGCTGGCTGGCTGTTCTTATTTCATTCATTCACGTTTTATTTGCTCACCAATTCATTCCAAAAAGATTTATCACTTTCTAATGGTAATGATAATAATGACTACCAAATATGGGGTGCCTACAGTGTGCCATTCCGCCTTCACACAGCAGAGGGTCTGAGAAGGTCACACAGCTGAAATGCAGATCCAAGCCTGCCCCCTGCCGGGTCTCCCTTGAGGGACTGTAAAATTGTGTGAAGTGAGCCCTTATTTGGGTAGGTTCTGATGGAGCTGCCACAAACTCCCTGTCTAAAGTTCCCTGACTTCCTCCAGGGACTCTGGTTCTGCCCAGCACTGCCTTCCACTTGCTGTGTGATGTTGGCCAAGTCTCCTCATCTCTAGGGGTCAAGTCTCTGCAACAGCAACATGCAGGTACTGACCAGGCGATTCCCGAGTTTCCCTGTTGTACTAACATTCCATACCTCTGTTACTGGAGACTTGTGCCTCTCAGCAGGGGGAATATTTATGAAACCACATTTCTCTGACTGTTTCCTCTGGGCTGTGGTACCATCAGCCCTCACTCACCTGAGAAACATCATCATTCTTAGTAAAGGAATCACTGACGTTCTTCAAGGTAGCAATGCACACATCTCAAAGGCATCCCCAGCTTAACTTAGAGCAAGAGTCACCTCTTGTCTAAGCTTTGGCCAGTGAGACGGAAGTGGATTGGGCTTTCAGGGGAGTCTGTTTTTCCTCCTCCTCCTTCCTTCCTGCTGTCAGAAAGACAGCTTTGATGACTGAGCCCCAGCAGACATTTGGGGCCAAAGGCAACCTTGAGGATCAAATCCACACACTGAGAATGCTGGCACAGCGGGGAGAGGGAGAGGGCAGGCTCAGGGACCCTGCAGCCACCAGAACAGCCTGGGACTTCCCACCTACATGCTCTTTTAGCGGAGACAAAAAAGAAGGCCTTACAGATTTAAGTCTGTCTTTTGGATTTTTCTGCTACTCTTTTGGAGTTCTTTGCTGCTCTAAACTAATTCTCACTAATATACCTGCAAACTCTTCATCCCTTCTTTCCTTAGCTGTAATATTTCCCTTAAGTGTTAAATTTGCTATGTCCTGCTGGACAAATTCATGACCTTCAGGCCCTCCACATCAATACGTACAACGCTGGGTTCATAATAACTCCTGGAAACTGTTTATCCTACGTTCCCTTTCATAGCAAATGGCAGCTCCACTTTTTCTGTCATTAGTGTTCAAAAGTCTGCATTCCTCTTAACCAGTTATCAAATCTGGTAGTTTCTCCATTCACTGATCTCATGTTTTGAGGGCATATTATCTCAAGAGATGCTCAGTGCTGGGGTACGAGAGTAAGCCAAACAGATATTTATCTGTTCTTATGATGTGTACAATCAAGGGCAAGCATTTATCTGTTCTCATGGAGCTGATCATCAAAGCAAGCGTCAGTTGACTAATCACACAAACAAGCAAGTGCTACCAAAAAAAAAAGTGTGCTGACAACACACAGTGGGGGCAGGGAAGATTTCAGCTGAGCTGGAACCTGAAGGATGCATGGGACCTAACGCGACAAAGAGCAGAGTGGGGATGGGGCCCCGAGGAAGAAAGAGCCGCCTCCAGTCCCTGAGTGGAGAGAAGGTTGTTGGCTGAGGCACTAGAGGCCTCAAGGGATCCAAGAGGCAAGGCAGGAAGCAGGCCTGACAAGGACTTCGGGCCTCATTCTCACAGGAAGCCGTCCTCAGGGTTTTAAAGCAAAGAAAGGGAGGCCATTGACCTGACCATGTTGGTGCTGTCCTTCCTGGTTCTTTCGTCTTTTCTTAATTCCTTCTGCTGCGACACATGCTCCCTAGTCCCTGCTTCTCTTCCTGAACTTTTTAAAACTGACTCAGCCTATTTATTAAATTTATTTAACTATTTATTAAACACCCATTATATCTAAGTTGTTACATACTCCTAAGATTGCCTGAATGATAATGTATGGGATATAATACACTGAAGATGCAAAATGTGCTTTTAAACAAAAATGAAAAATAATTTGATAAATTGACATGAAGATTTTACTAGGACATTTAAATAATTATGAACTTATTACAGATATTATTGCCTGGTAGGTAAATTGTGTGATGTTAATTTAGCAAGTTAGTAGTCATACATTCAAAGTCATAGTTTGCTATATGTTGATTAAAATGTTACAGTACAGATGTAATCTTAGCACTGCCCTGCAGTAAATAAATGTATCATATGGAGATTCACTGTCTCATGTGTAAACAGTATTCAATGGACATTTAATGTATCCAAAAACTTATCATACACTTTCCTATTCTACTGCTATTACTTTTTTAATAACTTTCTTTTTAGTTTGGAAAAAACTTCAACTTTTCAGAAAAGTTGCAAAGATAGTATAAAAAGCTTCCACATGAGGAAATGATACATGACCATGATACATTTGTCAAACCAAGAAATTCTCATTGATTGCAATGACATGTTCTTGAATGACAATCTGTCAAAACCTTCTGTCCTTCAAGACTCTGCTCTGAGTGAGCTGAGGTGTTGCCTGTTCTGCCATCCCCAAACCATCTTTGCTCCTGTGTCCCTGAGCCCTGATCCGCTGCTCCTCACCAGAAACGCATCACTTCCCACGTTTGGGCACAAGCCTTATCTCCAAAAACAGCTTGATGGGAGGATTCCGGCTTCCTTTGTGCACCTAATAGGTCACACTGGGCCCCACTTAGAGCAAGGAGCTCAGTGAATGTCAGCTGAAGGAACAGAGGAATGAAACTCAAGGAAGTGGGCAAATAGCATCCAGAGTCACACTTGCAAAATTTCTATGAGGTCAATAAAAATGGGACATCCACAGGGTGACCATGGTGACATACAGGCTAATTTTGGAGATAGATGACCTGGGTTCAAATCCCAGCTCTACCATACACCACCTGTGTGACCATGAGCAAGTTATCTCTTCTTTCTGTGCCATCTGTAAAATGGGGGTAATAATACACCTGTCTGAGCAGGTGAAGGAGTTAACTCCCACGAACACTTAGAAAAGTACCTGTTACAGAGGAAGTGCTCAGTAAAAGTCTTCATCATCACCCTGTCATGCTGACTTAGAATGAAACTCCCTGCATGAGAAATGCCTTCTGTGACCCAGTGACCTACAAAAAGGTGCCTGGGGCAAGAGCCCTGGGCAGCACGATTTCCCACAAGCTATTCAGCTGGGGAGCCTCCCAGCAAATCTGTGACCTGACAAAATGAACCTGGCAGGTCTTTCATCTTGCTTCATAGACTTCCGGTTTGTGTTGTTTCAGCCTCCTCCTTAAGGACAGAGACCATAAGTGTACCAGCCAGCAATATACAATTCTTAACACTCAGCAGCAGGCATTCACTGTTCAGAGCATTCATGTGGATCAACTAGTGCGGTCTTCCCAAAATCTCATGAAGCAACAAGAGCACAGGGCTGTTAACTGACCTGCCCAGAGGCAAACAGCCAGCATCTCAACCCAGGCAGTTGGCTCCAGCGGCTCTGGGCTTTAGCCTGCTGCTCTACCTACCCTCTCATAATAGACACTCAATACATGTTTGCTGAATAAATGAATCCTAGTGGCATCTTCAGGGAAGACTCCAGTATTCTCTCTATCCAAAATTTCTGACTGGCTTCCCCTCTCACTGACCCTTCTAAACTCTCCAACAGGAGCTGGTAAGTGTGCCTGCCCTTTTAAGGAAAACTCGCTCCTGCTGGCTGTCTCTAGGGAGTCACCCCATGCACATCCCACTGAGGTCCACCCCAGCCCTCTTCTCACTTCTTCTTTCTTAGAAAGCAGATTTTAATTGGACTTTATTTTCAATACCTTTTTCCTTTGTCAAAGTTGTGTGTATTCATTGTGGAAACTTTGACAGTGACAAAAGTACATGAGAAAGAGAATTTTAAATGGAGAATATTTTTGCTCTTTATTCAAAATCTTCTTTAATGTTAAATGGTCCTTAGGGCAAGAAGATGAAAAGAACCTGAGTAGTTAGATATTATGCATTATGGGGAGAGAAGATATTTTCTGTTCTGTCTTATTTTCATTTAGTTTATCAGGGTCCTGACAACTGCTTTAACCCTCTCTGATCCTGTCCTAAACAGTGACTTCATCCACAAGGTATATACAGATTTCCAGAAGTTTTCCTGCTTCTCTCATTGTCTCTGAAGAGAAAGGGGTAAAATAAACTGCCTGTATTACATGTAGAAAAATCTATATATTCTGCCTCATGGAGCAAAGCTTTGAGGGCCTCTTACTTTTTATGTTTGTTTGTTTTTCGGTACCCTTTCTCCTACCTAGAAAAGAAATAGTCCTGGTCACGTACACCTAAATATATTGTCAGCTTTGCTGCTAAGTTTCAAAAGACATATTGCAAGAACATCAACCTAAAATTAGGATTTTTCTATATTTTGGTTCTTAATATTTCTGCCTTGATTACTGAAAACTTACCCATTCTGTTCTTTGAAAAACAAAACAAAACCTTATATTATAAAGGCAATGGATATTTGCCGCAAAATATTTAGAAAATATTTTAAATGCCCAAAGAATGTGAAAAGCATCAGTAAATCCCATCCTGAGAACCTGGATGGTTCTGGAGCTCTGACTCTGCATGGGTAAGTGGGTCAGGAAAGAGGAACATAACCGTGGTGAATATCCACGTCCTTGGCTGGGCTGGAATGCCCCAGTCTGGTCACAGAACTTGGATTCCCCTTGGAAACTGCCTCCCCCACAGCCTCTTTCCTCCAACCAACCAACTTACCAACCAACCACCCCCTACACATCCACTCATTCAACCAACCAACCAGTACATGTACACACATGCACACATTCCAAGCCACATCAAGAGAAAAATTATCCACTCCAGTCAGTTCCAACCCCCATTTTCACAAGGTTAGACACAAAACCCCAGCAGTCCTTCTGGGGGACTTTCCTTAATCAGATGCAAGAAAAGAGACTCCCTTCTAGTCTGATGGTAAAAATGGAGGGATGAGCCCTGGAGCCACTAGCTGGGGAGAAAGTTGGTCTCAGAATGAAGCAAAGATAGGAAACTAGAAGCCTGGATGTGCTGGAGTCCCCTGCTGGTGTGCCTCACCCCAGCAACACCTGCCTGTCTTCCTGCCTTTCCCCAGTTTGGATCAGGAGTCCGTATGCTTCTCGGTCTGAGTGGGACACCTTCTTATTGGAACCAAGAGTCTCACTTACACAAAGACACCAGCATTTAAGGAAACTAGGAACTCAAATGCCTCTTGATGAAAGTGAAAGAGGAGAGTGAAAAGGTTGGCTTGAAGCTCAACATTCAGAAAACAAAGATCATGGCATCTGGTCCCATCACTTCATGGGAAATAGATGGGAAAACAGTGGAAACTGTGTCAGACTTTATTTTTTTGGGCTCCAAAATCACTGCAGATGCTGATTGCAGCCATGAAATTAAAAGAAGCTTGCTCCTTGGAAGGAAAGTTATGACCAATCTTGATAGTATATTAAAAAGCAGAGACATTACTTTGCCAACCAAGGTCTGTCTAGTCAAGGCTATGGTTTTTTCCGTGGTCATGTATGGATGTGAGAGTTGGACTGTGAAGAAAGCTGATCGCTGAAGAATCGATGCTTTTGAACTGTGGTGTTGGAGAAGACTCTTGAGAGTCCCTTAAAGTACTGCAAGGAGATCCAACCAGTCCATTCTAAAGGAGATCAATCCTGGGTGTTCATTGGAGGGACTGATGCTAAAGCTGAAACTGCAATACTTTGGCCACCTCATGCGACGAGTTGACTCACTGGAAAAGACTCTGATGCTGGGAAAGGTTGGGGGCGGGAGGAGAAGGGGACGACCGAGAATGAGATGGCTGGATGGCATCACCGACTCTGTGGACATGAGTTTGAGTGTACTCCGGAAGTTGGTGATGGACAGGGAGGCCTGGCGTGCTGTGATTCATGGGGTCGCGGAGAGTCGAACACGACTGTGCGACTGAACTGAACTGAACTGAACTGAACTGACTGAAGATGGCTGCAGTCCACGGGGTCGCTCAGGGTCGGACATGACTGAGCGACTTCACTTTCACTTTTCACTTTCACACATTGGAGAAGGAGATGGCAACCCACTCCAGTGTTCTTGCCTGGAGAATCCCAGGGACCGGGGAGCCTGGTGGGCTGCCGTCTATGGGGTCGCACAGAGTCGGACACGACTGAAGTGACTTAGCATAGCATAGCATAGCACAGGAGAAGTACCTTTCTTTCTTTCCAGGAGAAGCGTCTTTACTTATTTCTTGGCCCTACCCTGTCCACACTCACGTCACCACTCTCGATCCGGGCAGGGATGCAGGTGACCCGCCGCCACCCCCAGCTGGCCCGTCAGCTCTGCCGAAGTCAGGGGACGCGCCCGGCGTGGCGGGAACACGCGCCCTCGCGCAGGGTCTGCGCTGGATGCCGTCTCCCTGGAAGCGGAGTCCCCAACCTAGCAGGGAGGATGGGCAGCCCTGACGGAGGGACAGCGTTGGCCGGTGGGCGTGCGCCCTGCTCCCAAACTTCCACTTCCGGGGTCAGCGAAGGCGGCCGTGGGGTCGCCGTGGGGTCGCCCGGCCCTCCGCCTCGCCCCCAGCCCTTCCCGTCCACTTCTGGCGGCGGCCTCCCATCTGAGTCCCAGATCGTGAGTCCTCTCCAGCCCTTTTGTCGCCTGGGTTGTTTTGACTTTTGTTTTCTCTCTTGCCCTTTTGATCCTCACCACTAATCTTGGTTTCTCCTGTTCAACCAGAGAACTCCCTAAGAATTTTTCCTGACATCTCCCCCCGCCGCCATCCCCAGCCCACTGAGTTCTCCTTGCTCACTTCAGCCCCACTCAGAACACAAGTCTTCACATGCGTCTGCGTGGCTGCTTCCTTGGGGATACCTGTCCCGGCTCGCTGAGGTGGAAGCTGGGCAGTATAAGCTCACAGGAACGATGGAGGGCCATCTGCGATGGAGCAGGGGTGGGTACACTCACACCCGGTGAAGTTACCAGTCACCACTTGGAACAAGATGGGGACATTTCTGGATTCATGGAGGTTAAAAATAAACGGCTAAGCTGGCTTCACCAACATTCAGTGCTGGCTGGAGGAGAAACAATCCATATTTTGCACTTGTATCATCACCTTAAATAAATTATTTACTCTTTTGCTAATAAAACTTGTATTTCTTTTCTCCATGAAACCCCTTGCCCAGAGGGCAAAGAAGAGAAACCCAGAGCTGAGGCACCTGTGTATCAGAGAGGAATTAAGTCCAGCCTCTGATTCTAGGGATGAATAAAATTGTTTTTGACAAGATCTTTTTTTTTTTTTCCTTCACACATGAAGGAGTACAGAGTCAAGCTGGTATGTTCTCTCTTAGCATCCTTTCCCTCACTGTGAAACTGTGTGCTCTTTGGGGCCAAGTCATTTCTGGACTGATCTGTCCCCACTTCAGCTGTTCAGTCATTCTGGTTTAAGCAAGTTGGAAATTCACATGCCAGCCAACTTCAGAGGCTGATCAATGCCATAACTGACCATGTTTTACTTTGGGTGAGACTGTGAGGAGCAAGCTTTGCTCAGCGTTTGTCAATGTCCTGACTAGTTTTTGTGGCCTGCAAGAATGCACCCTCCTTTGAGGAAGTCTTCATGCTATCTACATATTATGAACCAGCCAGCCAGCCCCACTCTGTCACAGTTAGAATTAAAGGGGTGAAGAAAAGTGAGCAATCAGGAAAAACAGATGGCTTTACCTCTAGAATTTCTCCATTTTTACTAAAAAGTACCCTGAAAAATTACATTCCCATAGACAGTTAAACCTTCATTCAATTTAAAAATATTTTGTCAGAAAAAGACAAAACTGTGTGAAAATACCTTTTAGATACTCAGAGAATCCAATTAATTTTTAGTCTAGACAATTTCAGGTAAAATGGGTTCAAGTCTATAAGAACTTTTTGAATTGATATGGCTTACTTTATTTTAAGAGGTATATGGAACAAAAGAATATGATTATGAAGGTAAGAATCCTTTTTAATAGTCATGGAAGTTAAAAGGATTTTCCTTTAGAAAGAGGCATAATTCACCTCTTTACACTTAGTCATCAACTTTAATAAATATCTCATTGTGTGTAAATGTTTATTCTAAATATTGGTATACATTAATTATATAGAAATTAATGTAGAAAATATTCTTTCCTTCTATCTTGTGCTTTTCAATTAAATTTAGAAATACTTTTCAGTATATCACCCCTAAATGAGCAATTTGGATTATACACGTTGTACTTATTTTTGTCAAAAACTATGCAGCTGAGGGTAGAATAATCTATACATACATATTTAACCATGTATAGCTGATGTTTGTAAAGCCATAAAGAAAAAATATTATAAAATATTCTCAGCATGCAAAGTGGGAGAAAAAGCTTGAAACCCTCAATCAGTTGTAAAACTTTGATAGCTTTGCAAATCAGTTCTGTTCAGTAGTAACGGGTCCATTTCTTACATGAGGCTTACAAGGTAGAGCTTACATATTGCAGGGACAAATGCCAACTGATAAATATGATATATGATGACCTTACTGACCTCTTGAGAAAATACTTTACACTGCTTCCAAGAGCATCCAACAGAATTTTTTTTACATTAATCTCATTTTTAATTTTAAAAGCAGGATACACATATATTAATTATTGCTGCTGCTGCTAAGTCACTTCAGTCATGTCCAACTCTGTGCAACCCCATAGACAGCAGCCCCCAGGCTCCCCTGTCCCTGGGATTCTCCAGGCAAGAACACTGGAGTGGGTTGCCATTTCCTTCTTCAATGCATGAAAGTGAAAAGTGAAAGTGAAGACACTCAGTCGTGTCCGACTCTTCGAGACCCCATGGACTGCAGCCTACCAGGCTCCTCCGTCCATGGGATTTTCCAGCCAAGAGTACTGGAGTGGGTTGCCATTGCCTTCTCTGTAATTATTGCTAGTCTATCAGATTGTTTTTTAACTTGTTGAATAACTACAATTCCTGCTCTTTCTGAAAACTGACAGTTATTAAACATGAAGCTTTCCCATGTTCGTTATTTATCTGTAATTTCAGGGATTTCACCTAAGTCAGAGGAATACAGAGATCAATCTCTACTGGTCTTTACACTGGAAAAGATGGTGCTTACTTTTTGCAGTATCTAGAGACTATTAACTGAGTCCCCACAGACCAAAGAAGTAAAAAATGTAAATAGACTTTTTGTAAAAAAAAGTCCAATTATTTACCTATAACTTGGCTTCCCAGGTGGCTCAGCAGGTAAAGAATCCGCCTGCAATGCAGGAAACACAGGAGACATGGGTTCGATCCCTGGGTCAGGAAGATCCTCTGGAGTAGGAAATGGCAACCCACTCCAGTACTTCTGCCTGGAGAATCCCATGGACAGAGGTGCCTGATGGGCTACAGTCCATGGGGTTGCAAAGAGTTGGACACGACTGAAGCAACTGAGCATGCAGACAACAAAGGCCAGCGATAATCTGATGGAAACGAAGGATGATTAACTGAGCCTTCTCCACCTGGAGTCCAATTGGCAAGGGACCCCATCCACCTTTGCTTGTCAAAATAGTTCAACAAATATTTCTAATCTTGTAGAACAATGAGATTAAAGCCTTCATGTGACCGTTAACACTTTGCTTTAAGAATTTAACTTCTTAAAATATAATTTCAAAAAGGGTTTAGGGCATCTATTGAGTTGATTAAAAAGGTTTATTTTTATATACTTGTATGGATTGCTATCTCATGAACATGATATATTATTTAGAAAAGGACAAAAACCAAAACAAACCAGAAACCTCCCACCAGATATCTAAAAATAACAACCCCCAAAAGGACTAAAAGGAAAGTAAAATTAGGGTGTCAGACAACACAGTGTCAGGACAGTGTCAAAGAGCTGTTCAAAAAAATAAATCATTCAGGCAATTGGTTGGTGGGGTTATGTAATTAATTATTAACAACCAATTTGATTACTTCCATGCCACATTAATATACCATGATCTTCTGGTTATCGTAAGATAGAAGAAATATAGTCTATGAAGCTACTCTGGAATGCTTCAGTTCAGTTCAGTTCAGTTCAGTCGCTCAGTCGTGTCCGACTCTTTGCAACCCCATGAATCACAGCACACCAGGCCTCCCTGTCCATCACCAACTCCCGGAGTCCACTCAAACTCATGTCCATCGAGTCGGTGATGCCATCCAGCCATCTCATTCTCTGTCGTCCCCGTCTCCTCCCACCCCCAATCCTTCCCAGCATCAGACTCTTTTCCAGTGAGTCAACTCGACTGGATTGCTTACTGTAATCTAAATGGAAAACCCAGATTTCATCCTGAGTGTGAAAAAGCAGCATGTGTAAATAAATGCACTTCAGTAGAAAATGTCAACGTTTTCCTCACAGTGAGGATTTCAGCCATCTTCCCAGTGTGAAGCTACAGCTTCTCACTCTACCAGATTCAGAATTTATACAATTCTGATAGAGTTGAAACTAATGTGTACACTTTATGTTTACTCAGCATAAGGGCCTTCTTCCAGAGATGGAGAAAACTGAGAGTTTAAGCAACCGAAACCAACAACTAGACAGATGTATTTTTTAAAGTGCCCCTCTACACTGCTAGAGCTGTGAGGGTGACGAGAGGTGCCCATCGCCTCTTGGATGGAAGGACTGACGTGAGCTGTGTGCTCAGTGTGTGGATGACAGTGACCTTCCCAGAGAAAGGAGTCACGTCATGAGTGTAGACTGAGGTTTTCATACATTTATTACAAGTTTCCTGAGGAGTTCAACGAGGCAACGTTGTTAACCTAGCTTGCTTAACATGTTCAAAACCGCAATAACGTGTAAACATCTTGAAAATATTTTAAAGCCATATTATGCTCTGATTGGCCACCTAATTAGGGCAAATTATTAAGATTTTTACTAACAATAATCTAAGACATAAAAATTTAGTTTGGGTTAAAAAACAGTTCTCAGAAGGACCATAACCTATGCCTTTCGACTGGATAGTAAATAAAATATACAGAGCACTGGAAGTGACCCTTGGCTGTTCTGACCCAAACTAACGTCATATATCTTGCCAGAATAAACTATATTTTTAAAAGTGCTTTGCACATTGTGCAATGAGATGGGTTAGTACATTTTTCAGATATAAATTCAATGACATATTGCTGAAGCTGGCTTCTTCTGGAATTTGGAGTAATTTCACATACTGAATATTTTTACCATATTATGAAATACTGCTTCATCAAGTGAGATTCCAAGAACCCCGTCCTTCTCTGAACTGCTAACGTCCATTATTTGATAGGGTTGGGTGATGTTTGCCTACCTAAGCGTTCAGCAAAAATCTTACACAGCTAGAGAGAGAAGAGACTCTTCAGAGAGTCAAAATGTTGATGAGAAACAAAGAAGTGAAACAGGCAGAAATGACGATCTGGTAAAATGGCAATTCTGGCATAAATATCTGAGAGTCACTGTGGACCACAAGTTGAATACGAATATGCAAAACAGGGGACTTCACTGGCAGTCCAGTGGTTAAGACTTCGCCTTCCAACTCAGGGGTTGCAGGTTTGATCCCTGGTTGAGAACTAAGATTTCACATGCCTCTTGGCCAACCACACCCCCCAACCAAAAGCATAAAACAGAAGCAATATTGTAACAAATTCAATACAGACTTTAAAAAAATGGTTCACATCAGAAAAAGACTTTAGAAAATATGCAAAACAAAAATGCCATATTAGGATGTGCTAAAAAGAATACAACAGACAGATCTGTTGTGGTTCTGTACCATGAAGACTGTTCTTTTGCCAAAGCTCTGCACAGTCCCAGGATGGCGTAAGAGCAGTGGTTAAACACAGCCAGATAGTCGTATTTTTCAGTGGAGCAGAAAGATCTCCTTAGCCTGAAACTGTGCCTTTAAAATTGTGGGCAGAGTTCAGAAGGTAGGGGATTCTGAAAAGGGGAGGGCAGTTTGTGTCATGCATTAAGGCAGCCTTTCAAACACAAGACCCCAAATTCAGCAGCAAATGTTTGGTGACCCTCAACCACCCCACCCCACCCCCGCCTCAGTCTATGAGTGGGGAGTAAAAGACCGTTTTCATTCTTTGTTTCTTTCCTGGAATAAAATATTGGGTGCTGTGGAAGAGCTGAGGAGTCCTAATTTGCTAGATTGCTTTAAAGGTCAGAATTGGAAAATTAAGGATTAAATGGAGATTGATTTTACGTGAGTGGGAGTGATAAATAGGCCTTTCTGATTTTGCCCCGTCACTTCTAGCAGGAGGATGTCAACAAATATCACGTAGAATGTCATCTCTGACGGACGGGTGTTGGCCTCCTGGGGAGTGGTGTTGAGCACACCAGACCTGTCCTGGGGGCAGGAGAGGTCCTGGGTGCGAGAGGTCCCTGCCAACTGCACAGAGAGAGCCCAATGCTGCTCTGTTTGTTCCAGATGACCTTAAAGCTCTCTGGGACACAGAAGGTGACAAAAGAGGCCAGCTGCTCCCATCTACCCACACATCACACGCCAGGGAGGTGTGGCAAGGACAAGGAAGAGCCATGGGGAAGTAGAAATGAGCAGCTGATTTTAGCTGAGAAGGAAAACAGTTGATCTTTCATGGAAAATTCCCATTTCTGTCGCCTGGCCAACTTACGGTCCACGCATCACCAAACAGCATCCCTTTGACTGTACTCTCACACTGCACATGGCAGGCAGGAACACACTTACCACCCCCCTGGGATGGCGTACACACTGGAACACTTGCTTTGTTTGCTGTCTTTTCCGTGACATAACTCACCTTGAGCAAAGTTCCTGCTAAACGTCACTGACCTATCAGAGGACTTGACTAATCAGAAGAAATTATCCAGCTATGTAGGTCGTAAGGTGACCCAGAAGAAAACCAGAGATAAGACAGTTTCCAGTTTTGTACTCGAAGGAATGAAGCAGAAAGGTAACAGGGGCTCAGCATGGCCAGAGTGGTGGTCCAGTCACTCAGAGGCCGGCTGAGCGGAGGGAACACCCCGAGAGGAGCGCTGACTGCACCCCGCGGTTCCTCCACCCTCAGCGATGGACGGCATCCAGGCCTGTGCCCAGCACTTCCCAATCAAGCATTCTTCCAAGTAAAGGTGATGCGCTGGGCGTCGGAAGAGTGGGCGTTGGAAGCAACAGCAAAAGGTTCTGTGTTTACACTGA
Organism: Moschus berezovskii; assembly: GCF_049115385.1. Taxonomy (NCBI): domain Eukaryota; kingdom Metazoa; phylum Chordata; class Mammalia; order Artiodactyla; family Moschidae; genus Moschus; species Moschus berezovskii. The sequence continues at coordinate 7,731,563 of NC_142478.1, read as the reverse complement.
TTTGAAGTTAATTAAATTCGGATCCTCTTCATCCTCTGCTGGCAGGCCCAGCGGGCTTCCTCCGGGGCTGCTTCTCTTGGAAAGCGTTAGCCCCATTCAGTTTCAGGATTCATTGTCACTGTAAAAAAGAGAACAACAGTATATTTCCAAGATGTTCCTGAGAGTTGGTCACTCAGCTATGGAAGTGACTCAAGAGAGTATAAACAGTCAGGGAGCCAACGGTGTCCAGATTACAATTTCCCAAACAAAGGTCGGTTTGGATTTTATATTTGAACCCTGAGGAGGAAATCTAGAAAAGCCAAGACATAATCCCTAGCTCTTGCAGTAATATCCCTCCCCAGGGCTGACACGGAGAGAACCAGATGGAGCTGGGGTTCCCCCTTTAATTAAATCTAATCCCATTTCTATGAATAGATGCCAAAACTGCCTTTTTCTTCCTTTAGAAAAAAAATTTCCATGTGT